>NC_134653.1:18535811-18854294 GCF_030463565.1 Pelecanus crispus
TGGGAGTGGGGGGGACAAGGATGGGCTCCATGGGGGGTGGCCACTGTGGTACCGGGGGGCTCAGAATCACTGGGGCAGGGTGCTGGGGCAGGGTGCTGGGACAGGGAGTTTGGTGCAGGGGCAAGGCACCGGGGCAAAGTGTGAGGGCAGGGAGCAGCGGCAGGATGTGGGAACGGGGTGCAGGTTGCTGGGGCAGGGAGCTGGGTGCTGGGGCAGGGCTGTGTCCTGCTGAGCTCACAGGAGCAACCCACTCCTTCCCTGCTTCCCAGCACCAAGTCATGGGGCTCCAGCAGGCCCAGGGTGCCCACCCTGATCTTGAGGCCCATCCCCAGGGAAGTGCCAGCTGCTCTGCCCTCCCCGCCATGCCAGCCGGGACAGGCATGGCTGTGTTCCCCCACCTACCTGGCAGCACCAGCGCAGGTAGAGGCTCCGCAGGGATGACATGGTGGACAGGTAGCTGAGGCCAGTGTCAGTGATCCGCACGCACCTGCCAGAGACACGGGATGTCAGGGCTGGCTGGGAGTGGGTCACCCATGGGTGTTCCCAGACCATGGCCCCCACGCTGCACCCACTGCCTCTGGCATAGCTCAGCGTTGCATGGCTTGGCGTGGCTTGGCATGATGCGGCATGGCACGGAACAGCTTGGCATGGCATGGCATGGTTCAGCATGGCTCGGCATGGCATGGCATGCCTTGGCACAGGTTGGTATGCCTTGGCATGGCTTGTCATGGCACAGCACAGCTCAACACAGCCCCATACCTGTCGAGCACCAGCTCCTCCAGCTTGTGCAGGTCGCAGGCGATGTACTCCAGGGCCATGTCAGTGATGCGAGGGCACCAGGAGAGGTCAAGGCTCCGCAGCTTCCGTAGGTTCTCAGCCACCAGCTCCACACCGTCATCCGTCACCTTGGAGCAGCCCGAGAGGCTGAGGATGCTTAGGTTGGGCAGGCTGTGGACCATGTTGACCACGCCATGGTTGGTGATCTCCCAGCAGGAGTTGAGGCGGAGGGTGTGGGTGGTGTAGCCTTGCTTAGCGGTGAAGTAGGCGAGTGCTGTGTCCGTCACGTGGTAGGCTTGCAGGTTGAGCTCGGTGAGGTTGGGCAGGAGCTGCGAGATGGCGGCAATGGCGTCGTCGGCCACGTTGATGCAGTCGCTGACGCTCAGCGCCGTGATGCGGGCGTTGAGGCTGGACCACAGCCCGGCCTCTGTGAAGTCGTTGCAGCCCGACAGCTCCAGCCGCACCACGCCCTGCATCTGCTCCAGCATCACCTGCCAAGGGGCAGGGGGTCAAGGCATGGTGGGCACCGCCACCCACCCCATGCAGCCTTGTGCCCCCACCCCAGCTCCCTCTGAGACCCACGGGGCTCTTCCCACTGCCCCCAGCCCCGCGTGGGTCCAGCCTTCTCACTGGGACCCCCCTCACATCAGAGCAGCGCCCTTCTCTAGGACATGCCAGCATCAGCAGGGAAAGGGAGGGGACAGGCAGGAACCCCCCGGCCACGTCTCTTGCTCTGTACTTGGTGCGGTTGGCAGAGGCAGGATTAATGCCCACTCCCAGCCTGGGTGCTGCTCAGGTAGGATGCAGCCACAGAGCAGCTGGTGCTGTGTTTGGCCATGGTGTGGGGCAGGGGACCTCAGTGGGGACCTTGCCTGGCCCTGTGCAGGACCATGAGTTACCCCATCTCCATTTGACCTGCAGCCCCCTGCCCAGGAGACCCCCTTGCTGGGGAGCAGCCAGCCAAGTGGGGATGTCCCCATGCCCTGAGCCCTGCTCACCACCTGGTGCCACATCCACCACCCAGTGGCAGGGCCACCTTGCCTGGCTTTGCCTTTCCGGCAGCATCTGCAGGCAGCAGGGATGAACCCCCCCTGACAGCATCCTCACCCCATGCCTGGGAGGGCAGCGCAGGCTGCAGCCCATCCCACTGCCCAGACCACAGGCAGGGGCTCCCAGTGCTGCCCACACCCATGGGATGGCCATGCTACTTGCCTGCTCCTTGCTGCGGCCGGTGAAAGCTCTGCCCACACGTGTGTCCCCAGGGCCACCAGGAAGGACCCACCATTGCCACATCTCCTCCACCCCGGCCACCTTGCTGGAGTCACCTACCTCCAACCCCGCGTCCGTGATGGTCGACCTCTTAAGGCTCATGGACTTGACCCCCTTCTTGGAGAGGGGGTAGTTGTCAATGAACTCACAAATGTCCAGGTCAGAGACACCCACGAGGCAGAAGCCATCAAAGCCACGGACGGCGAAGCCCTGCAGGCTGACAAACTCCTTCTCACCACCGGGCAGGATGTTGTAGAGCTCTTTGGTGTGCAGGACGGGTGTCAAGCCCACCCAGAACTTGGGTTGGTAGAGCACCCGCCTCCATGCCTTGCACACCTGTGCCAGCACGCACTTCTCGCATGCTGAAAAGTACCAGAACAAGCGGTTGAGGATCTTCTCGTCCACTGCCAGCTGCCTTTCCGAGGGCGAGCCTGGCAGCCGCTCTGGTGAGGGCTGCTCTGAGCCTTCGCTCGTGTTCAGTCCCACCAAGGAAGCACCAGGAGGGGAGGAGACGCCGGCCAGAGTGGCCAAGGAGAGCGGGGATGCCAGGCTGGGGATGGGCAGGTCGCTGCGGTGTGCTAAGGCTGGGCTGAGGATGGCAGGCACGGAGGAAGGCTGGCACAGGCGGTTTTTCACGGCAGGGGTGCCTTTGGTGATGCTGGCAGAGCCGAGGCCGTTGGGTTGTGTGGGGATCTTCACCAGTCCATTGCGGGGCAAACATGGGGGCTTGGTGTCACCGTTTCTCGGGTTCGACATCTTCCACGGGTCTCTCTGCAACATAGGGGTGTGGGCTGAGGGGCTGTCGGTCTGGCAGGGAGAGCAGGCAGGGAGTGCAGGCAGGGCTGGAGGATGTCATGGCACCAGTGGGGAGGGAGACCTTGGGGGTCCCTGTGCAGGGAGCAGTGTGGCACAGGGGACTGGGCGGTGTAGGGTTGCTGGGGACAGCTGCAGAGGGGACATGCCCGGGGCACAGAGCGGGGTCCTCTAAGGGGCTGTGTGGCCCTGGCATCCCCTGTGATGGGGGATGGATGGGGGTTTGTCCCTGGGTGTTCACATCCCTCTCGGAGCCTGGGATCCAGCCACTGATGGGAGCAGGATCATAGAATCATAGAATGGTTTGGGTTGGAAGGGACCATTAAAGGTCATCTAGTCCACCCCCGCCTGCAATGAGCAGGGACATCTTCAACTAGACCAGGTTGCCCAAAGCCCCATCCAACCTGATCTCGAAAGTTTCCAGGGATGGGGCATCTATCACCTCTCTGAGCAACTTGATCCAGTGTTTCACCACCCTCATCATAAAAAATTTCTTTGTTATATCTAGCCTGAATCTCCCATCTTTTAGTTTAAAACCAGGACCTCTTGTCCTATTGCTATGGGCCCTACTAAAAAGTCTGTCCCCATCTTTCTTACAAGCCCCCTTTAAGTATCGAAAGGCCACAATAAGGTCTCCCCGGAGCCTTCTCTTCTCCAGGCTGAACAACCCCAACCCTCGCAGCCTGCCCTCATGGGAGAGAGGTAAATCTGGGGGAGGGGAGAGGAGGCAGCAGCAGCGCAGCAGAGCTGCCCATGCTCACCATGCCAGCCAAGTGCTTGGCGGCAAGCCTGTGCCGGCTAGGAGCCTTGCCGAGCCTCGCCGAGCATCGTGACAGCCAGGCAGCACCCCAGCAAACCAGGCCAATAAATATTTCAGCGGTAGCGAGGCTGGCTTTCCAACGGCCCTGCCGCACCCTGCCATCCATTATTCAAAGCATTTCCCTCTATAAATATGGAGGTGAATAATTGATGGAGTCTGCCCCCCCCCAACCCCAGCCGGTGCCTGGTGTGAGGCCCTGCTGGTGCGCTGCCCATCCTGCCCGCACCCTGTTTGCCGGTGCTGTGCCAAACCCTGCCAAAGAGCTGGGCCTGAGGCCGGAGAGCGCTGGACTCCTGGCAGCCCTTGGGGACAGGGCGAAGAGCTGGAGGCCAGGGAAGCAGCTTCCACCTCAGGGACCAGGGGACAGGGATGGGGTCCTTGAGCCCTGAGAGATGGCTGTCACGTCTATCCGATGGTGGCTGATGGGACTGAAGGACCCTCTCCATCGCCAGCTCCCCTGAGACCCAAGTTAAAAGCAAGGGAATTATTTTAGCTGCTTAATTTGGGACAGAGATGGCCAGGCCCTGATGGAGGGGCACTGAGGGAGGAGCATCCCGGCCGGTGATGCTCATGGCTCAGGTCCATGGGCTCTGAGGACGCTCCATGCAGCCTGGGGGGATGGCTGCCAGGTAGGGTGCAGCCTACATCCCCCGCTGCCCCCAGCCCATCGCTTTCACTCTCACAGCATCCCTGGCCTCATCCAGCCCTCCTGGAGCAGCCAGAGAGGGGAGCAGCCACCTGAAAGGTGTTGTGGAAGAGCCCAGGAATGCAGGCAGCTGCCAGTGGCACAGCCAGCAAACCCCACGGGATGCATGGTGTGTGGCGTCTCCTGGGGATGCCCTCCCTGGCACAGCAGGGCCAAGGGACAGGGCTGGTGAGAGCTGCTGAAACCTCTCCTGTGTTGCAAGTGGCAGTGGCACAGAGGTGCTTGCAGACAGCCCGGCCCGGTGGCAGCAGCACCGCAAGAGCCCGGCCTCCGGAGACAAGCCTGGCCCTGTGCAGACAGTCTGGCGCCGCTCCCTGCTCAGATGCAGCCTCTGCTCCTCCACTCACGCTGCCCGACAGAGGAGCTGGGCTTCTGATGCTTGGACATGTGTTAAATTCACTTGAAGCAGGAAAAGAGGAGGGGAAAGAAGGAAGAAACTTAAAACCAGTGGCTTGGCGCTTGGCAGCAATTAGGGAAGCAGACAGAACATGCACCAGGGTGTCTAACACAGCCATGCAGCACAAATCCAAACAGATAATTACCAGGCGGCACTACCAGGAAAGGCTGTCACTCCGGCATGGAGCCCACAGCCAGAGCTGTTTGGCATGCTGGCTGTCCCTGGGGAGAGGGTAGGTGGTGGCAGAGGGGCAGCCTGGGCCTCAGGAGCCCAAGGGGACAGTCACGGGAGGAGACAGATGCTGACAAGTCGCTGGACTGAAATGCAGCCAGCGGGAGGTGTTGGCAATGGTTACAACCAGCTCAGACCTCGGCTGGTCCCCGAGGCTGGCTCAGGGCGGGCTGAGTGGATTCAGCAGTTTTCCCAGTCCTGCCTTGGAAAGCTGAGCCAGATCCCCCCTGCCCCAGGCACTGAGGCTGCCTGTCTGGCTCACAGAAATCCCAAACCATGAATGAGCTGGGAAGTCACTTCAAATAGAAAGAGGGATGGAGATTCAGGCCTTCTGGGCACAGGCAGGCTCCAGGCAGCAGTAGCGGGAGACTGGGCAGGCAGGCTGGCTGTACACAGACACATCTTTGTGGGGAAATGGGCAGGCAAAGATTTAAGGGTTCCTACTGCCCCAAAAGGAGCAGGACTCTGCCTGAGGGGAGAGCCCAGCCTGGAGAGATTGGGCAGGGAGCACAGACTGGGGAGGGGAGTCGGTCTGATAACCACTCTCTCCTCTGTCTCTAGCACTGTGGGACAGCACTGGGGTCTGCCCTCCACTGCTACAGAAAAGCCCCTGCCTGCAGCCAAGCAGCCCCCCACGTTCCTGCACCCTGGGGCTGAGGCCACATTGCTCCAATGTACAAAGTGCAAGTAACCACACCACACCCCGTAGAGATCAGAGCTGCTGTGTGCTTGCTGGGAGATCCCTGCCCTGCCCCAGGCCCTCCCTCCAACCCACTGAGACAGTGGAGGGACAGGGAAATATGAAGCTGTCTGCCTTGGAGGTGTCAGTATGGAGCCCCTCTGATGTTTCAGCAGCTCTGTGAGCACCTGCATATGCTTTTTAGTCACCCCAAAGCAGCAGGAGAGCAGAGATCTGGCTGTTCCTCCTCTCCCTGTTATCTCACTGTTTGCAGGTTGCATGACTGGGCCAACCACAAGGCCACCAGAAGGAGAGTTCAGCACTTGGTACGACCATCCTTACTCTGGGATCCCACAGGAAGGGTGCAGCATCGCAACCCTCTATAGCAACCCCACTCTGCTCTTGCAGGCCACACCTCACAGGGGAAGCGTCTGCCAGCAGTGGAGTGCCAGCTCCCAATCCACAGTGGGAGGAAACCTGACAAAAGCAAAGGGCAAAGTCTTTTAGTCTCCCAAATTCACTCCAGGGTGCACATTTCACAGGAAACGTCATTGCCAGAGAAGTCACTCCATTCATGAGGGTTTTGTCATCCACAATGAGCGATGATACAGTGGTGGGGGGTGGATTTGACGCAGGAAGAGAGAAGAAAGAAGGGGGTCTAAGAGCCTGTTACTACAAACATTACACAGATGATGAAGTTGCTGGGAAGAATAGGATGAAAGCTGCCAGGAAGACAGAGCTTGTCCAAGCTGTTGGTGAGTTTACCATCTCCATGCGGTAGTGAAGAGGGATGAGGGACTGATCAGTCACCCTGCTAGTGCCACCCCTGCATGGGTGTTCACTGGGAGACCCCAGGCTATGGCAGATGAGGCACGCTGGATCGGACTGTCTTCCTGCTGCAGCCAGGCTTAAGGGCGAGTGCTGGACCAGCCAGGCTTGGAGGCTACCGAGGACTTCGGGTCAGCCGGGCTCGGAGGCCACTGAAAGCCCGGGCTGGCCAGGAGCTGGAGCCGCCGGGGCCCTGGCCCTGCTCGCCGGGCAGGCCCGGTCAGCACCGCGGACAGCGGCCCGGCCCCGGTCAGCACCGCGGACAGCGGCCCGGCCTCCTCGGGGCCGCCGCATCCTACAAGGGCGCTCCGCAAACGTACCCCTGAGGGACCCCCCCGCCTCAGCGGCCCCCTCTGAGGATCCACTGTTGCCCCACCAGGTCCCTGCGAGGATCCACTATTGCCCCACCAGGTCGCTGTGAGATCCTACTGTACCCCCATCAGGTCCCTGCAGCCCCTCTTCCTGCCCCGCCAGCTTGCTGTGAAGCCCTGTTGTTGCCCTGCCAGAATCCAAGGCTGCTGCAAAAATTATTTCTGTAGAGCCACTGCTTCAGTGACAGAGTGCTGCTTGGCAGCAAGCAGCCATTGCTCACGGCTTCCTGCACACACACAAACACACACATATATGCACACCCAGACACACATGGACACACACACAACCACGCCATCGGAGCCCCAGGAGCCAGTGGATGCACCTTGCATGAGCCTTGGAGTTCAGCTGCACATATACATGCACACATACACACAGAAACAGAGATAAGCGCATGCACGCACACACACACAGAGGGTTGCATCAGCTGAATTCATTAGCCCATCTATTTTTACTAATGCAGCAAATCAAGTTGCTCTACAGGCGGAGAAAACACACCCGAGACACAGTGCTGTGGCAGAGCACACAGCCAAGGCTTTTGTCCAGCACTCCTGAGGGTAACAGCTCCCTGGGACTCCCTCAGCTCTACGCAACATCCCCAACCAGCAGCAATGCCATGCAGGCTCTTGCTTTGGCGGGGCTGAACCTGCCGACCAAAGCACATGGTAGGCATAAAGACATCCCACCATACAAATCACCTTCCCTGGCAGTGCTCAGCGGTGTGTGAGCTGCTTTCTGCTCTGATCTCATCAGGTCAGATACTGCCCATGCTGTGAGCAGTCAGAGGGATATACAACCACCGGTGTCCGAGGCCAGGTCCCCTCAGAGGGCTTGGATCACCCTGGCAAGGCAGAGGAGCTGCAGAAGGCCCTGGAGGAGCTGCTGGCTCCCCCAGAGATGGAGGGGCAGTGGATGTGTTTGGGTAGAAGCTGCCTGTACATGTGCGTGTGTGCGTGCACATTGATCAGCACTCCCAGGCTCAGCACTCACAAGTCAGCTGGGAGAGAGGCTCAAAAACAGCTCCAAACTCAGTGCTACGTATTCTCCCACTGCACAAGCCAGGAATTCACGGTGGGGAAGGGCCTTGCCACTCCGCCTGGCCCTGGAGACCTGCCATTTGTGTGATGGGAGCTGGGAAACTCCTTCCCGAGATTACCCTGAGAGCTCCTTGGGAGACTGGAGGGCTGACGGCAGCTCTCCTGCTCCCTTGTTGGCTCCAAATGATACCAAAGAGCTCGTTACACCTTGCAGCGGACAAAGAGGCTCAAGAGGGGCTGGGAAAATAACTGGTTTGTGTCCCATTCCTGCTGGCTGCCACTCAGCGCCAGGCTGGCTAGTGGGTCTATCACTGGGTTCCAGGCAGCTCATGGCTGGGCAGTGGAGCCATCATGATAGGGACCCCCCAGCACCACTCTCCCCCAGGTCCCACAGCCTTTCTGAACAGCAAGAGCTGGGGCTGGGCTGTGTGGGGGAAATGCTGGCTGAGGTGCCAAAGCCAAGGTCTGCTCAGGTCCCCAACACTTTCTGCTTAGCTGAGAAAACAGTTCATGTCCAGGGGCTCTGGGAGACACAGCTTCTGTCCCCTCCAGCTCTCAGCATGGGGGAGTTGTAGGGAGGAGGCAGACCTCCAGCCCCCCAGGCCTGGCAAGGCAAAATTTCCTCGCAACTGGCAGCAGGGTCCCCTCTGGCTGGCACAAGCCCTTCCTGCAGCAGCATTTATCTTCTCTGCTGAGCCCCAAATCTCCCAAAGACATCAAGCCCTGACCTCCCTCCCTATCTCAGGCAGCCCCCTTGGGGGGGATGCTCCACGCAAGAGGAGCACAGGATGCACAGACCAGGGCAGAGCTTGACCTCAACATGCTGCCCTGGGCCCATCTCCTCCAGCCTCCTCCAGAGGTATCAGCCCTCATTGCCATGGGAGGATGCTCATGCTTCAGCCAAGCTTTTGCCCTGCTCCGCACCGACTGAGGGAAGAGGAGGCAGCTCCTCTTGTGCTGGCTCCTGCCTGGCCTGGTCCCCTCCTGCAAGCCCAGCCAGAGTACGCCCAACCCGATGGCACCCAGCACATTACAGCCCTTCTCTTTGCCCGCCTTGGGCCCAGAAAAGGGTGAAAAAAAATGCAAGATCCCACAAGGAGAAAAGAGCCAAGAGACCATGGCCCACAGAGGCCCCTGAGCCCCCTGCCTACTGATGTGCTCCCTGGGTACTGCCAGGGCTTGAGCATCTTCTTCAAACCCCTTCATCCCTCCAGACATGGCAATGGCTGTGCAAGCAGCGATGCCCCTTTGCCCCTGGGCTCGGGGTTCTGGCTGGGAGCTGAGGTCAGGCGAGGCAGGAGAATGCCTGCCCAGCACGGGGGCCATCAGTGCCAGGCTCATGGGACACTGGGGTGGGCAGGTGGTGTTCAGCCATGGGACTTCCTGCTGCACGGGGTTGTAGGGACTTAATGCTGATACAGGCTCCAAAAAGCCATTAGATGTACTACTCCTGGAAGCAAAGGCACTGGCCTGATCCTACTCCCAGGGCAGGCCCCCAGCCACCTGCTTCCCCCAGCCAGGAGCTGGGCACAGGTCACACATCCAGCAGAGAGAAAGCCTGGAGAAACAGCTTCTGCCTGCCCCATCCCCAGATGCTCTCCCCTTCAGCCCCGGCCCCTTCGTCTGCGCTGCCAGCCCTGGAGCACCTGGTGAACACGGCTGGTCCCTGTGGTGGGTGGGCAGATGTTTGGCAGGAGTGGGATGCTGCTGAAGGAGCCCCACTCACCCACATGCCCCATCCCGCTCCCTCCCACACCACTGGCACCTACTTGTGTCTCAAATCCCCTTTCCTCTCTCTGGGTGCTGCTCATCTGCACAGGCACTGGTGGGGAGCAATGGGCCATGGCTTGGAGATGAGGAAACTGAAGCAGGGGCAGGGTGATGTGGCTTTGCCATGGAGCTGCCAGAGTCGGAGTCAGGCAGAGCTTAAACCCACAGAGCATGAAGGCAGAATCCAACCCCCAAACCCAAAGTGCTCCTGCTCCAGCCTCCCTTCTCCCGGCTGGAGTGTGGACATGTCCCCATGATCCCATGCAACCGGGGTTGCAGTCCTGGTGCTGCTGTCGGTGTCAACACAGTCAACATGGAGATGACCCCGCCGGAGGGGATGGGGGGACTCTTTCCCCCCTCCTGCTTCCCTGCATGCGACACCCCGGCCCGAGCAAGGGTCCCTCCATCCCTGGGAGCAGGATTTGGGCAGGCAGGAGGTTCCCAGCACTAGGGATGCTTGTCCTGCCACTCCCTGCCACCGTGGAGCCACTGGCATGGGGAGGAGAGCAGGCCCGGCGGATGGCAAAGGGATCGATGTGGGGGAAGCCAGCTCGGAGAAAAATAGATATCTAGCTCATTAAAAATGGATGCTTGAGCGAGTCCTCCTCACTCCAAAGCCACCTCCCTCCCTCTTCCTGGTAGCTGGAGTGAAATCAGCACCCAGCTTTCAGAGGAGGGGAGATGCCAGCATGGCATGGTGCTCACTCTGAGCCCACTGTTCCCACCCTGCTGTGTGCCGAGACCCCTGGGTGCTACAAATAGGGTCCGAGCCCCCCTGCACCCCAGGCAGAGGGTGGTTGTGGAACAGGACCTCTGCCAGGAGCAGCCCTGCCGCAGGGACTGCCACACTCCGGCCTCCACCACCCGGGCACTGCCACATCCCGCCAGCACCGGCGGATGCCTGAGAGCCAGAGCTGCCCCAGTACCTCGGCCCAGTGCCCCATGGCACCCCCAGACCCCCACCTGGGTGAGGTCCTGGGGGTCTGTGCCTGGCTGCTGCCACAACCCCGTGCCTCAGTTTCCCCCAGCCTGCTCCAGCCCTTCCATGGGGCTCAGCCTGCCCACCTGCCCCCCAGCCCCAGCTGGCCTTGCACACGGACCCCTTCGCCTATCCCCATCCCCTGCCCCGCTGAAACAACCTGTCCCCGGCCTCTTGCCCCCCTCCCAGGCTGCAGCGGGGTCCTTGGCCCCACGCTGGGCTCTGTGTGACCCCACTGTGGGGCTCAGCCCCCTCGGCCCCATCCCAGCCAGGGTCTTCCCCTTCCTCCATCCCCTGGGCCCTGGGATGGGGGGTGGCTGCCCCTGTCCCCCCACCTCGGCCTGTGTCACCCCACAGTGGAGGAAAGCCCCAATGAGGTGTTGGGGTGTCAGGGTCTTGGGGTGTTGGAATGTTGGGGTGCAGACTTGGGGGTGCCACGGGGGAGGACAAGAGGCAGTCTGGGGACTGGCAGCAGAAGAGGGGGACAGTCAGCAGCCCCACACCGGGGTGACCCTGTCCCCATGGTGATGTCCCCCTAAACCTCCATCCCAAAGCATCCCCGCATCCCCCAGTCCCCACCCGACCCCCTCCCCCGCCATTACCCATCCGGTGATGCCCGGCCATGCTGGGAGGGGGGCACCACCTTCCCCCCACCCCCAGCATCCCCCCGGTCCCCAAACCGGGGCATGGGGTGGCAGCATCACCGGGTTGGGGGGGTTCACCGACCACCATCCTCGGTTGAGCTACCGGGAGAGGGAAGGGGTGGGGGGCGCCACCGGACCGGGAGCCCCGGGGCCGGGCCGGCTCCGCCGCCGTTATATAACGCGGCTCCATGATGCGGGATGCGGCGGGGGGTGGTTGCAGCTCCGGTGCCGGTGTCGGTGCCGGTAAAACCGGCACCGGCACCAACACCGACACCGGCACTGGCTTTGTGTTGTAAAGGGTTTTTCCGAGCGGCTCTTACCTCCAGCACCGTCTCCCGAAGCTCATGCCATGCCTTGTGCCCGTCCTCTTTTGGTTGCAGGGAAAAAAACACCGGGAAGAAATCCGGGAACCCCCCCCCCCAAAAAAAAAAAAAAAAAAAAAATCCCCTTTGGAAAAGGGGCCGGATCCTGCCCGGCCCCCGCCCCAACTCCGCTAAACAACAGGAAAAATAAGCGGGGAGTGGGGAGGGGGGGGGAATGGGGCTGGATCCGGATCCGGGGGGGGATGGAGAAGGGGGGTCCCTCCTGCCAGCCAGCCCAGGGAGCTGGGAGCTGCTCGCACACGCACACGCGCGTTTGCACACACGCACACGCGTGTCAGCAGCGGAGGCTGTTAAAGAGACATGGTAGCCGGTAATGACAATGGATCGTGGCAGGACGGCACCGGCACCGGCACCGGGAGGGAGCGGCAAGGTGAGGGTGCGGGACACGGACACTGAGGGAGAGATGGCGGGGCGGGGGGGGGTTCGGGCAGGGCTGGGCTGGCAGCTGGGTGTGCAGGCAGGGGGAGAGAGGGGTGGGTGGGTGGGTGAATGCAGGGGTGGAAAGATGGGGGGATGGAGGGAGGGAGGCAGGGATGGATGGAGGGATGTTGGAGGGAGGGATGGAGGGTGGAAGAAGGGATGGAAAGATGGAGGGAAGAATGGAGAGATGGAAGGATGGAGGGATGAATTGAGAGATGGAGGGATGGAAGAATGGAGGGATGAATGGAGGGATGGAGGGACAGAAGGAGGGAAGGATGGAGGGGTGGATAGAGACATGGAGGGAGGGATGGAGGGCTGGATGGACAGACGGATGCTTGCTCTGGCTCTCTCCCCACCAGGGTGCTGGCAGGCCAGAGATCCTGGTGCAGACCCCTCTCGCCCCGGCAGCCAGCTCCGGCCCTGCTGACAGCCCCCGAGGCCCAGCGGGGACACTCACTCCAGCTCCAGCACCCTGGGGTGCTGTGGGTGCCCAGGGAAAGGTGCTGCACCCCGGTGCAGCGGGGGGGATTTACCCACCCAGGCTGCAGCTGGAGGCAGGATCTGCAGCTGGGGGATGCCCCATTGCTGCCACCCCATTTCCTGTCTCCCCCAGCTCAGCGCCCACCCAGCACCCCCAGTCCGGGGCCCAGCTTCACCACTGCTCCCCAAACTGGAGGGTACTGGTTAGGTGCCATGTTTAACCCCATCCCCTCTGCCTTCCCCTCGCACAGCCCCAGGCGAGCAGCGGGACCAGCTCGGCCAGCTGCCCCCCTCCGGGCCCTGGGGAGGCTGAGGGAGCTGCCTGGAGCCGGCTGCCTGGCTCCTGCCTCCATTATTTATAAGGCAGGTCGGGTTTCGCACTGGCAGCCGGGAGGGGGCTTGGGGGAGGAGACTGGGCACATGCACACACTCACACTCACACTGACCCTCATCGCACCCTGCCCAGTGGGTGACAACCGCAGGAAAAGGGGCCAGACGGGCTGGTGACTGCAGGGACGTGCAGGTCAGTGGCCTCATCCAGGTGACACATCTTCCCCATCGCCTGAGGAACTGGGGGTCCTTCCCCCTGTGATCTCTTGTCCCCGTAGCAATGCCCTGTCCCCCCAAGATACCCTGCCCCCATGGGGGTGTCCCAGGGGAATCACCACCCAGCAGCAGCCTGGGAGCAGTGGGTGGTGGTCCAGCCTCAGGGGACATGCACTGCTTGCTGTCATTGCACCCCTGGAGACCCCTGGGGCGGTGATAGGAGTAAGCCAGTGAGCCCAGTCCCGGCGGGGAAGTTGGGCCCTGGATGGTCTGTGTTGTCCCCTTGGCCCTGGCATAGCCCCATTGACACTAATCCCTGCCAGCTCTGGGCCCCAGAGGGGATATTTTGGGGTGGCCCCAAGTCCTGGGGACATTTTTATTACAAGAAGGGTCACAACTGCTGCAGGAGTCCCTGGGCAGGGGGATTCTCCATGCACATATCCCCAGTGGAGGGGACACAGCTGGGGTGGACCCCCCATGCCGCCAGCCCAGGGGTGTCCCCAGACCCTGTGATACCTGATGTGGGGTGCCTGGCCATCCCAGCTCACCCTGCAGCCGTGGGCAACCCCAGCTCGTCAGCCTGTGCTGTGGCAGGCCAGGCCCCCTGGGCCTCCCTGGTCCACAGGGACTGCCCCTCCTGGGTGCTGGGAGGGTGGTGGCTGGTGTCCCCACACTCGAGCCAGGGCAGCAGCCAAGAGCCAAGCAATACCACGCCTCCACAACTCATCTTTATGCAAACTGCCAGCACCCCATTGGCCTCCACTGCCTTCCCATCCCCACAGCCCTCGGGGTGCTGAAGGGTCTCACCCCACGCACCCAGCGTGTCCCCAGGGTGATGGGACCCTTGGCTGAGCATCACCCATCCAGCTGGACCACCAGTGCCAAAGCTGGACCGCAGTGCGCCGGGTGCCGTCGCCGCGGCAACCGCCGTCGCCTAGCGCCGGCTGTCTCCAGGTAACCCGTCGCCTAGCAATGGGGGATTTTTCACAGCTCGGGATGAAGAGTTGAAAGTTATTTTTAGCCCGGGCTGCGAATCAATAGGCAGCTCCATTTGCCGTCCTGCAGGATGGACATGCAGGGGCCTTGCTGTGGCGGCGGGGGGGGCTGCCAAGGGCAGCAGGGTGGCCTGGCTGGCATGGGGTCACCACCTCAGCATGGCCCCCAGGGACCCCTGGGGCTCAGCCCCCCTGGGACCCCAAGCCCTGTCTTAGCCCCTACCCAGGGCTCAGCCCCCTTTGTGCCGACCCCAGGGCTCAGGCCCCTCTGGGCCCCCCCTGTACCCCCCAAAGGCTCAGACACCCTCAGGACTCACCCCCACTCCAGGCCACACGCAGGTGAGGGTGGGCAAGGGCAGGGCCCAGCCATGGGGACCCTCAGGCTTCTGCGGGGACCCTCGCCTGGCCATGGGGACCCTCACCCAGCTGTGGAGACCATTAGCTTGCTGTGAGGACCCTCACCCAGCTGCTGGGAGCCTCCTCCTACCATGGGGACCTTCTCCCACTAGTGAAGACCCTTGCTTTGCCATGCAGACCCTCACCTTCCCATAGGGACCCCTGCCTTGCCTTGGAGACCCTTGCTCTGCTACAGGGCCCCCCACCTTGCTATGGGGACCCTCACTTTGCCATGAGGACCCCTGCCTTGCCATGGGGACCCTTGCCCTGCAGTTTCCTGGGCTCCTCCAGCCTCTCCAGGGCCCATGCCTGCCCTTGGGGCACCAGCCTGGGGGTCCAGATGCTCAGGGGTACTGGGAGGGGACAGGGCCCCACTCACGACCTGTTCAACACCCAGGTTCCCTGGGGAGGGGCTGGGGGTATCCCCACATGCCCCAGGGTTGGGCTGGGAGTTGAGACGAGGCTCCTCAGCTATTTTTTAAAGATGAGGTGGGTGTCTGCAGGAGCTTGGATGGGCAGGAATGCTCCCCACACAGCCACAGTGGGAGGGAGAGGGGTTGGGGAGCCCCAGCCTCCAAGCAGCCCTTTGAGGTCCCAGCCCCCCTTTTGCCTTTCCAGGAGGGTTTCTGCCTCCAGGCATGGCCCAGCCTGGAGCATCCCTGCCCTTGCTGTCACCCACCCATGGCACAGGGTGGAGGGTGCCCAGAGCCACCCTATGGGGACCCTTTTGGGGGCACGGGGGATGCCCTGGCTCAGCAGGGAAGCCCAGGGGCCTGCTCAGTGGTGGGGACTGCCCAGGAAAGGAGAAAGCACTGCCGAAGATGGGTGACCCAGCAGGGAGATGGAGGATCGTCAAAAAGCACAAAGGAAGGAACCAGGGTCCTTCTCATAGGTGGCAGATGGGTCTGGGGCCTCTCAGTCCCTACCTGTGATGGCACAGTGTGAGTCCCCCATGGAGCACACGGCCAGCTCTGGGGTCCCAGCACAAGGCAGAACTGGAGCTGTCAGAGCAGGTCTACAGGGGACCACGGAAATGGTCAGGGGGCTGGAAGAACCTCTCCTGTGGAGAAAGGCTGGGGGAGTTGGGGTTGTTCAGCCTGAAGCTGACCTTCTTGCAGCCTTTCAATATATGAGGGGGCTTAGAAGAACGATGGAGAGAGGCTTTTCACCAGGACCTGTAGCGGCAGGACAAGGGGTGGCGGTTTTAAACTGAGAGAGGGTGGATTTAGATTGGCTATAAGGAAGAAATGTGTTGCGGTGAGGGTGGTGAGGCATGCGAGAAGGTTGCCCAGAGGAGCTGCGTGTGCCCCATCCCTGGAGTGCTCCAGGCCCGGCTGGGCGGGGCTGGAGCAGCCTGGCCCAGCGGGAGATGTGCCTGCCCAGGGCTGGGGCTGGACCGGGCGATCTTGAAGGTCCCATTCGATGAGTCGGTGCTCTGCCCCGCTGCGGGACGTGGCATGTCCCTCCCGGAGACCCCCGCCCCCCCCCCCCCAGCCCGGGGGGGCGGCGGTTCCCAGCCCGGGGGCGGCGGGCGGAGCGGTCACAAGAGGGCACTGCGAGCCCAGCATCCCGGGGCCCCGCTGGCCGGAGCGGGGCGGGGGGGGGCCCGGGGCCAAGCCGGGAGACCGGAGCGGCCCACGACCCGCCGCAGGGGCCGGCGGCTTCCCCTGCGCCCCTGCTCGGGCAGCGCCGGGGGGCTGCCGGCCCCCAGCCCCGCCAGCCCCATGGGGGCCGTCCTCCCTGCGGCGGCCGGGGACAAGGGGGGCACGGCCGGGAGCACGGCGGGGATGCTGGGCACGGCCAGGGGACGCGGCCACCACCCAGAGCTCCCGCGCACGGCTGGCAGCCCGGGGACGCGGCATTTCGGCTGGTGGTGGCTCCGATAAAGCCCCGGGATGCTCTGCCCCATCGGCTGGCCCAAAGGGGTGAGCGAACTGGTGGGTGCTGGGGGGGGGCTCTGCCGGGTCCCAGGTCAGCCCCAGATCCGGTGGCTGCTCCGAAGGGGCTCCTGGCCCCCCCCGACGGCCGTGCCGCGAAGGCAGGGGTGCCGCTGGCCCAGTGGCCATGTGGAGGGAAGCCAGGGCTGGCCGTGGCGGCTTTGTCCAGCTGGTGCCGAGGTTTGTCCCGTCACACCCGGTTAAGGTGGATCGGGACGCTGCACACCCGGGCTGCGGCAGCGGCCAGGGGTGCCGGCTCGCCCCGGGGTGCTGGGGTGGGGTTAGGGCAGGCTCACTGCCGTGTGCCCCGAGGACCGGGTTCCGTCCAGCAAACAGCCACGTCCCCCGAGGGGAAAGTCCCCCGAGGGTGCTGAAAACCCCACCGGGCCAAGGATCAGCCTCCGTGGGGTGAGGTCCCCGCCTGGGGACACCACCTCCAGTGTCACTGGTGCCACCACCCCCCCCCCCCTCAGGTGCCACCCCACCTCCGGTGTCACTGGTGCCACCCCCCACCTCTGGTGTCACCCCACCTCTGGTGTCACCTCTTCTCTGGTGCTAGCTACCTCGCCCCTGGAGACCTGGCAGAGGCTGTTTGTGGGCTCCCTGACTAGATCCCATGCCAAGCTCTGAGCCCGGCTGGCCTCACTTCCCCATGGTGGTGCAGGATCTGGCCCCGGGACCACGTCCCCCCATGCAGGGGGTCACTGCCATCCGGCTTCGTGCACACAGCCGGGCCCTCGAGCCCAGCCACCCTCCGGCAAACCCCACACAGCAGCTGGCGGTCTCAGGACAAGGGCCAGTGGGCACAGAGGCCCCCACCCTGACACCCCCACCCTGACACCCCTGCCCTGACACCCCGACACCCCCACCCCTACCCGCTCCACCTTAACCCGCAGTCCCTCCGGCCCCTCATTTTCCACGGATTCCAGCAGCTTGACTTCTTTCAGCATCATTTCATGGCCGGAGGGCTGCGAATCCCCCTCTCCCCCGCCTGCCCTCCCCCCGGGCCCCCTCCCCTTCCTCCCTGCCCCTCTTTCTTTCCACCATCCAAATTTACAATCCCTCATTTCCATTCTGCTCCACCCTCTCTCCGGGGACTTTGTTCCCGGCCTGTATCATCCCATCCCAATTGTTCGGTGTTTATTTCAAACATTTTGGCGGGCTGTCACTGGATGGAAACTTAATTAATTGTGGGATTTGTGGTGCTGGCACAATAGCAACTGAAGGGGGGGGGGATAAAATCCTGAGGGGCAGGTTTGGAAGGGAGGAGGTGGGGGTTAGGGTGTGCGTGACCCCTGTGCCAGGCCCACCGCCACGCGCCTCTGCTTCCCCCGGTTAAGAAAGTGCCCCTGTGGGGTACTGCCGGCGGGGGGTGTAGTTTATATGGAGGTTGGGGTGTGTGTAACTCTTGGGGTACACAGTTCTGGGGGGGGGGGGTGTAGACTAGCGGGGCTGTTGCCTGGGGTGTGCATAGACTGGGGTGTGCATAGGTTGGGGTGTGCATGGACTGGGGTGTACATAACTCAGGGTGCGCATAGCCTGGGCAGTGCATCGGTTGGGGTGCCTGTAGCCCCAGGTGTGCACGGCCTGGGGTGTACGTAACTGTGGGCGTGCAGATCCTCAGCTGTACATAGCCCGGGGTGTGCGTAGTTGGGGTGTACCCAGCCTGGAGTGCCTGTAGCCCGGGGTGTGCATAGCCATGGGTGTGCATAACTCGGGGTGCACACAACTGGGGGTGGCTGTAGCCCGGCGTGCACCCGCGGTGCCCCAGCCCCGCCCCCCGGCCCTGGCAGCCGGCCCGGCCGGTGTCCCCCATCCCGGGGAGCCCCTGAAAAGGATTGGGGGTTGGGGGCGGCCGGCGGGAGCCCGGGGGGGGCCGGGGATGCCCGGGGCGGGCGCTGCCGGTGCCCCCGGCGGGGAGGGGGGGGCGCGGGGGGTGGGTGGGGGGCGGCCCCGCCCCGCCGCCGCCATTGGCGGAAAGTTTGGGGCGCGGCGCGGGGTGGTGGCCCTGCTCCCCCCCCCCCGCCCCGGTGCGGGCAGCGGTGCGGGCAGGGCCGGGCAGGGCCGGGCCGGGCCGCCCCGGGGCCGCGGGCGCGGCCATGTGGGCGCTGCGGGCGCTCTGCCTGGCCGGGCTGGGCGCGGCGCTCGGCGGCGCCTCGGCGGATCAGTGCAGCTGGAGAGGCAGGTAGGCACCGGCACCGGCACCGGCACCGGCACCGGCACCGGGGGAGCAGCCCGGGAGGGGGGGGGGGGCACACGCGTCTCCCCGGCTCAGCATCCCCCCCCGCTGCCCCATTCGCAGCCCCCCCCGGGGAGTTCCCGCCGCACGGGCAGGGCAGGCTGGGTCGGGGGGTCTGCCCGCCCCCCCCCCCCCCCGGGCAGGCAGCGGGGAGGGGCTGCCACCGCCGCCGGTATCCGTGGGGCAGAGTCACGGGTGGGATGCTGGGACCTGCGCCTGCCTCAGTTTCCCCACTCCTCGGTGTGGCTGCCCGCTGAGGGATGCTGGCCCCCGGGGTGCTGGGGCCGCAGAGCTCCCCGCCTCTCCGGGAGCCTCTTCCCCGAGCCCCCCCCACCCGCGAAACACAGCTCTGCGGCCGGCGGGGCCCCTCGCCCCTCTCCCGGGCCCGAAACGCCGCTGGCCGCGGTGGGGAAGGCGCCGAGCTCCGGAACAAAGAGCCGGGGCCCGCCAGGAGGGGCTGCCGCAAGCCCCACGCGGGGGGCGTGGGGGGCCACGGGGACCACTCAGCCGCGAGCAGTATGGCCGGGACAAAGCAGCCCCACGGCCGCCTCCGCTCCCTCCAGCCTGGCTTTCCCACGTGTCCCCCGCCGCTAAAAATGCAGCGGGCAAGACATGGCTCCGGGCATCGTTTACACGAGCCCAAATCCTGTGAGAGTAGGGGGGCGTGTAACCCCCCAGCACCCACTGGGGATCCCCCAAAATGGGCAGATGCAGAGGAACAGGCGACCCTGAGGCCGTGGGCACCTTGGCTGGGGTGGCTTGGGAGCTGAGCCCAGATTCAAGGGGGGCTGTGCCACCGCAGCCCCCGCCTGACCATCCCTAGGAGGGTGCCGGGAAACACAAGCACCCCTCAAATGATGCACTTACACCCCAAGTCTGAGGCATCGAGGGTTTGGTGCTATTCCTCCCCGTGTTCACCCCGCATGCCTCCGCAGAGGTGCTGCTGGGAAGTGCCGGGGTGCTGCCGTGCCAGAGGGACGTGGGCTGGGGGGTGCCCATCACCCAGGGGGTCCTGGCTGACGGGGGCCGCTGTGCCTTGCAGCGGGCTGTCGCAGGAGGCGGGCAGCGTGGAGCAGCTCTCCCTGCACTGCGCCGAGGGCTCGCTGGAATGGCTGTACCCCACGGGGGCCCTTCGCCTCCGCCTGGCCCCCCGCCTGCCCCCTGCCACCTCTTCCACCAAGGGCAGGAGCCCCCAACACATCACTGCCTGCGTCAAACCCGCCGGCACCTTCCGGGGGGCTCAGCTCTACCTGGAGAGGGAGGGAGTGCTGGAGCTGCTGCTGCCAGAGGCCCCCCGGCCCCGCGTCCGCTGCTTCAGCTGGCTGCCCCAGGAGAAGGTGGCTCTCTTCCTGCAGGCCACCCCACACCGCGACATCAGCCGCCGCATCGCCGCCTTCCGCTATGAGCTG
Source organism: Pelecanus crispus (assembly GCF_030463565.1). Lineage (NCBI taxonomy): Eukaryota > Metazoa > Chordata > Aves > Pelecaniformes > Pelecanidae > Pelecanus > Pelecanus crispus. The sequence goes on from NC_134653.1 coordinate 18,555,936, forward strand.
CGGGGGGACTGGCTGGCCCGCCCGGCACTGCCCGCCACCAGCCTCACTGGAGAAGGTGAGCACTGAGCCTCCCAGGTCAGCCTGCCTCAGTTTCCCCGGGGCGGCTGCCACCTCCCTTGCTGGGGTGACCCCAGTCTGTGCGGAGGCAAGAGGATGGAGGAGCCGGATCTGGGGTGGTCCCCCCAAGGCCGGTCACTGGGAGCCACCTCGGTGACAGGTGGTGACGGGCTGTGCTTGGCCGTTGCAGGGGCGTGCCGGCCGTGCAATGACACTGAGATCCTGATGGCCATTTGCACTAGTGACTTTGGTGAGTGCAGTCCCCCCGGTGCTAGGGGGGTCCTGGGGCTCTGGCGGGGGGAAGGAAACTCAAACTGGGGGGGCAATGGCCCCCAGGCTGCCCTGGCCTCCCCTTCCCAGGCTGGCCTGGCTTGGACTGGGGCCATCAGTTGCCCCAGAGGCTGCTACAGGGTGGGGATGGGGATGGAGATGGAGATGAGGAGGGGGATAAGAATGGGGATGGGGATAGGGACAGGGACAGGGGCACACTGACACCCCTCCCTGCTTTCCCCCCCCCAGTGATCCGTGGCAGCATCCGGAGTGTCTCCAATGATGTGGAGCTGCAAGAATCCATCATCGGGGTGAGCGCCGCCCGCATCCACCGCCAAAAGTTCCCCCTCTTCCAAGCAGGAGGGCGGCTGGGGCGGCCAGTGGGCAGCATCCGCACCCCGCTGCGCTGTGGGGTCAAGCCAGGCCCTGGCACATTCCTCTTCACGGGGTGGCTGCATTTTGGTGAGGCCTGGCTGAGCTGCGCGCCCCGCTATAGGGACTTCCAGCGCATCTATGAGGGGGCGCAGCGCATGCGCCAGAACCCCTGCGAGTTCCCCGTGGACTGAGCAGCTCCAGGAGGGTAGCCCGGCCCTGCAGGTGCTGGGGGGCTGAGGTCCCGCAGGCAGTGAGAGCATCCCCAGGGGGATGCAGGGGCATGGCATGCCAGCAGGGATGGCGCCCAGAGGGAGTGCGGCACTTCGGTCCTCACCGTGCAGCTGGGCTCTGGCAGCACCTGTTGCTGGGCTGGGGGGGGTCCCGGGAAAATCCTGCCGGAAGGAAAGGGATTTTCCCAGGGCGCTCTCGCCCGTGGTCCCCAGGGACCGGCCCGGGTGAGGGGTGAAGCGGCATGGGACAATGGGTTGGGGGCTCCCTGGGGACTGGGGTGCTGCATGCTCAGGGGATGCTGCAGGCTCGGGGTCACTGCGGGCTCGGGGATGCTGCATACTCAGGGGATGCTGCGGGCTCGGGGATGCTGTGGGGCATGGTGGGTCCAGCATGATGGGGCAGCCATCCCTCACCCTGGGAAGGCTTGGGCAGGTGGCTGTGGTGGTGGGCGGCTGTGGTGGCAGGGCCGGGGACATGGTGGGCATGGTGAGGTGTGGAAGGGCCATGAGGTGGATTTGCAATGTCGGGGGTGGAAGGGGGAGCGAGGTGGCAGTGAACCTTGCCCTGGTCCTGCCTGCAATGTGGGGTACAGGCAGGAGCTATGGGGCAGGTGCTGAGGAAGAGGAGCGAGGCTGAAGGGAGCGAGGGGGATGGCGAGGCGGGAGGAAGGCTGGCACATGGAGCAGAGGTGTGTCCGGCACGGCTGGGGCAGCACCAAAGTGCTGATGCAAGAAGGTGCCGCAGGAGCGGGGAGAGGTCGCAGGAGCGGGGAGAGGTCGGGCCCGGGCCCGTGCCACCTGTCACCACCAGCCTGGGGCCATGGCCTTGCGGCGGCTGCTGGGTCCCGCCGTCCCGGCTTGCCAGCGGTGGGGCACGCCGTGCCAGCCAGGGGGGGATTTTTGACCGTGGGGGTGGGGGGCATCATATGTGCACTAAAGTTATAATGATACCAAATTTGTGACTTCTTTTTATAAACTAAGCTGTATTTGTAGCCTGTGCATCTCCTTTTTTAAAAAGCTGAGCGGGATGTTCACCAACAGGTGCCGCGGGTGAGTGCCAGTGCCGATGCCGGTGCTGGTGTGTGCCACGGCGTGAAGCTCTGCCTCCCCCTGCACCAGCACCAACTGAGGGTCTGGAACAGCCCTACTATTTATGTATCGATATATATAGTGAGAGATATAATGGTATTTCTAAATGTTGCATCCCTGGTGTTCCTCAGGGTGGGTCAGCTTGGGGTTCCTCTCCCCAGCGCATCTATGAGGGGGCGCAGCTGGTGCTGGGGGTGGGTGGCCCTGTGCCGGGTGGGTGACCCTGCCAGCGGAGCCGCTGTCAGAGCCAATTCTCATCAGAGCCGCTGGCCACAAGGCCTCATTGTGCCGGGCTGCGCGGCACCAGCTTCTCAGCCCTGCCTGCTCCTGCCCCACCGCTGCCCCCCTCCACGGGGGCTCCAGCCCCCAGCCTCTGGCTCCTGCTCCTCTGGGTTGCCTAGGTGTCCCCGGACGGTGGCAAGGGGGACAGGACCCCCAGACAGGGCTGGGACATGGGGCTCCCAGCCATGCATGGGGCACAGGACCCCCAGCCAGGGACCTTTCCTCCCCATCAATGATGCCCTCAGCGCTCTGAGCCCCCCCTGAGCCCACCAAACCACCCGAGCCAGGGTCACGGCACACGTCAGCTTGTGCTTTAATATCTTTTCAGTATCATTTCAATAACACCTTTTCAAACACCACTAGCCAGGCTGGACCACCAGGTATTTGGTGACTCCACTGACCATTACACACTTTGACTTGCCAAGAAACCATTTCCAAAGTGTGCTGGGGGATTCAGCATTTGATTACATATATATGTGTGTGTGTGTATAAAATGATGTAGTTGTGATAAGATCCTGCCTGTGAGCTCGCTGCTGCAAACCTGCCCAGTGGATTTGATACACAACACATTTTCCCTTGAGAAGTTTGATGCTTTTTTTATACTTTACTGCCAAAGGGCTGGTGCTCATTTTGGGGCCAGGCTGGGCCCAAGGGCAGGATCTAGCCCTGGGGGAGGCGGGATGCTCCAGCCTGGGCTCTTGAGGATGCCAGCATCCCCCCAGATTTTGGTGGTGGACGGGAGCCAAGCAAGGCGAGGGAAGGAGTGGGAAACCCAGCAGAGGAGGAAAAATGAGGCTGGAAAAGCAATAAATGAGGTGCAAAGGGAACTGTTCTGCCCACGGCATCCTCCATATGCCCCAGGGATAAAGCATGGCTGCTCCAATCCCGCTGCAATCCAGCGTGTTCCTCTTGGCTAAATTATGGCATTTAATGTGCTGAGCATCTGGCAGCTTTCTGTCCAGCAGCAGAATCTCTTGTTTTTCTTCCAATCTGTTTATTTGGCCAAACCAACTAATTCTGCTGTGGCGGAAAGAGCTGTTATCCTGCTCGTTCTCTGCCACAGAGGTTTTCTTGCTGTTTTTGGTGCCCTCTGCCCTGTGTCAGGTTGGGTTGGCCTCCCTCGCTTCCCACAGCTGCTGGCTCCCATGGCGGCTGGGCTGGAGCCAGGGCACAAACACTTTCTACGGGAGTGTCCCACGAGGGGACCAGGCAGCCGGTGCCTCAGTTTCTCCACTGCAGGATGGAGATAAAAACACTTCCCTGCTGCTCAGGGCTGCTGTGGCACCAGGCAGCATCCCATGGCCTCAGCATCCCCATCTCTCTGGGGCCAGTCATCCAAGCATATCCCCGAAAGCAGAGGTTGGCCCTGGCCAAGCCAAATTCCCACCCAGCCCCTCCTGCCTCTTGGCACGGAGGGTAAAACACAATGAGACAAACTCCATCCTGGTTAATATCTCCTCTGCAGGATGGAACATGTGGTGGGATGCAGCGTGGTGGTGGTGGGAGAGTGGGCCGGTGGCCACGGCGTGCTGGGGGCTGCTTTGGGCAGACCAAATGGGAGCTGGGGGTCTCTGGAGGGGCAGCTGGAGCCCATCTGGGCTCAGAGAGAGGGGTGGCAATGGTGAAGGGCTGTGGTGGCACCCTGCGAGCCCAGGGAAGGGTCCCTCTTGCGGGCACCACTGTGCTCACCTGACATGGCTGTCTGCAGCACCCCCAGGGACAGTCCAGCTGGACACACTCCAAAAGCCCCCCCCCCCCCACCTGCCCCCCACGAGGGTAGATTCGGGGATGCCATGGAGAGCAGACCCTCAAAACGAGCTGCCTTGGTGGAAATGTGCCCAGGGAGGTGCCTGGTGCTCCTTGTCCATGGACCCAGGCATCTGGGCGGGGGGGGGACGACGGACGACACATCCCAGCCCAGGGAACCCTCCAGGGACCGTGGAGCCCTTCAGTCATGCTGCCAATGGGTGTCCACACTGGGACGGCAAAACACAGTGTGGTGGCAGTGACGGGGTGTCCCCGGGTCCCTGGCCCCATCCCTGTCACACAAAGGGAGCCGCTGTTTCCCGCCATTTCCCTCCCCACCCTGGCCCTTCTCCCCCCTCTCCTGCCCCTTTCGCCCTCCTCCTTCCTGGCTGCCAGATAAAAGCCCGAACGTGAATCGCGGGGCACAAAAGGGACGCACAAAGGCAGCCGGCCCTGCTCAGCCCTCCCCGTGGCCCCCAGCCCCGAGCAGGGACCTGCAGCCCTTGTGTCCACCCTGGGGAAGTCTGGGCAGTCTACCTGCCCTGCCTGCAGCACCCTGGGTCCCAGGAGCTGGCATGGAGCAGGGGAATGCGCCTGGGGCCAGAGGGTCCCCAGTAGGGTCAGGATGATGCCCCTGGGGCCAGGGGATGCCCCACAGGGTCAGAACAATGTCCCTGGTGTTAGGGGATGCCCCTTATGGTCAGCACGATGTCCCCGGGGTTAAAAGATGAGTTTGAGTGAGGATGATGCTTCTGGGGTCAGGGGATACCCCATAGCATCAGGATGATGCTCCTGGGACCAGGGGATACCCTACAGGGTCAGGATGAGGCCCCTGGGGTTCGAGGATGGCCCATGGGACTGGATGATGCCCCTGGGACCAGGGGATGTCCCATAAGATCAGGATGAGGCCCCTGGGGTCTGGAGATGCCCTGTAGGGTTGGATGATGTCCCGGGGCCCGGGGATGCCTGGCAGCAGGTAGGATGGGGCAGTTTGGGTGTCTGTGTGGGGCAGCAGAGGAGGAGCCGGGGGGGCACAGCCCAAGCCCCAGGCAGGACAGAGTGAGCTGTGCTGCACGGCCCTCTGTGAGAGGAGAGGTGAGAGCCTGGTGACCCTGAGGACTCCAACAACCCCCCTCAACCCTTCCTCCCCTTGGGGAGCTGCACCCCAAAACCTTGGGGTAAGGCGGCTGCTCTGAGCCCCCCACTTTGGCCTGGGGCCAAGGCTGGTCCAGCATCATCCCTGTGCCAATCAGGGATGCTCAGGGCCACGGTCCTGCTCTGGCCCGCAGCGGGGCCCCCACAGCCCCTCACCCCAGCTCTCTCTGGTCCAATGCGCCTGCGCCAGGCAGGCCAGGCTGCTGACAGCTGGCGGGAAGGAGCTTTCCCAGCGCATAGCGACAAATTCCTGGCGGTCAGGGCTGCTTTGCAGCCGCTGCGGCCTCAGCGGGGGGAAGCTGCCCTGGAAAGAAGCAGATTAAAAGCTCTTTGGCTCTGGCGGCGCATCCCAACTGGTCCCCTCGTGTGGCCACCTGCTCGGCTCGGCACCCTGGGATGCTGCTGGACACCCCGATGCTGGGGCAGAAGGGAGTGCTGCCACCCCACACTGGCCCCAGCCAAGTCCCAGGGGCCCCACATGGAGAGCTCAGCCCTGCCTGGGAATTGCTTCATTAATTAATTTGCTCTGCAGCATCACAGCGGGCCTTGGGCTGCCCCAGGCCCCAGCCTGTCCCCATGGACCATCCTCCTCCTCCACAGCAGCAGCAGCAGCCCCCCGGCCCCCCTCTTCTCCCAGCTCCTATTTCCCCTGATTTTCTGCTCACTCTCAGCCTTAATCAGCTCCACCTGTCAGTGAGCACCAGAAAATTGGAGCAATCCCCATGGCCCCCAGTTTGGCCACAGCCGCACTGGGCCCTTTGGCAGGGTGGGGAGGGGAAACAGCCCTGGGCGATATTTCTGGGCTATACGTAGCGTGTAGGGACAACTTTTCCTTCCTGGTGGAGCCCCATCACTGCTCTAGGGGATGTGTTTAACAGGGTCTGGTGGTTGTTAAGTGTCCCAAGCTGCACACCTTGGTTTGAGGGTAGACCATGTGTGTGCATGCATGTGCATCCTCATTCCAAGGGCAGAATATTTGGTTCCCATAAATAAGGGCAAGATTGGAACAGAAACATGTGCTTGCCTTTGGCAGCTCCTCCCTTGGCTGCTGCCTGCGTCAGCTATTGGAAAAGGGGGTCTCCAGGTGGGCCAGTGCCGGGGGCCACAAACTGTGCCGCCCCTGGGGCTGGGGAGGTGGGAATCCTGCTCCCCTGCACCCCAAAGCTGTTCTCAGGCTGGGGCTACCTACAGGGTTTCCTCCTCTGCCCACAGTCACACATGGGTGACATCCCCTGGGAGCCCTGGGCGTGCGAGGAGGCTGGTTGCCCCATGGCAAGGGTATTGGGTGCCACTGGCCATAGCACGGACACCCAGGACCATTCCCTAGCTCTCAAGGGACACTCCAATATGGTGCTGGAGGGGGAGCCCTGGGGAGCCCTGCAAATATTGACCCAAAGGCTGAGGGGGGAGCAGGGGAGGAAGGTGACAGCCGTGAAACCCCAGGGGAGATGATGGTGTGGTACCAGCGCAGGCAGGGAAGCTGCCTGCCCTTTGTGCACCCGCTCCTCTAATTGAGCCGTTATTGTTCCCGGGTTTGTTTTGTTTTGGGTTTTTTTTTATTAATTGAGGGTGGGCAGGGACTGTGGGGGCCTGGCTGCTCCCCCCGTGCCCCTGGCCCCAGTGTCCCGTCTGCTTCCCACAGGCTGGAATTTTCCCAGTCGCTTCTCCCTCGCAGCAGGAAACCCATTGCCCACACGTCTGCAGCACGCACAGCCACGCACAACTGTGCACAGCAGCGCACAACCACACACAAGTGTGAACAACTGTGCGCAGCCCTGCACAACTGCACACAGCCGTGCACAACTGCGCACAGCAGCATACAACCGTACACAGCCATGCACAGCCACGCACAGCGGTGCGCAGCCACACACAACCACGTACAGGCGTGCACAGCTTTTCACAACTGCACACAACCATGCACAACTGTGCATAGCTAGGCACAACCATGCACAACTGTCTACAACCGCGCAGAACTGTGCACAACCACACACAGCCCTTCACAGTCGTGCACAACTTCACACAACCATGCTCATCCGTGCACAACTGCGCACAGCTGCACAAAGCCGTGCACAGCTGCACACAGCCATGCACAACCACGCACAGCCGTGCACAGCCACACACAACTGTGGGCAGCCGTGCCTGGCCGTGCACGACCGCGTACAGCCCTACACAACCGCACACGGCCGCGCACAACCCTGCACAGCCGCACGCAGCCGTGCACAACTGCACAGGACCACGCACAGCTGTGCCCCGCCGCAGCAGGCGGCGCCGCTCCCTCCAGCCCCGCACACAAAGACCCGCCGGGGAGCGGGGTGGACCCCTCCTCCCCCCCACCCCGGCGCAGGCAGCCCCGGGGCCGCTCCCCGGCGGGCGGCGGGGCCGGAAGGCGGCGGCGGGGCCACCCCTTCCGGCAGCCATGGAGCCGGAGGAGGCGGCGTGGGGGCGGCGAGAGGGGGGGCCGCTGGGCTGGCGGGGGCTGCTGGAGCTGGCGGTGGCCGGCGGGGTGGCCGCCTGGGCCACCTGGGCAGCCCTGTTGATGCCCGGCTTCCGCCGGGTCCCCCTGCGGCTCCAGGTACCGCCGCTGCCCGCCCCTCCCCCCCCAGCGGGGAGCCCCCCCGGGCCCTGACCGCCCCCCTCTCCCCCAGGTGCCCTACCAGCCCTCCGGCCCCCAGCAAGTGGCGAACGCCCTGGCGCTGCTGCGGGGGCGCTCGGGGAAGACGGTGGATCTGGGATCGGGAGATGGACGGCTTGTAAGGGCGGGCAGGGGGGTGCTGGGGGGGCTTGGGGCTGCCCTGGGACGGGCAGAGGGCAGGGAGGGGGGCTGTGCTCAGCAGGAGGGCGGCTGGGAGCCCCCCCGCCCCAGCTGCTGCCCCGATCCTGGCTGTGTTTCTAGATGGCCCCCCGGCTGTGGTCCCGGATGGCCCTAGGCGGCCCTAGAAGACATCACATGCAGTGAGCAGGGTGGAAGCGCCCACTCTAGGAGGAAAGAGCCTTTGCACCTGGAAGGTGCCGAGGAGCGAGGTCACCCTGCCTGTGAGCTAGCAGGAGGGAGCGAGTGGAGCTGGGCAACAGCCCCTGTCCCCCAAATTATCCCCCAAACTCAACACCGAGGTTCATTTTAGTTGCAACTCTCTCTCTCTCTCCAGGTGGTAGAGGCTTATAAGCAAGGTCTCAGCCCAGCTGTTGGCTATGAGCTCAACCCCTGGCTGCTGTGTCTCTCCAACTACCGGGCCTGGAAGGCTGGGTACCACGGGAAGGTTTCCTTCCTGAAGAAAGATCTGTGGAAGGTAACAGTGTCCCGAGGGCCTGGCTGTGCTCAGCACTGGCCATAGCTAGGGCAGGGCCAGGGCTTGGTCTGCCTCTCCAGAAAGCCTTTGCTGATGGTTGTTTGCTCCTTCCCCAACCCATACTGCTCCCAGGAGGTGGAAAAAACGTCTTCCTTTCCAGGGGAACGCCAGCCTGGGCAGCCCATGGCAGGCTGCTGGTTGTGCAGGCAGCAGTGCTCCTTCTCAGGGCAGCTTTGAGAAGAGGTCTTAGGTGCTGCTGCCACGTGGTGGCCTTCATAGACATGCTGCTAAAACTGGTGTTAGGTACCTGCAGCCTGACCAGAGAAAACCCAGCAGGGAACATGGTTCTGGGACGATGCTGGAGGCAGGTGTTTTGCAAGAGGTGCTGCTTTCACATCCAGCTCCTGGTCACACCAACACATCCCCGATCCACACATTGTGGGGCATCTTTGCTTCCTCTGAGGTTCAGAAGATCACCTGCAAAGCATTTGGCCACCCAAATGGTTCCTCCTGCCATGCCCTGTCTGCCTGTTGCTTCTTTCATTCCCCTTTTCCTTCTCTTTTAAGGTGAATCTTTCTGATTGCTACAATGTGATTGTGTTCCTGGCTCCCAGCGTGGTAAGTTGGTCTCTGGCACCCCGACTTGTTCTGAGCAAGCTCGAGGGAGGGTTTTCTTAGAAAAGAGACAATCTGGGACAGTGGCAAAGACTTTAAGGCCAAGCGGGCATTGGTGTGAGTGATTCGGTGTTCAGCACTCGAATTTATAGAATCATAGAATCATTTAGGTTGGAAAAGGCCTTTAAGATTGAGTACAGCTGTAAACCCAACACTGCCAGTCCACCACTAAACTGTGTCCTTAAGTGCCATGTCTACATGTCTTTTAAATACCTTCAGGGATGGTGACTCAACCACTTCCCTGGACAGCCTGTTCCAATGCTTGACAACCCTTTCAGTGAAGAAATTTTTCCTAAACTAATATCCAGTCTAAACCTCCCCTGGCACAACTTGAGGCCATTTCCCCTTGTTATTGGTCCTAGTCCCAAACATACACAGGGCTAGTACCAGCCCTGCATTTTGGAACGGACTTTGGTTGATGCTGTCTGCTTGGGACCCACCAGCCATGCCGAGAAGCTGCCCTGTGGTCGCTGGTGGCACTGCCACTACATGACTTTTCTAAGGCCGCCTGGCCCTGGCTGTCTTTCTCTCTCCCCAGAAACCTCCTCTAGCTGCCAAGCTCCTTGCAGAACTCCCTGATGAAGCCCGGGTGGTGGCTGGACGCTTCCCCTTCCCTTCTTGGACCCCCACCAGCACCCTTGGGCAGGGGCTGGAGCAGGTCTGGGCCTATGACATGAAGGAAGTGCGGCGAGCGGCACAGAGCAGCGCAGAGGGAAGCCTGGTCTAATGACAGCCTTGTTAAGCTTGGCATTAAGGGCCAGCAGCAGCAGGGGTCAGAGTCTCTCCAGGCCTTGGGCTCAGCTCAGGACAACAGTGAGAGGAATGCTTGGCGAGGTGGTCCCTCCTTGTCTTCCAAAGAGTGGGCAGTTTGGGGAAAGCAAGGGAGGGGAAAAACAGATCTAGAAATCCTGGAATTATTGCAAGATTTAAGGGCTAAATCTCCAGTTCCTCTTTCTGTATGTTTGCTACTTTATTTCTAGTTAATTTTTCAAAATAAACATTTGGACGGTTCTTCCCTTGAGGCTTTTGCTTTGCATTTGAGCTGCAGGGTGCTCCTGGAGCTAGAGCAGCTGCTGCGCCTGGCCTCAGGCTTTGCTCTGCTGTCCCTTTGAAGGCAGCTCAGGAGGGAGTTTGTCCAGCTCACCTCCTGCTGAAGGATCAGTTTGGCCCTGCTCACCTTACATAACATTCCCTTTTCCACTCAAACACAGAGGAAAAAAAAGTTTTCCCACCATAAAAGAGCAGCTCATTGCCTTTGTCTAACCTCTTAGACCAAAGTCTAGTTTGAACCAGACCTGGCCTTATCTCTTAGAAGCAGAGAAGGGAGCAAAGGCAGGAGCAGAGTTAGCCCTTGGACTCCGATCTAGGTCTGACCCAGGAGAAATGTTATGGCAGCGTCCTAGGAGGCAGAAATGGGAACCTGTGCCTGCAGCCCCACAGTAAAAAGCAGCCTGGGAACATAACCCCATGTCCCAAGGCGTGATGTGCTCAGGGAACAGCAGAATTCCTACAGCTGAGGGGTCAGAGGATAGACGAGACACAGTTGTCTCATCCCATTTTAGTACTGTTAATTTGAGACTGAGAACACCCACGTGGTTTCCCTCACTGTGCCTCCCAGCTCTCAGCCAGGGAAGGATACTTGCTGTGGTCAGCCCACACAACAGAAAGCTCCTTCCTTTTAAATCCTGCTCTTTCCTGTGATCGTGCCGCTTCTTGGAGCTGTGGGGAAGAGCTATGGTTGGTGGCTGACAGTCCTGGCTCTGGGCAGTGAGTGAGTATCAGCTGCCCCAGCACTGAGCACACGTGGCACCTCTCTGCCAGCAAGCTTCCTCAACCGGAGGATTTCCTGCTTGTACCTGCAGTGGGGAAACAGCACTGTTGTTGCCTGTGTGGTCACCCTGCTGACAGCTCACACACAGGAGCAATAAATTTAAATGTACACTTTGCCTTGTGTTTGCTGCATGCTAAGACACACAGTGTCAGTTAATTGAGACCAGCCAGCCCAGGCACTGAGCCACGGCAGATATAAAATCACAGCCTTTTCCCAAGGAAGAGGTGTTTGGCAGCTCTGCCAGGTAATGGTACCAGCAAAAAGCCCATGAGTCTGACCCAAGTTCACAGCTGAGCTGTCTGGGGAGTTAAAGCAGGCGCAGTTGGACCATTGCTCTGACAGATGTGCCCTGCTTGTTCTCGCTCTTCCTTGCCCAAGAAGCTGTTCCCCCTGCTTCAGTGTGTGATGAGCCAGCGGGAGAGGACTGTAGATCAGGGGCTGCTGGAAGGCTTTGGATTTTAGGCAACCCCTCTCTTAGCTCCCTCCAAGGATGGGTGAGTGCACAGGGAAGGAGACGTGTAGCAGGGCAAGCCAGACACTGCCCCCCCCATGCTGCAGAGAAGGGATGGTGGCAGCTGCCTGCACAGCTGGATGTGCTGCAGGACATCAGCCATGCCGGCAGCGCTGTGGGAAGGCAGTGGCGAGGTCAGGCGCCAACAGCGTGGCGGGCATAGCGATGTCGCCGGCAATTAGCCTGAGAGTTAAACTTGGAGCACAAAGCAGAGAACATGTGAAGGGGGATCCTACCATCTCACCTTGCAAGATGCTTATCTATGTATTCCTGCAGCTCTGACACCTGCTCTTCTGCCACAATTGCCCGAGTCAGCAGCTGACTCCTCTCCTGCTCCAAATCCTCCTGGAGGGGCAAAGAAACATGGACAAAACAGGGAGCTCTCTGAGATGGGAGCAAAGTGGCTCAGTCCCTCTCTGCCAGGTGAGGCTGACCACTTCCCCATCACTTGGCTCTGGCACCATTTGGTGTTAGGCTACAGAAGCAACCGCAAACTGATGGGCTCGAGGAAAGGAGCCTAGTGACGATAGTGCAGCTTTCTGCAGGCACCACCACTCCAGGGCATCAGCCGGGCAGACCAGGCAGCCTTCCCTGACCAGAGTGCAGGCGTGGGGCCCAGGGCCACCCCAGGACAGGCCAGTAACCCCTGCCTGCTGTGCCATCATTAACTCCCCCAGAGACTTCACAACTGGTGGAGCAGTCGCTAGATTTGGCGCTTGGACACAGTTTTCACACTTTTCCATCGGTAGTTTGTTGCAAAGGGAATTGCCCTTCTTTTAGATAAAAAAGCATTTGGTTTTTTTGCACAGTGTCTCTGGCAGCAGATCACCCCCTTACCCAAGTTAACTGTACAATCCCTGTGTCACCAGGAGGATCTGAAGTGCTTGACTGAGCTCACTCCCAAGACGCACAGCAGAGCCAGGAGCAGGACCTGCTTCAGTGCAGTGCTCCAGCCTCTCAGCCATGGCATGTCCCTTCTTTTGGACACAAAGATACACACAATTTAGGTGTTTAGCTTTACGTCACCAGAGAATGGTGGAGCACTTCCTTAGGTCAGTATGGACAGAGGAAGGCATGACATGGGAGCGGGCTGGTAGAACATCTATAACCTTGTCTACCACAGAAAACTGAACCTCTGCTTTGTTTCCAAAGCCCTTTTCCCTGTGTGTGGCTTTCAGCATGGTAGGGATCCCAGCACCAATCCTTCTTCCCACTGCTGCCATCACTGCCAGTACAGCAAACCCCACCTCAGGCAAACCCGCTCCTAGCGAGCATCACCACAGTTTCATGAGTGCTATAGGGCAGCGTTGTGGATGGAGCGAGCTCTCCTCCCTGCTCTGGGCCACCCCATTCCCGAGTGCAGCACAAATAACCTTGCAGTCAGGGGGAACCAGACTGGGAAGCTGATTCAGATTCAGACTAGAACCATGTTGAATACAGACCCAGTTTGTTATACAGAGGCCTAAATGCTTGTGCTGAAACATGGGAGGGAGCAATACAGTCCAGCAATGAGCAGTCACAAGGGCTGCTCTCCTTCTTTTAGTAGCAGGGAAAGTACAGCCTCGATACATTACCGGCCAGGGACCTACTAGCGTCATTTGGTGGGCTGAGGCCAAAGCCACAGCAAGGCTGCCGTGGAAAACTCCAGCCTGGAGCAGCGTATTGGCCCCAGGGCAGTGCCAGGCTGGGGCAGCACATCTTTGACATGTGGGTAAGGGATAAGCTTTTTTCAGATGGGCTGTTCCAGACCTTTACCTGGATGGTGTGTGTGAACTCCTGGAGCTGCTTCCTGACCTCTGCCCAGCCCTCCTCATCCAGCTGCCTAGGAGAAAAAAGCAGATTTTGGTCATGCCCAGACATTCAAATCCAGCCCATCTACAGGTTGCTCAGCTCTATTCTGGGGCTGGACACAACTCGTGCCCATCCAACCATAAAACCCAGCACTCTGAACCTTTTTCTCTCCTGATGCCCCAAACTTCAGGGCATGCAGCGCTGTTTCTGTGCCCGCGCATGAGAGTCACAGCCCTTCTGCCAACCTGGGATTCCCCACTGCGATGGCTGGGTCTGTTCCAAGTTCACATCAACACTCATGCATCAGAGGACTCTGTACAGAAAAAGTCCTTAACCTGACACTGCAGGACTGAATTTGGTGGAAATAGAGTGAGATCAATGCCAAACGCTGGTGCTTTTCATGTTTCGGAGCACAAACCCACCCGTTCTGGTCGCTGAGCGTGATAGGTGAGCTGTCTGTGCAGCCCAGCCGTGGGAAAGTTCTTCCTATTCTGTCCCAGTCTGAATAAGCAAAATACAGGTCACATCTGATGCTTGGGGAATTTGGACTGTATGAAGGGAGGAATGCATTGTGCTCAAGAGTGGCTCTGCTGCAACTGCCAGAGTTCCCTCTGGTGGCTGCAGCCTCCCAGCCCAGGCACATTGGAAATTATGGCTGAGATTTCATGGGAGCAGAAGCGAGGGGAACAATAAACGGTGCAGCCGCACAGCTGATAAAGACTAGAAGCAGCAGGAGTTATAGCTGAAGTGCTGTGGTTACACCAGGCTTCATGTCTCTAGCTAGAGGAGCAGGGTAATGGCATGGGTAAGACCCATCAGCACACAGAAAACAAGTATTTGAAGTGTGTAGAGTCTCTTGACAGTTATAAAAACCTTAACAATATGCATCACTAAAATGCAGGTTCTGGTACTTCTCTGTCTTGTCCTGTGGCAAGTCTGCCAAAACTAATGCATCTCTTCAAGGACTACTACTATTTTTCAGCATGGCAGAGCCTGGTTAGGCTCAAGTTCTTCTCCAAGACACTCCTCTGGACCCTTGTGGCTCAGGCACTGACTGACTCCTCCCTGCTGGCATCCAGTCACTGAAATACCTAACATGTTTTCTAGGCTACTGCATCTTAAAAGGCTGAAAAATTCCGGCTCAGACTTCTCCTACACTTTGTTCTACCTCTCCACAGCTATAGTTGATAGAGTTTCAACAGACTAACAGAGCAGGGGGAAGAGACCCACCAAAAATGAGCAAATAAAGGGCATGTCAAGAAGCCAGGGAGGTATCGATACAGGGTCACCTAAGGGTTCCAGCCCAGCTTCTGCATTGGCAGGGAGGAGAAACAAGACTGTCCCAAAGTGGTGTTTCGCTTGCCTTTCCTCAGGTTGTGATCCACCAAAGCACTTGGGCATATGCTTAACTTCAGCTTCTAAAGAGATCAGTGGGACTAAAAACATGATTAAATCAAACATGCGCTTAAGGCTTAAGAGCTCTTTTGGATCAAGGCATAAATGACCAACTCATTTCACCACAGGAAATGCTGCACTGAGATGACAGCTGGCTTTTCTTCTCAGATGAGTCCCTATCAGCTTGCTTTCTCCCTATTTATTACCATCTCCAAGTAAAGCAGAAAAGACTCCTCAATCCACAGAGCAAGGAGATTTCAGAGTTACAAATATCCTGAGAAACAAACATCACTTACTGCTCAGCAGACAGTGGAAAGCCAGAGGTTTCTTTCAGTCTTTTCTGAAGGTAAAGGAAGAACAGTATTCCTGTAAGCATTACACCATTGCAATCTCAGCACAGTCCCTACCACTTTGAAGTGGCATATCCTAGCACTCTAACAGCCACCAGTGCCCTGGCAAGGAATTGCTGTGCAGCACAATCTTAAGGTTTAGGTCTCCCATCCTCTGAGTTTTTAAATAAATGTATCTCACACAAATCAAGAGACATGTCTCTGCCCAGGCAGAACCAGTGGGAGGACGTGGAGCTGACTGGCAGTTTTCTGAGTGTGGTCTCCTGCTCAGTTAGCTATTTGCGCTGAGGCAAAGGCATTCAAGAACAGAAAGCCCCATCCTATCCTCCCTTACTCACCTCTTCTTTTAGCAAGTGAGTCAGTCGGCTGGCCTGGCAGCTCTCCCATAACATCTGCTAGTCCTCAGCCCTCCCAGAGCTCAGCGACCCCAATCTATGGGGCTGCCCAGCCTCCTGGATCTAACTGTAACTCACCCCTATGCAGCAGGGTTGAAGAAATGAGGACACTGCTTGGACATCCTGTCTCTTCCCAAAATAAGAAAGTGAGCAAGCACTACCCCTGTCTGTGCCATAGGGAATGCCTAAGGAAGGGGATGAATCTACTGCTTGTGAGACTCTCCCCACCGCCCCCCAGCTTCACCCCCACAGAAAGCCAGCAGCCCAGCCACCACCTTCTGCAATTCATGTAGCTGCATCTCCAGTTTTGCTTTATCCTCCCGCAGCCGGTTTAGCTCCCGGGTTGTGTTTGTCAGTAGCTCTGGGTCTGTGATGGAAAAGTGGAGCTCGGCAGGGCCACAATCCATAGCGCTGGTGCCCAAGGACCGGATCTGCTCTCGCTGGAGCCTGTAACATGCCAGAGGGGTTAGTCCCTGGTAGTTCTGGTTAGGTAACAACATTTAGCATTTCTGCTGCTGATGGAGGTACCATTTGCTTGGGATCTGCTGGCTTCTGGCCACCCAGAGCCAGTCCACCTGCAAAGGATAAGTGGGAGAGCCCAGCAGTATGCACAATATTCCTGGCAGTGTTTCTGAGGGGAGCTTGTCCTAGAGCTATTTGTGGCTTTTATGCCACAAGAATTTCTGCTGCTTCCCACAGCCCAAGCTGCTGAGAGAGCTGTGGAGCAGAGCTGAGAACACTGCAGGGACAGGCTGGGAGGCAGGAGTTATTTGTGGTACCTCTGCATTTCCACACCATCCAATGTGGAATCAATCTCTCACCCTAAATTTTACACAGAAGAAATGTATGTGCCAAGCAGCTCCAGGGTGTCCACAGCACCCTGATGTGTAGCTGGAGACACCTTGCTCCTGGCTTGTCAAGAGCAAGGAGATAAACATGCACCCCAGATCCGCTGCTCCACCTGGGAGCCCTGTTTGCCTCCCTCTCAGCAAGGGGGCTGCGTGCTATGAGGCACTTCCAGTTGGTCCTTAGCAATAAGCTGAAGAGACAGAGGCAGCCCAGACCCTGGCTTAGCCCTACCCATAAGCAATCAGCAGGTTCTCATGCTTCTTGACCAAGTTCTTCATGCGTTTCTTGTAGCCACGTGCCGCTCCAGCTAGCTGCTCTTCCCGAGACTTGTAGGAAGCCCTGATATCCTTCAGCATGCTGTCTACCAAGCGTTTCATGTGAGCACGATCAGCTGGGGCTTTGCTAGGCCCCGTTATGTTGCTGGATTTGCTGTCCATGTAGTCCTTTAAACATACAGAGAAAGCAATTGAGGTGATCAAGTTGTTCCCTAAGGCATGTAACCCATTTCCCACAGAGAAGGTCCAGGAATATTTGTGCTAACAGCACAGACATTAGGGCATATCTTCCATTTTCTAGGAGCAGAAAAGACAAATTAGCTTCCATCATGGCCCTTCAAGACAGAGAAGGCATCTGTACTCTATCAGTGACCTGCCTAGGGAAACACGAGTCGGCGTTGGGAGTTACCATCTCTAGTCCTGTATTTTTTCCCCTGTGCCCCACTCTCTCTGCTAGCTAGGAGATGCTTCAACATCGCTCTGTTAGAAATTGAACTATTCTTAATAGTAAAAATTGCTTTGCTTATTCTCCTGATCCATCACCACACCGCGTTCTTTGGTACCAGCCTTCTCCCAGCACAGAAGCTCTTACCCAAATCTGCTTACTGCTACCAAGGGACTAGAAAGAGATTTCCTGCTAGTATTACTGCTCAATATAATCAGGTATCCATGCCTGAACCTGCCTGAATGCTGCCTTGTGCTGAGTCCTCACGATGCTCTGGGGGTCCTATTCTACGTCAAAGGTGCTTGTTCCCAGAATGGGTCCGAGGCACTGCCATTACATGGCTCAGTAGCTGACCACAGAGGCTGGCAGAGCTCTGTCCAGGGACAGCAGCAGAGTCACCATGGAGGCAGTGACAAAGCCAAAAGTGGCATTGCCTGGCCTGCCAAGGGAAGTTGTCAGGGCAATGGAGATTAGAAGCCAACTGGAAGGCAGCCATTGTAAATAAGAGGATCTTTCAATCCAAGTAATCTGACCACGAAAGAAAGTCCCAGCAGAAACTCACAGGCCCTTTAGTGTGGCCATACAGGAAGTCTGGGTGAGGAGGGGGGGTTGGCATCTCCTCCCCCAGGCCAAGCTGAGGGGGCAGAGCCCCCTTCCAGCTGCAACCATGGCTCCCCAAACCCCACTGCCTGCTCTGCTCGGCAGCCCAGCAAGGAGGGGAAACAGCAGCAGCCTGCAAGACGTAGGCAGCCAACATGGAGAGAACCTCTTCAAGCCAGGAGAGCCCCCGGGTCTGGGGGTACCCACCGCCATGTCCTTGATGTACTGCGTGAGCCGGGAGCGATATTCCTCGTTCAGCTCTTTCACCCGGAGCTGCAGCCGGGAGTTCTCTGCCTCCACCTCTTGGAGCTGGCTCTGGGAGGTGAGCAGCACCTAGGCACAGCAAACATGCTCGCTGCTGCCCTCGTCCTCTGGCCAAGCAAGGGGCACTACGAAGCTGCATGAGATGGGGGATTTAATTTCCAGATATTCAGCTTCACTAGAGCTGCTAAGGTCCTGGGTTTTCACAGGAGCCCACTGGAAATGTTTATAGTCTCTATTCCCCTGCTACCTTCTGTCATTTGCAATCCCCCTGCGGTGATTTCACCAACCTTTTCTAAATATCAGTGAATAAAATTCCTCCCACCACCTGTGGCAAGCAGCACCTTCCACCATGTGCATTGCACCCCTGGAGAAGGAAACTGTGCAGGGAGGAGCACCTTGGTATGACAAACTCCCTGGAGACGGAGATGTGTCGGAGTACCTCAGTGCAAGACATCCACCCCCTGCTAGCTCCAGAAGTGCATGGCACCCAGGAGGAGCGGATGAGCAGGGGCAGTCCTGGGTGCCGGGGGCTGGAAGGGAGCCTGCCCTTACCGCTGACTGCTCCGCCAGCTTGTGCTGCGTGTCCCCAATTGCTCCCTTCGCCTCCTGCAGCTCCTTCCCCATTGCAATCCTGGGCACACAGGAAGAAAGTGTGTTTATTTCAACCCCCCAAACTTCTCTGTAGGTCCAATACAGCCAGCTTTGAGAAGGAAATCACTATGGGATGACAGAAACGTCTCAGCAGCAGCAGCTGCCAGCCCCCACCAGCTGCGTGCCAAACAGTGGCCACAGAGCTCTTGCAACCAAAAGTGAACGTCCTCCCCAGTCAGGGGGTCTATTTCTCCAGCATCCCTGCTGTGGCAGCCTTTGCCAGACACCAACACCATCCCAGCCTGTCGATGGAAGAACTGCTGTGGGTGCAAGGGCTAGGGCTGGATTCACCTGTGGGCTGTCACACATTTGCTGTGTGTGTCACAGAAAGTGGATTTTCAGAGGTGCATAGGCCAGTTGGGTACCTAAACACCACTGACTTTTAAGAAGACAGCTGACCCTCTTAAGAGCCTTGAAAACATCTGCTTCTAGGCCTTGCTTGTTCCAAGGGTGAATCATCATTTCCCACCCTGTGCTCCACCAAAGGCAGGCTGCCTCCTCTCCTGTGCCCAAGGATCAAATTCAGCTGCAATGAGCTCCACAAATGTCCAGCCAAACAGAAGGATTTGCCCTCAAACACTCACACTCTCTCTTCCAGCTTCTGCTGCTGCAAATCATAGGTTTTCTTCAGTTTTTCAAGCTCCACTTTTATGTGATCCTGGTTTCCAAGCAACTGAGGGACAAACGAAGAGGAAGATGAGACAGAGGGCTGAGCCAAGCAAAGGGATTCGTGAACAGGGAAGAAGCGAGGAGAGCCTCCAGCTGAGCACAAGTCCAGCTGACCAGTGACATACTGGGGAAAGGACTGCTTAACTGGAGTGACCAGTGCTCTGTAGCACACCAGAAATGGTGTGTGCTCTGGAGATAGAGCACATGGAGGTGCACATGTGTTGTTCCCCCAAGGAAGAGTCTTGCTCTGCAAGTCAGATTCCTAGCAGGAGCTGGTGGCGTAGCCCACGCTGGTATTGCATAGGCTGCAGATG
Source organism: Pelecanus crispus (assembly GCF_030463565.1). Taxonomy (NCBI): domain Eukaryota; kingdom Metazoa; phylum Chordata; class Aves; order Pelecaniformes; family Pelecanidae; genus Pelecanus; species Pelecanus crispus. The sequence continues at coordinate 18,575,442 of NC_134653.1, forward strand.
GGAAGGAGGCAGGGAGCATCTCAGTGCTCTCAGTTTCAGGTGCTTTATCACCCCCATCTTTCTCAGGTAATGACAAGGAGAAAATAATGAAGTCTCCTCTGCACTTGTGGACTTCTAAGCTCCTGCCTCTGTTCACCCAAGGGCACTGACAGAGGGAACCACAGCTGCCCTCTCTCAGCTTTTGCCTCCACAAGAGCTGGAGGTATTCTAGTCTCATTTTTCAACTGCACAGCTTAAAAAAAAACTAAAATAAATCAAGGCACCAGCTCATCCACAAAATTCAAGTTAGCACCAGGAGGTGCCAGCCAGTAGGAATAAATTCCCCCTCTGCTTCCCCAAGGATCCAGCAGCACATACACTCACGTTTCTCTCCAGCTTTTGCCGCTCGTGTTCAGAGGCAACTACATCTTCTGGCTGGTTTTAGTAAGAGACAGAAGAAGGTACCTGTAATATCCCTGTTCTCCAAGGAGCTGGCAACAGGGCAGAGAGGTCCTTACCTTCACCTTCCGAGCCGAGAGACGGCGCACCATTGCTCGTACTCTTTCCAGCTCGGCAGAGGATTCATTGGCCATGGCAGGGGAGTGGCAGTGGTCGCTCTCTGTGCAGGGAAGGGTGCTCCTGGCATTGGCCAGATTGAGCAGCTCTAGGCTGAGCTCTTCATTCTTCATGACCTGCCAGGTCAAACAAGAAGGAAAGAGTTTCTGAAATCCCGCCTCACTGGCTCCACACACTGTCTGTTCAGCACATACCTGCTACTCTTGGTGTGTACAAAAGGCAGGCACTCACATCCCCTCCTGAAAGCAAGTTTTATTTTTAGTTCTCTCTCATATGCCCAAAGATATCAGTGATTTTCTAATTCTCATGGAAATGCAGGGTAAGTATCATTGCCAGGCATCAGAATTATTCACATGTAACCTTACTCGCTCTGCCCATCTCGCTCTCACATTCAGATACAGATCCCCGTGCCAGCCCAGCCCTGGGCACAGCTCTGCCACCACCTCTCCATCCTGACCTTCAGCCTCCCTCCTCACCCTAACCCTGCACCCCCCGCAGCTTCTCAACACTTCAGGCATGTCTTTCCCCATACAATGGCTTTGAACAGTGCTGGATTCCATAATGTAAGAGAAGGGCCAAATCTCCATCCATCTAGGCTGACGCCACCCAGCTAATTCCAGTTTTGTTTGAATGCATCCCTCCAGCAGCAGCCAGCCCACAGTACCGTGTAGGCAGCGAGATTCAAAGTGATGCTGGTGTGAAGTGACACATTTCCAAAAGATAAAGAGGATCTGAATGAGAAAGGCTCTGTTACAGGTGATCTGGAAGGAACACTGGGGGAATTCATGTCTCACGGGAGGGTTTCTATGTAGATAACAAAGCTTTGATGGGGTTTATGACTGGGGACAAGCTTGAGTAATTGTTACCATGGCAGTGAATCGGGAGGATGGGAGGCAGAGGTCATCTGAGTCATCCGTGGAGAGAATAGCTTATCAAAAGATAGCACAGGGTGGGCTGAGGGAGAGAGGAGAGGAGAAAAGAGGCTGACAAAGAGGTGAGATATACAGCTGCGAAAACTGACAGCTACGCAGAGACAGGCTACTTGTTCTCCAACCAAAAACGATCCATCTGCAGCTGTCAGCCCTGACAATTTGATCAGAGGGGGTCACACAAGCACAGAAGTACCAGCCTGGTGAAAGAAAGAGGCAGTCCCAGGTCTGCAATGGGCTTCACTGCCTCCCCTGGCCTGGCTCCAGGGAAAACCCTGGTGTGGAACCGGTTCGCAGCCATTTGGGTTCCCTCCGACAGCTTCACTTTGTACCGCCGATGCAGATGGCATAAGCCCACTGAACAAAAGAGGAGGAGGAAACGGAGAGTCAAGAAAAGGTCAGAGTCTTGAAAAGGAAGAATTTACAGTGAGTTAGAAAACAGGCACAAAGTGACTGACTGGCATCTTCTGGAAGGCACTTCCCCAGGGACAGGCAAGGCCAGCTCCACCGTGCTCCTTCGCCTGGGACAGACACAGGGCAATGTGTGAATTGAGCCGTACAATGGGGGCCGTGACAATTCAGAGGCTCTAACTGTTCCCGTACAAGGGACCGTGAATGAGCTCCCCGAGCTGCTTCTGCGCCAAGCAGCCATGACAACATATTGGCAAGGTCACAAGTAGCACTTGTAATTGGGAATGTGTAAAAGGTTCATTGTCTCCCCAGAAGAGCGCTGGGGAAGGGGAGGGGGCAGAACCACAGGCTGCTTTTCCCATTTCCTTTGGGAAAGTCCACACTGGGAAAATAATGAGCAAGAGGCCCATGCCGCGACAAGTCCCAACCTGCCAAGTTGGAGCCTCTTTTGCTTCAGGCAAGGATATTCGGTAGTCAGAGCCAAGAAACTGGGGTAAAATCCTCAGCCTATGAATTACAACCAAGGAGTTCACCTTTGGCTTCTGGACCCTGCTCCATCACTCCTTCAGGATGCTATCCAGGCACATAACTGAATCCATGTGCTTTCACTCTCTGAAAGATTCTAGGATCCATGTGAAAACAGGGTGTTATTACCACCAACCTGTTAAAGCCATCATTTAGAGATGTCAGCCACCTGAAAATCCAATTTTTGACAAACATATTGCACCTCCCTGGGGACAAGAAGCAACCAAGATTGCTGAATGCTGAGCTATTCCTCCGCAGCCTGGTGGTACTGTGTCTCAGCAGCGTGCTGCCTTGCTGACAGTCAGCTGCACGCGCTCTGCCTCGTGCTCTGGCAGGACGACAGGGTGGGTTCGCACCCGTGCAAGCAGTTGAGCTTGCCTCCTCATAAGACATTTCCATTTTTCAGCTTACGAGAGACAAATGATAGCTTCACAAGAGTCACTAACTCACTTATTTGCAACAGGATGATCACGACCTTGTATCCTCCGGAGCTCTGCAGACGGATGCTCACTGTAAAGAGAGACTGGACACTGCCTAAACCAGCATGCCTGGTCCCAGCCCCACATCTTCCCATCACAGCTCTGCACAGGGACAGCATGGTAAACCAGGTCATTTGGCTGAACCAGCTAAACTATCTGCCAGGGGAGGGAGGCAGGAGGGTGTCAGTCAACGGATCCAATTCAAAAAGAAAGAGGGGGGGAAGGGAAAAGAGGAAGGTCTATTCAAGTAGCTATTCTTGCCAGAGAAATACAGAAATCTGGGTCCAAAAGACTTCAGTTAAGAATTGCTAAGCTAAGAGTCACCAGGAAATTCACTATATTTTAAGGGACAATCAGAAACTCGCTTACGTTCAGTGTTTTTATAAACTTGCTGACCTCAAAAACTTCCAGGCCCCTTCCCACCGCCATACGAAATGAGAATGACTACAATCAGTTCACGTGCAGCCTGCGCAAGCCATGCAGAAAAAAGGGAAACAAAGCATGCTGGCAGTCAAGAGGGACCTGCAACGTGCACTCAGACCAGCCCCGCAGTGACCTCCTCGTTACTGCTGGTGACGGGGATTTGGGATGCGTGAAAAGAGAAAGAGTCTGATAGCAGGGTGCCCAGAAGAGCACAGCACACTGGGCAGTGTGGGCTCCGCACTGTCCCTGCTGAGCAGAGCAGGTTCTGCAAGCCCTGCTGGAAGGTGACCATGTTACATGAAATCCCTGGGCACTGAAAAAAAACACGGCCAAGCTACGCTGCCTCACAGCTGGCAACTGTGGACCCGAGCCATGATATGGATACGCAACCCAAAGCCAGCCAAGCTGTCTGTAGATCAGGTAATTGTGAGATGGAGTCGAAAACACCAGAATGAACACTGCAGCCTGTCTCACCTCCTGGTCCAGTTCTTTGCCTAGGGCCAGGTAATTGCTTTTCAAAATTATGTACTCATCCGCCAGCTCCTTCCGACTGGTCTCCAGAGTGTGCAGACGTTCCCGTAAGGCATCCCGCTCCCCAGTGACTTTCTTACTGCAGAGCTCCAGCTCCAGCACACGGTTCTCCAGGGCCAGGACCTGCAGAGGGGAGGCAGCAGAACGAGACTGTGGCAGAGACCAGCAGCAATCACAGGGCGTTTATTTGGCCAAACAAGTTCTGGCACACTATGACTTAGAGAGAGATGAGTTTACCACAAGTTTCATGGTATCTGGGCATCAGAGGATGGGAATTCATTGCTCTAGCTAAAGCCAAGAGAATACACCAAGCAAAGCAAAGATGGATGCATAACGAACTGCGGTTCTGGATAAAGGTATTGGCAGAGATGAATCAACTTTGCTTTGAACTTTTGGATACCATATTTTTCAGTTCAAAGTTCTCCGTCTCATATTGTTCCTTCATTTTGTTTGTCTCAATCTGGAGATCAACAAGGTCTTTGGAAATCTAGGAGACAGAAAGGATACTGTTTCAACAGGTCGCACCAGGGAATTTGAGCACAACATGTACACCCTTAGAAAGAGACCCAAACATTTCCCACTAGATTTTGCACTGCAGATCTACTACCCTCACACGGCTTCACAGCTCAGTTCTCTCCAACTCCTAAAGATTTTGTTTTACCTTCAGTTTTTCCTCTTCACTGAAGACCATTCTGGCTGACAGATCTGTTTTGGAGCCAGCCAGCTTCTCCATCCTCTCCTGCAGGTCTGTGAGCCCGTACAGCCTCTCATTCCTATCCTGCAGCTGCACCTAGGGACACACAACAGCTCTGACAGCTGGTGCCAGCCAGCAAAGCCCTCCTCTCCCCCATGCTATGCTCCCACCCCAGTGCTGGTGGAAGAGCACAGCACATCCAATTTTTCAGACCTTGACAGATTGTAGATGGGATTTTCAGCTGCCATTTTCCTCCTGTGATTAGGATTTCATTTGCAGAGTGCTGGTTCCACAACCCAGGAAGGGCCTGCAGACCTTCATACTTACATATTAGTTAGCAAGATGCTGCATGTGCTCTGTCAGAGTACTTACATTCTCGTTCTCTGCAAAATCCATGTGCCCAGAGTCCAGGATTTTTGCACAGTATCAGGCAGGCAGTGGCTGAAGAGCAAAGGAAGGATCTAAGGATCTTTTATGGCAGCAACTTTTCCCTTGAGGTAGGGCACAAGCTATGTTGCCAACAACTTTGGTTACTAGTGGGTGTGGCATCCACCTTGGTCCACCTTAAGGTGGAGCCAATTATTACAGCCACCCCATGAAAAGAAATGTCACTTGTCAGGAGGTTTCTGTACTCCTAAGACAGCGCACAGCAGATACTGAAACAAGAAGCTTAGCAGACAGCCCCAGTGAAGCAATATCGCCAGCTAGGAGGTACCACTCTATTTATATTACAGACCGTTCCCAAAACCCAGCTGTAGGGATGGCCTCCATCTCTATTGCAGGGATCTTCAGGGAATTTAAGATCTGATTAACCCATTAATTAATCCATTAATCCAACCATCTGCTCCAAGACCATTCAGTAGCATCTAACATCAACTTACTTCCAGGCATCTTTCTCTTGATCTCTACACTCCTTGTATCTCTGGTGTCAATGAGCCATCCAAAGGATACCAGGATCTTTGAGCTCTGACCAAGCTACAGCTGGTGACAAGGAAATACCTTCCACAATTTATCACTTAGCATCAGAGAGGCTATGCAGAAAAATACAAGTTTTAAAGCAAAGCATGCACTGAAACAAACACCGATTAGCCCAGACAGTGCTAAATCTGGATTGTGCTGCTCTACATGCTGCCACTGACTCCAAATGGTGGCCATCCAGGCCTGAATGGGACAACCCCCAAGTGCGTGCAAAGCTAAAAGTACTTGAAGAGTCTCCAACATAAGAGCGAGGGTAATGAAGAATGTAAGGCACAGTGGATAACGCTGGAAGACCTTGGTGAATGTCAGCCATAGGGTAAAATGAGTGCCAGTTCTTAATCTCCTCATTTTGGACTTATTATCACTGCTATTTCTGTAGAGCAGGTGAGTTTAGGTAAGAACTTGTGTCTTGCAGAAGAAAGGCTTTGACAGTATAATGTTCAAAAAGACCATGGCTCTGAATAACTTCTTAGAATCTGTCAAAGCTAAGGGGATGAAAGAGGGAGAGGGGCCATCCTGATAGAAACTCTGTGCCGAGCAGAGTTTACCAGCTCCTCACCTGGTCCAGGCTCTTGGAAAAGATCCTGTAGCCCCTCAACATGGATTTCATGAACAGCCATGGAAGCGAGACCCAGGTGCTGAGCTGTTTTGGGGCTTGGGGGAAGGAGAAGCTACCAAAACATGCAATTATGTCTTATTTTTCTGCAAAAGAACTTAACAGACCTGAAGTAATTTTATTAAGGTAATGAAAGTGCTGATGAGAATTCACAGTCTCTTCACACCCACTGCTGAGCAGAAAGCCGAATTCACACACCGCCCACAGTGCCGGGGAGGGGGGGGGGGGGGGCTTGGAAGTCTCCAGCGGGTGCTCCGGCACACAAAGGAGCAGAGCCATAGCTCCGCTCCCCAGGTGCACACCATCTCCTGCTGGCTCTCAGCCTCACATGGGCCCCCGAGGACAGGCACTCGCAGCCCACACCAGCCCAGGGACATGCACAGGCTGGCTCACGCCGCTGTCCCAGACATCCCTGGCCCCAGCAGTGGTGTACGAGGACCCTGAGACTCCTGATTCAGGCGGGCAAATATCCCACCCCAGCATACCAGCAAAGCCGGGTGCTCCCTGAGCCGTGGTGGTGCCCATTTCACCTGGCAGACAGCAATATAAGACTAATTAACATATACAGTATTATTTATGCTTCTGCAGTGCCTGGAAGACCCTGGCAAAACCACCTTTGTGGCAGGTGCTGTACCAGCACCAGAAATGACAGTGACCGTTTTTCCTGTGGTTTGGAAATACAAAGGAAATTTTGTCCTGGACAACACCACAAATAGCAAAATTGAGCAGAGGAATGAGGTTTTACAGTGTCATTCCAATCCCAAAATCTCCATCACTGCTCCAGAGCAAAACCAAACAAAAAGTATGTTTTCTTAACCCCACTAAGAGCTGAAATGCCAACTCTGTACTGAGTTTTTCTTTCACTGTTCTTGTCAAGGACACTTTTAACATAGTGGCTGGATCGCCGGCAAGCTCTGAGGTACAAAACTCTCACCCAGGATGCAGCTCTAAGATGTGAAAACCGTCCTTAAATCCACAGCAGCTCAAGAGGAAACCAGCTGAAGATTTCAAGCATGCAGCCTGCCAGACCAGTGCCTGCTGTTTATTTTCACCTCTCCTCCAGCACCAGACAGACCTGCCAGCCGTTGGCAGGGATGCACACCTCACTCTGCCGGTGCCCTGACCCTCAAGGTGAGCCCAGGGGGGAGCGGAGGGAGCAGCCGCCCACCCTCACGCCTTCTCAGGAGGCTCGGCAGGGCCCAGCACAGCGTTAACACAGTGACTGGCTCCATCTGGCTTCCAGCGCCAGCAAAGTGAAATTCACATCCGCTCCCGGATCTAGCAGACACCCCCTGCCAGGGCTGCCCGGTGTCACGGGAGCATCCGCCGGTGGGCCCACACGTCCGGGGAGCCTGGAGGCCGCAGCGGGTGTGGGGAGCTGCCACGGGCCGAGGCCCGCGCGGCCCCTCCTGGGGCAGCACCAGGTGTCGGGGAGAGGCCTCTGGGGAGAAGCCCGGCCACCGGGGGAGCGGGCCGGGCAGAGCGGGGCAGGGCGAGGCCTCCCCCGCCCCGCTGCGGAGGAGGCGGCCGGCGCACCGGGCCGGGCCGGCTCAGGTACCGCCGCGTCCCGTTTCCAGGGCAACGGCCGCGGCCGCTTCCGTGGGAGGGCGGCTGGGCGGCAGCGCCCCCTAGCGGCGGGAGGCCGCGCAGTGCCCGGCCGTGGCGTAACTTGCCCAGGCTGCTCCAGCCCCGCCCAGCCGGGCCTGGAGCACTCCAGGGATGGGGCACACGCAGCTCCTCTGGGCAACCTTCTCGCATGCCTCACCACCCTCACCGCAACACATTTCTTCCTTATAGCCAATCTAAATCCACCCTCTCTCAGTTTAAAACCGCCACCCCTTGTCCTGCCGCTACAGGTCCTGGTGAAAAGCCTCTCTCCATCGTTCTTCTAAGCCCCCTCATATATTGAAAGGCTGCAAGAAGGTCAGCTTCAGGCTGAACAACCCCAACTCCCCCAGCCTTTCTCCACAGGAGGGGTTCTTCCAGCCCCCTGACCATTTCCGTGGTCCCCTGTAGACCTGCTCTGACAGCTCCAGTTCTGCCTTGTGCTGGGACCCCAGAGCTGGCCGTGTGCTCCAGGGGGGACTCACAAGACTCGAGGGGCAGAATCATCTCCCTCAACCTGCTGAACACGTTGCTTGTGATGCAGCCCAGGAGATGCTGGGTTTGCTGGGCTGCAAGCGCTCATTGCCAGCCCATGTCCCATTTGTCACACCCCCTAGCATCTCCAGGTGCTTCTCTGCAGGGCTGAGAAGGAGGGCTGGGATGGGGCAGGCAGGGAGAGCCTGGCAGCAGGCAGCGCGGGGGGTTGTGGCCATGCAACCTCCAGCAGGAGGAAGGTGTGCATTCCCTCTGCCATGGTCCTGCCCCATCCCACTGGCTGGGTGCCCAGAGGATCAGGCTGCTCCCCCCATCACCCATCGCTGGGGCAGGCTCACTCTCCTTTCCCTGTCCCTGTGCGTCTCCCACCCCCCGCTCCTGGGGACTCCCCTTTTCCCCCAAAACTCAGGGTTTGGGAAATTTCCCATCTGTGCCTCCAGCGATGGCCCTGGCCACCCTGAGTCATGGCTCGGGGACATCCTTGCCTCCCCAGTCCCACCAGCCTGGCCAGACTGGTGGTGGTGATGAGGTTTCACGAGGCCATGTGGGACACCAGCATGGTAATTAGCATCCCCAAGACCTGCCAGTGTATTGGCTGCCTTTCTCAACTCCCCGCACGAGCTGCTGCAGCCGTGGCAGGGCATGAGCCAACACTTGGAGATGCCAATGGGCACCTTTGCCAGCAGCTGCCAAAACCTTTTGCCACCACTGCCAGGTCCCCATCTTGAGTGACACAGAAGTTTTTGAGTGAAAAATGATGCAGTGCAGGGACCAGGATGACCAGAAATGTGGGTGGCCAGTGAGCACTGGGCAAAGCCAATCTCCACTGGGAACGTGTCTCCAGGAGGGAGCTTGGTCCCTGCAGGTGTCCCCAACAGAGTGGCACAAGCTCTGGGATGCCAGTATCACCTGTCCCGGCTCTCTTGGGTGGCAGCGTCGGGGATCACACATTTTTGATTTGGGATGAGGAGCAGCAGCAACCAGTTGCCCTGGCAATATGAGATGCTCTCCTCTAGATAGGGACAATGTTTGGCAAGATTTGCTAAAAATACTTCCTAACTCAGCTGTGACACCACCACCCATGTTACATCCCTGCTCCCCACAGGGCTCAAGCTGGGTTGGTGCTGTCCCTGCTGATACCCAGAGCTGGCCCTGGGCCACTTGCCCAGGGTAGCCTGGCTTGGGGCAATGGACCAGGGAGCTCCCAGGGTCCCACCAGCCTCCCCGGCTCCAGCAGACCTGGCAGGGCCACCAGCACTGGTTCCTCCTTGGCTCAGCCAGCTTGAGCGGCTGGGTACAGAACAGGGAGCCAGGGACAGCAGGTGGCATTTACCAGCATGAAGGGACAGGGGGAGCTCCCTGGAGAGGGACCTGCAGGCATGGGGGGGGGCTGCTGGGGAAGGTAATGATTCCTTAGAGTTTAAATAGGTTTAAAAGCTTTTTCTATTTTTTTTTTTTTTATGATTTTGCTGCTTTTCCTAATACCATTACAGCCTTCTCCATGGCAACCAGGTGGGGCAGCTCAGACTTTGGTCCCAGCCAGGCAGATTAGCTACCGGAGCTGAAATGATGGGGGGGATCAGCTGGGGAGGTCTGCACTGGCTGGGGCCGTGGTAGGAGGAGGACATCCGTGGTAGGGACCCAAAATGATGTTCCCATGGTGACTGTGGTGCTATGGTACACTGGGCAGACGTGAGGTCCCAGGATGAGCTTACAGTGATGCTGGAGGGACCAACTGTGCCATGGGGTCCGAGCATCCCTTGCTGCAGGCAGCGGTGGGACACATCTGAGGAGATGCCCTCAAGGAGATTTAAAGGTGGAGATGGGTCTAGCTCTTCCCTGCACCACAGACGCATTAGGAAGGGATTTGCTTATTTACCCTCTTTATTTTCCCTTCACAGCTAATTTGATATTTTCTCTGAAAGAGGGCTGTTGGAGGCAGTGATAAACCTGCTCCCAGCCACAGGTAGGGCTCATTTAAGCTTCCTGAAAAGGTTTTGTGAGTTTTGGCTTGCTGGCCCATGCTGGTTCAGCTCTTTTTAGCTTCCAGATTGATTACACCTTGTGTCAATATGTGCTTAACGCCTATTAGTGGGTGCATGTGTCTCCATCTCTCATTTCTCCCTTCTGATCTATAATTTCCCAGAAGAGAGATTAAAAATAGAGGGGGAGGAGAGCACCACTCAGGGCCAAAAAGAAAGGGAGAAAAGAGTGCTTGTGGGAAAGTTGGGTTGCAAGGCTGGAGCCTGGCCGTCTCACTCCAATGTCTCTTCCTGTGGGCACAGTCCTGCTTTGGCCAGTGAGAAGGTTGCTTAAAACTGCCTGACGTAACTGGTAAAGAGCTGAACTGTGCCCTGGGGAGCTGGGGGAGACACCAGGTTCCCATGGGGATGGGTGAGGTGGGAGCATGGTGGGGATGCCCGTAGCATGGGGCTGGTGGTGGAAAGCACCCCTGCTCCATCTCCACCTCACGGACCAGGATGCAGGGAACTGGAGCTTGGCAGAGCAGCACTGGTTGGAGATGCCTGTTCCTGGAGGCATGGATGTGAACAGTGCCAGCCCCATCCTGGTGCATTTTCAAGGAGGAACAGGGCTACCGGGACATCGGGAAGGCTTAGCCATGGCTTTTCCATCCAGCAGCTGCTAGCCCACAGGGCTCCTCTCACTGGGGCAGAAGTGTGGTTTGTGTTTTTTTTGTTGGTTTTTTTTTTTTTCCTGGAAACTGGTAAAAGGTTCTGCAGAAGCCGTGTTGGACACTGGTGGGGAAATGACCTGGGACACAGAACAAGGTCACCAGCCTCCCTGGGGTGATTTTGATGAGCTGCCAGAGAGTGTGATCCACCAGCCCCAGAGCATCATCTGCCATCATCCCACCGTACGCGGGGCTGGCAGAGGAGCCGAGGGACCCTCGCAGCCATGACCTTGCTGGTGGGACCCGGGCTTTGCTCTCTGCTTCCCGTGGCACAAAAGCACGAACCAGAGCAATGCTCCCAGCACCATCTTCACCTGCAAGGCAGATACACCCACAGGAAGGGTCTGCAGGTTCAGCCCTGAGGCTCTTACTGCCACACAGAGAAAAGCTTTTCCCCCATTTTCCAACTAATTTCTCACTCGCATCACCATAAAACCTCGGGCATTTCAGCCCGCCTCCCAGTAAGTGTAATCCCCACACCTCTAACCCCCTGTGCAATATGGATGCTACAAGCCCCAGCATGTGTTTTTCAGGTCCCGATGCAATGTGAGGACCCGCTGCCAGGGCTCACCCCAGGGGATCCCTGGCATGGCAGGACAGGGCAGACACCCAGGGAAAGGTCAGTGCTGCTGCTTGGGGATATCCTGGAGCCCAGGGCACAGCCATGGGGCATCCCATGAGGCTGCTCCATCCCTCCCTCCATGCTCCCTGCCTGCACAAACCCCATCTCCGGCAGGACCAACCTCTCTGCCACAGCCTGTCCTCCTGGGCATCTCCTTCCATCCCCCGCTCCCCGAGCTGCCGTAGAGGCAGTTACAGACCAGTGGGGAGAAGCAAGGAGCCCATCCCAGGTGATGCTCACCTTGGCCATGATGTCCCGGGGGCTGAGCCCACATCCCATCCCAGCAGCGGTGGGGTTAAGCCTGGCCGGGCGGGCGGCTGGACAGGCGTCAAGGTGGTTGCTCCATCCATCCCTGCGCAGTCGGCGGGCCGGAAAGCAGAGAGGGAGCGCTGCCCTGCCCGCCACCATGAGTGCAGGCAAAGGTAAGGCAGGGGAACCTGCCCGCTTGCCTGTCCCAGAAGGGACAGGCAAGGCATGGGGTTGCGGGGGGAGATGCTAAAATGCTGCTGGGGCTTCACACTCAATTCACCCTTAGCTTTTCTCCCTGCCTCAACTGCTAATAAGACATTTTGGAAGCCTCCATGCAGCCAGGGGTGCTTGCAGGCACCGTTGGGCAGAGGCCAAAGCTGGACAGGGGCTGCAGGGACAGGCAGGGTCTGCGGCTCTGAAACCCTTCTGCTCCAAGGAAGAGCAAGTTAAGCGGCGGCGGAGGGGCGGGGGGGGGGGGGGGAGGGGGGGGCGGGGAGGTGTGTGTGTGTGGGAGGCTAGGGAGGAAGGAGGAGAGGGGACTGGGGGCCTTTCCCCACAAAAGGGAGAAGCTGCTGCTGCTGCAATATAAAGGATGAATTTTGGGGGGTCTGGGCACCTGACAGGTCTGAGCTGCAGCAGTAGCAGGGGGTGATCCTGCACACTCTCCCAAGGGCAAATCCAGCCTCCAAAACCTCCTGCAGCCACCCAGTGTGTGCATTGGGCTGGGACTGAACCCTGCACCCACGCCCTCTTCCCCAGCAGTGCAGACACCCATGGGCAGCCATTGTCCCATGCTGATGGTGTCCCCTTTCCTCCGCACACCACAGCAGGCATCAGCTTCCTGCTCCCCCTGGCCCTGCTGCTGGCCACCGCCTCCCAGCCCCCCGGGGGTGACATCCCAAAGGACCAGGGGGACGCGGACCCCCCACGCTGCCCCAGTCCTTGCGCCTGCAGCTTGGACGACTACAGTGAGGAGCTCAATGTCTTCTGCAGTGCCCGCAACCTGACACGCCTGCCTGAGGACATCCCCCTCAACGCCAAAGCCCTTTGGCTGGATGGCAATAACTTCACTCTGCTGCCTGCTGCTGCCTTCAGGAACCTCTCGGCCCTGGACTTTCTGGACCTGCAGAGCAGCCAGCTGGCTGCTGTGGAACAGCACGCGTTCCACGGGCTGCGGAGCCTCTACCACCTCCACCTCGAACGCAACCGCCTCAAGCACTTGGCTCCCCACACCTTCCTGCACACCCAGAACCTCATCTCCCTCAGCCTCAACAACAACTACTTCAGTAAGGTGGAGGAAGGGCTGTTCGCTGGGCTCTCCAACCTCTGGTATCTGAACCTGGGCTGGAACTCGCTTGTGGTCCTGCCTGACAAGGTCTTCCATGACTTGCCCAACTTGAGAGAGCTGATCCTGGCTGGGAACAAGCTCCCCTACCTCCAGCACCAGCTCTTCTGCAGCCTTACTGAGCTGAAGGAGCTGGACCTGAGTGGCAACGCACTCAAGGGCATCAAGATCAACATCTTCGTCAAGCTGCAGAAGCTACAGAAGCTGTATCTGAACCACAACCAGATCAATGCCATCGCACCGCGCGCCTTCATGGGTATGAAGTCCCTCCGGTGGCTCGATCTCTCCCACAACCGTCTTGTCTCGCTGTTTGAGGACACATTTCTGGGCCTCCTGAGCCTGCACGTCCTGCGCTTGTCCACCAACTCCATCACCAGCCTGAGGCCCAGGACTTTCAAAGACCTCCAGTTCCTGGAGGAGCTGCAGCTGGGGCACAACAGGATCCGGAACCTGGCGGAAAGAACCTTCGATGGGCTGGGCCAGCTGGAGGTCCTCAGCCTCAACAACAACCAACTACAAGACATCAGGGTTGGGGCGTTCCTGGGGCTGTACAATGTGGCGGTGATGCACTTGTCTGCAAACTGCATCAAGGTCCTCCCTGACTATGTCTTCAAGGGGGTTACCAAGTTGCACAGCCTCCACCTAGAGCACAGCTGCCTTGGCAGGATCCAGGCAAACACCTTCTCCAGCCTCTCCAGCTTGCGGCGGCTCTTCTTGCAGCACAACACCATCTCAGTCATCGAAGACCAAAGTTTCATCGAACTGCATGAGCTCCTGGAGCTCGACCTGAAGCACAACAGGCTGAGCCACCTCTCACCCCAGCTCTTTGTGGGTCTGAGCAACCTGGAGTACCTCTTCCTCTCTTCCAACCAGCTCCTGGAGATCTCCCAGGACACCTTCAGCCCACTCCAGAGACTCTTCTGGCTTGACCTCTCCCATAACCAGCTGGAGACGCTGGACAACACCATCATCTCCCCCCTGGCCAATTTGCGATACCTCAGCCTGAGGAACAACTCACTGGAGACCTTCTCAGTGGGCTTCTTGTGTGCCTCCTTCACCCTGGAGCAGCTGTGGCTGGGGGGCAACAACTGGCATTGCAACTGCTCCCTGAAGGGCCTGCGGGACTTCTCCCTACAGCACCCTGTGGTGGTCCCACGCTTCGTGCAGTCCATGGCTGAGGGGGACGATGCCCATGTCCCCATCTACACCTACAACAACCTCACCTGTCTCCACCCCCCAGCCGTGGCAGGCCTGGACCTCCGTGACACCACTGAAGACAGCTTTGCTCACTGCTGATGCATGCCAGCCCTTCCTGGGGAGATACACCACGGACCCTTGCCTGCCTCCTCCCCAGCTCCATCCTGGGCTCCCTGAGGCAGCAGCCCCCCGCACCATCTCAGTTCAGCCCAGCTTTGCTGCTGCCAGCTCCCCAGGGCAGCAACAAGGAGCTGTGCCTGCACAATACTGGACCATGACCCCAGCCCTTGGCAGGGGGGGATGGGCACCAGCTCCCCAGATGGGCTTTGCTGGCTTCAAACTGAAAAATTTCAGTCCTTTAATATTTAAATAGCAGCCCCTGGGTTAGCATGGTCGCTCCTGGCTCCTGACCATTAGCATGGTCGGGAACACAAGCATCTCTGAGCCTCTGGGATGGGGAAAAGCTGCACCCGCAGCCCAGAGCCCTCCCCATGACGAGCGGCATCCCTGCTGGGACCAAGACTCATCAGTGGGACAGAGCAAAGCATCTTCCTGCCATGGAGCAGCTGAGAAAGCCTAAAAGCCCCCCCGAGCTCCCTGGTAGGTTTAGGGAAGGGGGCAGATGACTTGCTTTAATCATTCCTTGCACTAGCAGGTGTAGGCAGGGTGCAGAAAGCCGCACACGTCACTTACCTGATAAATCATAGCAGACAAATAAACCTTTGGAGCTATCGCAACCCATCTTGTAAGTATGTTTTTTCCAAAGCACGTGCCGCACCCAGCTGGGGTTTCTTATCAGAGCCCCTTGGGGCTTGCAGACACATGGCAAGGAGCACAGACTCCCCAGGGTGCTGGAGGAATTTATGGCAAGTTTTCTGCAAGTCCTGGGTGGGTGGCATGTGCCCAGGGAGGGAGTGAAAGATGACCTGCCACCCCACAGAAGCCAACAGCCCGGTCAGACTCCAGCACCACTGCCCAGCTCTCCAAATCCCAGATAAGTGACCAAAGGTCAGACAAAATTTTCCCGGAAAGCTGCACATGGGGAAACCTGGTCAGGTGCGATTCCTTGCTGTGGGTGCAGCAGGAGCAGGGACAGATGCTCCTCCTGCTCTCCTCCAAATGATGGCTGCCAGCTATAATCCAGTTTGGTTAGTGGAAATCTGAGATTTCCCCCTGCCTCCCAAAAACAGCACTGCAAGAGTCCTGAGCATGGAGAGGGCACCCAGGCAGGAGGGGCTCAGAGTCCAGGAAGGAGGGAGATAAGATGCAAGGACACCACCGTCGCTTGCTTCCCCAGCTTAATTTGATCCTGCAAGAGGAGGGCAGGTCCCAAGGGAGCAGCAGCTCTGAGGCCATGGAAGGCAGTCCAAGGGAACAAGATACTCAGAGCAATGAGGCAGGAGCCACCCAGGGACATGGGGAAGCCCCACTTGGGGCAGAGGTGGGGAGAACAGCCATGGCAGAGTATCCTGCAAAGGACTGCCAAGGCCAGCTTTCAGCAAGACAAGGGACTGACAGGATCTTGAAGCTGGTATGGAAGGAGGAAAGATTCAGCTGAACCCCAGCAAGAAAACTGGGGAAAAGCAGGAAATACCTAGATGTATGTCAAGTGCTCATAATACCAAGACCCACAGCTACAATGAGGTCTGAAGCCATGGAAAAACATAAGTCACACACTTGGATTTTAAGAAAAATGTTTACTGCCTGGAACATTTAAAAATATTCCTGAGTCACAACAACCCCCAGCAGACCAGAAAGGCCTTGTTTCCAGCACAGTGCGATGCAGACCTCAAATGGGTGGTAGATCTCCTAAAGACATTTTCTCATGCGAAGCACATGCTGTGCCCTCATCCGCCCATCAGAAATCAGTGATCTGAGATTTCAGAGCAAGGTGGCCTGGTTTGGGTCCACATTGGAGCATCCAGCATGAACTCACCAGCCACTGAACCAAGTACCATATAATCCATCACGCAAGAAAAGTAGTAGAAGGCAGCAGCACATGGAGCCATGAACCAGATGATCGGTGCCATTTGGATTCAGTGGGGGAAGAACAGTTGATGGCATTTGCTGCTATAGCTGCGTTGGGTGATCACCAGAAGCACTGCAGCATATGAGAGGCCATGGATGCAAGCCAGAGCTCCCCAAGCACCCGCACAACAGCTGGCTGCAGAGGAAGGCACTGTGTGTGCAGGGCTAGGAACAACTGTACCATCTCAGCAGAGAACTGCCACGTTGAGAAGGCAAGAAGCAGGCTGCCGCTGTGCAGGCAGGAGTGCCCGCATAGGGTCTCTTCAGATCTGGGGGGATGGAGCAGCGCTTCCCTTTTTGGATTGCCGTGAGTGGCACCAGTGCTGTGCTCCCCACTCCCTCTGTCACCCTCCACTGAGACAGTTTTATAGCTAAACAGTTTCTACATCCCCCTTCCCTGCTGGCACGGGCTGCTGGTGGTGCTGCCAGGCCAGGGGCTCTGCCAGCAAGAGTCCAGCTCCATACCCTCCTCAGGAGCTCTACTGTGACGTACCATCCAAGATCTGCTGGGCAATGTGAGCCAAGGCAGGGAAGGCAGAACTCTTGGGAAACTCTTGGATGAAGTCTCTGCCTTCCTCCAAGCTCTGGCTGAGTTGGGGGTCCAGGGGAATGCAGCCTGTGGAATGGAAGGAACAGGGAGAGTGACTGCTTGCTCATTGTAAGGTAAGGGCCTGGAGTCAGGATATTAAAGAAATACCCTGCCAGAGTCATCTCTGGGGGAAGCAGTAGGAAAGAGGGCAACCACTACCCTCACTGAGCTCTCCAGGAGCTACTTCTCACCAGCAACTGCTCCCTCTGGGTCCAAGACCCCATCACAGTGCTTCATGAGCAATACTCTCCCACTCTGATCCCACCCTTGTCTGGAGGGCAGGGTTCAGCCCTTGGCCCCCATTTCTCAGGGAGACTCCAGAGCATTTCAGGATGGCTCTGTGCAGCTTCAGGATTGCTTACTCTGTCACCAATGTCAGCAGCCAGAGCAGGCTGCTGATCATGACTGCCTCTGCCCCAGCAGGGACAGACGCCCACTCTGAGCAGTTTGGATGGCAGAGAAGCAAAGCAAGAACCACACCTCGCCTCTGACTGTGCAGTAGGGGCTCACAGGGACCCAGAGCCCTGCCTGCCTGCCCCTGTGACACTGCATCCCTCTGCTCAAGCACTCCCACAGCACCAGAGATATCATTTCTGACCATGGAAAGCTCTGCTCAAGAGGCCACTCACCTAGGAAAGGGACCCCAGCGTGCTTGGCCAGCTCCTCACCTCCCCCTTTGGAAAAGATGTTTGTGCACTCCTGAAGGAGGAAGAGCAAAAGCAGTGAGTCATAAACCCCAGAGCCCTGTGCAACAGGGCAGGCGCTGCCTGCACATGAGTAGAGCCACTTCCACTCCACCTTCCAGCCTCAGGATACTACTGCCTTTGCCCCTGCCCTCCCCCAGCTCTCTTTGGAAGAAGCCACTGGCTCTGCTTTCCTAAAGCTGACACACAGCACCCAGCAGTTTCTTGTCTCCCTAGCCCACAGCATCACCCTTGTGGCACTTGCCAATTTTCCACCCGAGGCATAGCATCCTACAACACCCCACTGTGAATGAGAACCCACAACAGCCTAGCAGTCCCAATAAACTCACCGTACAGTGTGGGCAAACAAAGCCACTCATGTTCTCCACGATGCCAAGAACTCGTAAGCCCGTTTTCTTACAGAATGTGAGCTCTCGCCTTACATCTCCTACAGACACGGCCTGCAGGGGAGAGCAGGGGAGGTTAGGGGTGTCTGTATGTCCAGATGGACCATGGGTCTGGAGCACGTGTGCATCAAATGAGACGCAAACATGTAGAACATGCAGCTATGGGTAGGCCTGTGCTAACACCCACCCTGGGGTGCATATTTCCCCCGAAACCCTGCTCAGAGGCAGAATTCTGCCTGGGAATTATAGTTCAGCCCCAGCCAGCTGCCCTACCTGAGGTGTTGTGACCAGGATTGCTCCAAGTGGCTTGTAGGGCCGCAAGGCCTCCACCGTGGAGATGTGCTCATCAGATGTGCCCGGCGGTGTATCCACAATGAGAAAGTCCAGGTCCCCCCAGGCCACATCAGCAACAAATTGTTTGATCAAAGCTATGGAAATAAAAGGGGGTGTGGGGGGGATGGGATGACACCAAACCAGGTTTCAGCAGGTGCCCTGGGAGTTGTGAGCCAGGCAGGGCAGGGGTCAGGAGGCACCCTGGGTGACAAGTGCCCCGGGAGTGACGGCAGGGGTATCCGTCAGCACAGCAGGAACTGTATTCTCCCTATCTGAGCGATCTGAACCCAATCCTGCAGAACGGAAGTCTTGTCTTGTTCCAAGGAATGACCTGCCCAGAAAAGCCTGGCACCCAAGCAGGAACAAAGACCACCTCCAGGAAGGTTTGCAGAAGGTTCCTGGCACTAGAAGGCAGCCACAAACAGCAAAAACCAACTGTACCGTTTTTCTTGGGTCCTCTCCACACCACGGCATCATCTGGCTTCTCCAGCAGGAAGCCAATGGACATGAGTGAGATGCTCTTGTCTTGGTCCACAAAGACGGGGACCCAGCCACTGTCGCACTGGTGCACATCATTGTCCTGCACCCTGAACATGCGGGGTATGCTGGGGCCACACAGGTCCACATCCAGGATCCCCACCTGCAGGCGATGAGGCAGAGCCCTTCACACAGGGCTGAGCACAGCAGCAACACCCGGCCATGCTCCCTTCCCTGGGCGGGGGGAGGCAGCATCCAAATTTTGGCTGCTCGCAGTACTTTACCAAATGGACTCTAAGCTCAGCAGCCAGATCTGAAACAGTTTCAAAGACCTGTTTTAAAGTTTGACTGACCTCCTGGTCACCATCCCTCTGAGGAGCATCTCCTGGGTGTTCCCCAGGAACTCTGGGGAGATCTTTATGCCAGATATCTGTCAGGATCCAAGTGGCATTGGCTTTAAAAAAATCTCTGGGGAATTCAGACTGTCTCATGCCCACACAGTTCCCCTTTGCCCCACTGTAACGCCATCCTTCAGCTCACCCATTTCACTCCACAAAGGGAGTGAGTGTTATACCACAACCCAGAAAAGTAATTTCTCAGTGCCTCAGTTTCAAAACCAACAACAAATCTTGGGTTATTTTAGTCCCTTGGATGAAAGGGAAATGAACTGCAGTTACCTGTGCTGGATCAAGCAAACACAGAAAAAAGAACCACTTGAGCTGCTGTCACAAACAGCATTTTCACACAGAGAATCCATACACTGCCCGCATAGGACACACACATACATAAAGGATGAGCAAAGCCCAGCCCAGCTGGAGGTCAGGAAGAAGACAGAGCTCAGCATCCCACAGACCCTCACTCACCTTCTTCCCAGAGTGCCGCAGTGACAGAGCCAGCTCAGTGGAGATGGTGCTCTTCCCCACACCGCCCTTCCCAGAGAGCACCAGCAGGATGTGCCGCACCCCAGCCAGGTTGCTTCTCTCTGGAAGGAATGATACGAGGCATCAGTGTCTCTAATGAGAACAGTAATGAGGCATCATGGTCTCTCCTGATGTAAGCTGGCAGCACCTGACAGGTCAGGGCAGAGACGTAAGTCTCTGCTGAGGGTTACAGTGGCTGTCACTGCTCCAACAAGTCCGTTTTAAGTATAAGGGAAATGGAAAGAAGAAGCAGATGTGCCACAGCCCTTCTGCCATCAGAAAAGGGACAGTAAGAGCAATGGCAGTAAACATTCTGTGGGGAGTAAGGGCTTTGTCCTGATGACCTAAATGGCAATTGAGCAAAGCAATAAACACCCACAGGGCCTGGTCACGCTGTGCCTATGCCAGGTTCAGCCCAAGCCCTCTCAGGGAATGGCTTGAAGGCTGTCAGTGAGGTCAGGCCCTTGGCGTTTCCTTCCTCCATACCACAGGAGTTGCCTCCCCACAGTCCCATGCTCCTCTCCAGCCTTCGTGCCATTTCTTGCTCCGTTGTCAGCACCACTTGTGCCCCTGCTTTGGACTCAGCTGCCACATCCCGTCAATGGGGAACACTTGGGGCCAGTTCCCCAGCCCAGAGCTGTGCAGGCAGCAGAGGGTCAGACCAGGTGCTCCGGCCACAGCTGAGCAAACGCCACCCACCTGGGCCCGCGTTCCCGGGCGCCCCGTCACTGCCGGCCACTGACTCACCACACCAGGCCCGGCCCAACCCCGTGCCGCTCTAGCATCACACCGGCACCGGGACTGGCACCAGCGGCATGGAGCCTGCACGCACCATGGCAGACCTCATCCGCACCTCCACCGACGGTAACGGCGCTCGCCCCGATAACGGGGAGGGGGGGAAGAAAGGGGGCCGGGGAGGGGAGAGATGGAGCCCCGCAGCAAGGTGCTCCCGGGAGACTGGCCCGGTGACACCGGCAGCCCCACGCCAGGCCCGGTTACTCGGCGTTCTGCTCAGCGGGAGCCAAGCCCGGCCTCTGGCAAGGCCCAGCACCACCCCCCGGTAACCGGGCCCGTCCCAAGTACCGCAGAGCTCCCCTCACCAGGAGCCGGGCCTCATCACCACGGCACCCGGCCAGGCCCGGTCAACCCGGAACCCCCCAGAGCCAGCCCCGACCCCTTGCCAGACAAGGTCACCCTAGGCGGAACGTCCCCCGCGAGGTGGGCTGTGGGCCCCAGCCAAGCCCAGTCACCCTGGGATTTCCCCGCCCCACGGAAGGCCGGTTCCAGCCCGGCGGTCCCATCACCGCTCACCCCCTGCCGCCTCCTCCATGCTGCTGTCTGGCTCCGCCCGTTTCCGCCTTCCGCCGGATTAAAGCCCCGCCCCCGCGGACTGGCAGGCGCCACCCCCAATCGAAAGCCGCGCGCTCACCGGGAACCCGCCTCCCCAGACTCCGCAACCAATCTAACCCTCTAGCTTCCCCTCTGCCAGCCAATGGGCTTGGTGTTTCTCCTCTGCGACGCTTCCTGGCCCTCCACAGTGGCCGCCCAATGGCGCGGCTCCCCGAGGATTGACGCACGGCTCAGCCAGTGGCGCCGAGATCCCCTCAGGCACCGCCCCTCCCCTCCTCCTTCAGCTGTGAGCGACGGGGCGCTCAGCCAACGGCAAGGGGGCACAGTGAGGACGTAGCCAATGGATGCCTGGGGGGCGGTGTCGAGAGAGTATTGTTTATGTCCCGGGAGGGGAAAGTAGGTCAGAGCGCGGCGGTAGGGCCGGGCCGGGCCGGGCAGGTGGGCCGGGGCCGGGCCCGGGATCGGGATCGGGATCGGTATGCGGGTAGGGGCTGAGGGCAGAGGCCTGGGCTGGCCCGGCCCGGCCCGGCCCGGCCCGGGCTGGGCTGGGCTGTGCTGTGCTGTGCGGCGCGGCCCGGCCCGGCCCGGCCCGGCCCAAGTGCAGCGGCCTGGCCTGGTCTGGTCCGGCCGCGCCTCAGCTGCGCGGGACAGCCGGAGCTGCGGTGCCCGCCCGCCGGCAGAGCCGCCTGCCCCCGAGGCCAGGCCGGGGGCCGTCAGGGAAAGGGGACCGGGTCGCGGCTGCCCGCCGTGGGGAGCCCCTTGGGGCGCCGGTTCTCCCCCCCGCCCCGCGGTCTGGGCTGCTCGGTGCCTCGGGAAGAGCTGCCCCGGCGAGACGGGCTGGCCGGGGTGGGAAGATTCGTCTAGGCCCGCCCCCCTGTCCCGGAGCGCTGTCACGGCGGAGGGAAGCCCCGCGGCAGCTCCCCGGGCTGCACGTCGGGGTCAGCCCTTTGGCCGAAGCGCCGAGGAGCGGCTGGAGCGGGTGGGACCCGGCTGGTAGGGAGCTGCAGCTGGGACGGTGGGCGCCGTGGGGCTCATGGATTGCGGCCGCCCATCTCAGACCCACGAAAAGGCCTCAACAGCCCTAGGTCCCCCTCTGGGGTGAGGGGCAGACTCTGCCCTTGGTGCCAGGTCACATATTGGGGCAACTGCTGTGCTGTGAGCCCCAGCCTTAGCGAGGTGCCGGGGTAACATAGCTGTTGCATTTGGCTGCTGTGGGTGCTCTTCAAAGCTGGAGAAGGGGGCTCTGGTGTGGATTTAGGTGCTTTCCCAGCATGGTGGTCCATGGTGGAGGTGAGAATCCCCTGATCTCAGCGGGTGGGATGCCCAGAGCCCTTCAGAGCATCCGTGGGCACCTGCACAACCAGCCATGACTCAGCCTGTCCTGCTTTTCCAGGAGCTGTTGGCCCATCGGGGACTGAGGTGCAGGAGGAGTGGGGATGGGTGCCGTATGGCAGGCACCAGGACGGGGCTGACCTGCTGCATGTTTGCAGGATTTGCCTGTGCTCAGGGCTGACCTGCTGCACATCAGGGAAGCACTGGAGCTGGTGTGGGTGTGCAGACCAGCTGTCTGTGGCAGGGAGGCAGCCACAGGGGCTGAAGCAGAGGGAGCGTGTTCAAGGGATGGGAGGGGGGGTTACAGCCCTGCAGGTGCCTCTTGATGGGGAGTTGTTTTCTGCAAAGATAAACTTCTGGGGAAATGAGATTGGGCATTGAGGTTCCCCTGTCACATCCAGTGCAATGCTCCCGTGTGGTGGCTGAGAGCTGGTGTGGTCTGTCAGGCTGTACACAGGGAAGGAGCCTGTGGAAATCTGTCTCTGAATAACATCCCCACTTGAGTTGGGAGACAGGCAGCTGCTTCCCTTCTGTCTGTTGCCCTTGAGGCAAGTCGGGACAGGCCCAAGGCTGGTTTCCCTTCAGCGAGCAAGAAAGCGGTCTCTCCCTGACCCCAAATGTTGAGAGCAAAGTCTCTCAGTGGGCAGTTGCTTGCAGGTGAACAAACAGCCTTCCCTGCAGACAGACACAGGCAGCTCAGCCACGCAGGGGCTGCAGTGGTGGCCAAGGCGGTGCAAGTGGCCGAGCAGCATGGCTGGAGCCCAGGCAGCTGCTGGAGGGTGACCAGGCACTGAGGAGGCTGTGCCTCAGTGGCTGACAATCCTGATGCTCCCCAGGCCAGCGGTGAGAGGCAGATGCTGGATCTGTGTGCTGCAGAGGGGGCAGCTGCTGCTGCCAGTGGGTCCTGGGAGCGTTTCTGGTTGCCAGTTTAGCACCTGGGCTTGGGGAGAAGTTGACCCTGCATGGAGAAAGAGGTTGAAGTTTGCAGAGGCCTGTGATGTGGGAGGAACTGATTTTGCATCAGTCTATCCATTGATGGGGCCTATGCAGATGTGCTTCATGCTGATCTGTTCCTGGGGGAGGACTATTGTGACCTGTGGGAGGTTGCTTCAGAGGGTAGAGCCCAGTGAGTGGTGGGTGGAAGTGGGACATGGCTGCTGTGTGTAATCTCCTCTCCCTTGCCCCCCCAGCTTACCTCTCTCAGAACGGCATGGCACGACGTACGCGGAGCAGCAGGGCCTGGCACTTCGTCCTGAGCGGGGTGCGGCGTGAGGCGGACACTCGGGCAGTCGCCTTGGCCACTGGCGCGCGTGGCTGGGGCTATGACTCTGATGGGCAGGTAGGCTGGTGCTCAGGTGGCTCTGAAGTGACACGAGGGAAAGCTCTTCTCTCCCCCAACAGCAGACGCTTACTCAAGGTCTGTGTAACTGAGCAGCTAGGACTTCAGCAGGCAGAACTGGCCAAAATTAGAAAAGATTTCATAAGATATACAGGCTGTCTAACAAGTCTCCTCTGAGCTCTAACGTGGGATGTGGGCCTCAGCACATCTTTCTGAGGCAGGGAAGGCTAAGCTGCTCGTAGCCTGCTCCCGAGTTGTGCACCACAGCTCTGTCATTAGCTGAGCCAGGGAGCTGATCGATACTAAGCTAAATGCTTTTTTAAGCATATATTGTGTGTGTGTGTGGTATATAAAGTACGTACAATATTTTTTAAATACTCTTTTTTAAGTAGTGATCTAAATATGTGTTTAAACTGGATCAGTTTTCCAATCTGGCTCACTGTGCAGCTGTGCTAATTTCTGGTCTTTCTGCAGCTGGTAGATGGTGGTGGAGGGAGTGAGACTGCTTCAGCCTGTGAAGTTACTGTCTCAGATATCTCGGAACTGAAATTCTCCCATGTTTCCTGCTCTGTAATGTGCACATCACTTCTGAATGTGGCCCAGGCACATAGGTGTGCTAGAAGATGGGAACACAGCTGGAAGAGTAGTCAGTAAAACAGTGTAAGGGGTGACTTGGATTCGCCTCTGCCATTCTTCACTCTTTTCCCCAGTTCTTGAGTGTGTGACTTCAGTTCCCTGTGCAGCAGTGGGGAACCAAGGAACTGCTCCCGGAGCTTCAAAGCTAAGCTAAAGCCTTATGAGGCCACTGCCAGAGCACGGTGTCCAAACCCAGGCACTGTGCTCCCAGAAAATGAGCCTTTTCTCTGCAGAGTAGCTTTGTGTTTCTGCAGTAACAGTCATGGCTGGATTTCTAGATAGCAGTAGTTAGGAAGGGCCAATGAAAGACAGAAATCAAGCTTTTCAATATGCAGGCTAGAGAAGGAGGGGTGGGCAGTACATAAGTAAGCCTGAGTCATTTCACACAGCCACAAGAACATGAGTTTAAAGGATTTTTGTCTTTAAATACTGCTTACAAAGTCTGCCATAGGGTGAATAACGAGTAGGTACACCTGACCGGCATGTAAACCCAGAGTAACTCGCTTCATTCTGTGGTAAGAGACTTCATTAGGTGACACCAAGGCTCCCATAACATACGGAGTGATATGGGGCTTTGACTCTTACAGCGTCCGGTGTAGGGATGCTTTGGTCTCTTGGCACTGGGGAATAGTAAATCAAGTTTTTGTGTTCATGCTTGAAAGTAAACAAAAGCCTTTTAATCCTTCCGTAGCTTCCCTGTTGGCCTGTCTGCAGCACTGGAGTGAGGAGCTGCAGCCATACTGCTGAACTGGTTCCCCTTTGTTCTGTGCTCTCCCCTGCCTGGCCTCCTGTCTCTTTTTCTCCTCGTCTTGTTTGCCTCCTTCTCGTCTGTCAGCTCCCAGGCTGTCTAGAGCAGTGGTTTTCAGCACTGCTCTGGTTTTGTGATGCCTTGGCCGGGGTCTCCAGCTGGCTGTAACCTGCCCATTGAAAACCATAGCTTTAGCACAGAGTTTGCTTAAAAATACATGTGTTAAAGACTTGGACTGTCACGCTACTTGCCTGCTGTGGCAGTTCCTTGCCTCTGGAAGGCACAAAGAACATACCCACATTGTACAGTGTGCTTGCTGAGAGGTCTCTGCAGCTCAGATGCTAGCCAGGTCCCAAAGCAGGGTAATTCGACTGGCATATCCCCTCGCCTCTCTGTGCAGCAGGCCAGGCCGGGGCATGATGGTTGGACTGGATGATCTTAAAGGTCTTTTCCAACCTAAACAATTCTATGATTCTATTCTGTGATGCAGCTGTGCTGCTCTGGCACGAGCGTGGGGACCTCGTCGCACAGCTCTGTGGCACACCAGATCTTGCAGACCTCTGCCAGCCCAGCTCCCCAAGTCTGGGGGCATTCGGTAGTGACCATTCCTCCGCTCTCCCTGGCAGCACAGCGACTCGGATTCAGAACCAGAGTTTTCCTCCCTCTCGCCTTCCATCCCGAGTGCCATCCCTGTGACTGGAGAGTCCTATTGCAACTGTGAGAACCAGAGTGAAGCGCCCTACTGCTCCAGCCTGCACGCTCTGCACCGTGTCAAGGACTGCCAGTGCGGCGAGGAGGACGAATGTAAGGAAGGGGCTCCCCAATGGCCTGCCTTTGGGGTTTGAGGTTGGTGCAGTCCTGGCCTGGTGGCATGGACTGCACCCCTGCACAGATCTTTTTCTTTCCAAGGGGGCCCTTATCTCTATCGCAGCATGTGGTGTTCCTTTGTTTACATCTCAAGGCCACGTAGACTGTAGGAAGATTACAAGCATGTGTCTCCTGCCCTTCAAGGGCTAAGTGCTGAACTTGTTAACACATCAGAGTTCACCTCTGGGGACCTGCTTTCAAATCTGGCTGAGGCCACAAGTGAAACTGGCTCTCATGGTTACAGCCCTCTTGCTGCTGATCCCTGGTATGGCTGGCAGGGTGCCCCCGCTGTGTGGCAGGGCGTGCTCAGAGCAGAGGGTGGGCTCGGGCTGGCTAACAAAGCCTGTGGCATAGCAGAGCTGCCCCTTGAGCCTATGAGAAGTGTAGGAAGAAAGCAGGCTCCACCTGGGTCTGTAGAGCCTTGTGTTAGCCCAAATGGCAACTGGTTGATGCTGACAGCTTTGGGTTCAGAGCACTGAACCGTCCCTTGTGGGACACTGCAGAATAGTTCAGGCCTCAAACAGCTCTCCAATGTGCACAGCTTAGGGTTTACCCTCTTAAACAGTAAAAAAAAAAACCCAAACCAAACCCTTAACAGGCCTTCAAAATGAATGTCTTCCTGTGCTTTGGCTTGGGGATGGCTCCCTGAGGGCCTTTGCCCATCCTTGTCCCCTTTGTGCTTCCTGAACAGATTTTGACTGGGTGTGGGACGACCTGAATAAGTCAACGGCCACCCTGCTGACCTGCGACAACCGCAAGGTGAACTTCCACATGGAGTACAGCTGCGGCACCGCCGCCATCCGGGGAAACAAAGAGCTGGCAGATGGGCAGCACTTCTGGGAGATCAAGATGACCTCCCCGGTCTACGGCACAGACATGGTACGTGGGGCAGAGTGGCTTACGGGCATGCAGAAATGCCCCGTGTTCTTTGAACAGGGACTGGAAGAATGAAGTAGTGCCCAGCGTAGGAGAAGATCAGGTTTGAAACTCTCTAAGCAACCTGAATGTGCACAAGTCCATGGGACCTGATGAGATGCATCCTAGGGTCCTGAGGGAACTGGCAGATGAAGTTGCTAAGCCGCTATCCATCATATTTGAAAAGTTGTGGCAGACCGGTGAAGTTACCAGTGACTGGAAAAGGGGAAACATAACCCCCATTTTTAAAAAGAGAAAAAAGGAGGACCTGGGGAACGACAGGCCGGTCATTCTCACCTCTGTGCCCGGCAAGATCGTGGAGCAGATCCTCCTGGAAACTATGCTAAGGCACATGGAAAACAGAGAGGTGGTTGGTGACAGCCAACATGCCTTCACTAAGGGCAAATCGTGCCTGACAAATTTGGTGGCCTTCTGTGACGGGGTTGCAGCACTGGTCGATAAGGGAAGAGTGACTGCCGTCACCTACCTGGACTTGTGCAAAGCATTTGATACTGTCCCACACAACATCCTTGTCTCTAAAATGGAGAGACATGGATTTGACAGGTGGACCACTCGGTGGATAAGGAATTGGCTGGATGGTTGCACTCAAAAGAGCTGTGGTCAACGGCTTGATGTCTGGGTGGAGACCAGTGGTGCGTGGGGTTGGGGCAATCCCTGGTATCGATACAGGCTGGGGGATGACGGGATCGAGAGCAGCCCTGAGGAGAAGGACTCGGGGGGTACTGGTGGATGAAAAGCTGGACGTGAGCTGTCAATGTGTGCTCGCAGCCCAGGCGGCCAACTGTATCCTGGGCTGCATCAAAAGAAGCGTGGCCAGCAGGTTGAGGGAGGTGATTCTGCCCCTCTACTCCCCTGTAGTGAGGCCCCAGCGGGAGCCCTGCGTCCAGCTCTGGAGCCCTCAGCACAGGAAAGACATGGACCTGTTGGAGCGGGTCCAGAGGAGGGCCACGAAGATGATCAGAGGGCTGGAACACCCTTCGTACGCAGAAGGGCTGAGAGAGTTGGGGTTGCTCAGCCTGGAGAAGAGAAGGCTCCGGGGAGACCTTATTGTGGCCTTTCCATACTTAAAGGGGGCTTGTAAGAAAGATGGGGACAGACTTTTTAGTAGGGCCCGTAGCGATAGGACAAGGGGTCCTGGTTTTAAACTGACAGAGGATAGATGTAGGTTGGACATAAGGAAGAAATTGTTTACTGTGAGGGTGGTGAGGCACTGGAACAGGTTGCCCAGAGAAGCTGTGGATTCCCCCTCCCTGGAAGTGTTCAAGGCCAGGCTGGACGGGGCTTGGAGCAACCTAATCTAGCGGAAGGCGTCCCTGCCCGTGGCAGCGGGGGTGGACTAGATGATCTTTAAGGTCCCTTGCAAGCCAAACCATTCTGTGATTCTATGAACAGGTCAGCAAGCTTCTCCAGCAGTTCATCTGGGCCTCCTCACTTGGGAAAGGCAGTTGGAGCTGGGAGCCTTCAACTCCGGCCTGAAATCTCTGACTTGGCTTCACCAGAACCTCTGGGTGTTTTGGACTGTGCCAAGAAAAGGAGGGGCGAGCTGGAGGTGGAGTCTCGGTTGTGTTTTGTTGCTTGAAAAGGCGCTAAGCCTGTGTTCTTCTTCCTGGCCTTGCCTCGCAGATGGTGGGAATTGGGACATCGGACGTGAACCTGGACAAGTACCGCCACACCTTCTGCAGCCTGCTGGGCAAGGATGAGGACAGCTGGGGACTCTCCTACACAGGTAATGCAGTAACGCCTGTGTTTTGCAGACCCCTTAGAACCAGCGCGTGAACTTCCCAGGGTGCCTGGACTGCCGGTTGCGCGTCACTGATTGGGGGTTTCAGTGCTGCTGGCTGCGCTCTGGTATTGCAAACCCTCAACTTTCCCCTCTTCATCGCCCGCTCTGGGGTGGGAGGGCAAGGATCAGGCAACGGAGGGATTTTTTTAGGCACCGAGCGAGGCTGTACCAGTGGGAATGTGCAGTGCAGGAGTTGGGATGAATTTGCGAAGCGCAGGCTTTCCACTGAACGCCATTTTTTTCTGTTTGTTT
This sequence comes from Pelecanus crispus, assembly GCF_030463565.1. Taxonomy (NCBI): domain Eukaryota; kingdom Metazoa; phylum Chordata; class Aves; order Pelecaniformes; family Pelecanidae; genus Pelecanus; species Pelecanus crispus. The sequence continues at coordinate 18,604,468 of NC_134653.1, forward strand.
TAAGGACTACTGCATCACAAGGGAGACAAAACAAACTTCTCTTCGAGGTTTGGCCAAGGCTCCATCATCGGGGTGCATTTGGACACGTGGCACGGGACGCTCACGTTCTTCAAAAACCGCAAGTGCATAGGTAAGAGCAAGGGCAGCCGCAGCGGCCTGCAGGCAGGGGGAGTGGGAGCAGGGAGCGGCATAGCTTTGGCTGAACTCAATGTCTGGCTGCAGCAGGGCTGCTGGAGAAAACGCTGGCAAAGTAGAAGACCAAGGCGTGAAGTGAGTGGGAGGAAGGTTACATTTGTTGATTAATAGATTGGGATTTCAAAAGGCTGTTTTCCAAGCATTTTCCAACAGCTCTGTAGGTAATAGGTTCAGGGTAGCTGGGAAGAGTGAGATCACCTCGTCAAAACTAATGTCAAACCTGTCCCCTGGGCAGGGGTTGCAGCTACGAAGCTGCAGAACAAGAAGTTTTACCCTATGGTGTGCTCAACGGCGGCCAAGAGCAGCATGAAGGTGATCCGCTCCTGCGCCAGCTGCACGTCCCTCCAGTATCTCTGCTGTTACCGCCTGCGCCAGCTCCTGCCCGACCATGTGGACACGCTGGAGGTGCTGCCATTGCCACCGGGACTCAAGCAGGTGCTACACAACAAACTGGGGTGGGTCTTAAGTATGAACTGTAGCATGTCAAAGCCCTCCTCCTCCTCCTCCTCATCAGGAAGCGACTCGGACAGCTCCTGTGGCTCAGACGCAGAGGCCTGCCAAAGGAAGAGGTGCAGGAGGACATAATGTCTCTGCAGACGAACTGCTGAGGGAGTCGGGTGGGGTTTTGTTCCGCCGTCTGCGAGGGCCAGCCAGGCCTGATGCACCTCTTTCTTCATGGGGACTTCCATTTCTACTCATTTGCAAAGATTTCTCTTATGCTGTTGGAAACCTTTAGCCTAAACATCCATCACATGCAATGAAAAGACCTGTAGACTTACAGAGGTCCCAGCTCTATGAAACAGGTAAACTGCACCCATATATCTGAGCTTCATCTCCTGACTTGCTGTCAAAGCCATCGCCTCTTCCTGAAAGATCCCTCTTCTCTGCAGACTGTTCACAGAGACAAGATTTAAGGTGGCCTCCCGGTTTCAAAGCATACTGGACTCTAGTCAAATAACGGGCTTGACTCCTCAAAAGACAAAATCATCAAAGACCAGTCCCCTCCTCCTCCTGTTGTGTGTTGGTTTGGTATCTGCGATGAACTCATCACGCCGTGACTGTGGGGCACAGTGGAGCAGCAGCACGTAGGGAAACAGGCTCCTAGAGATGCACCTGCGTCGCTGTTGTGAAAGAGCAGTTACTTACACGAGTTGAGCTGTTGGTGAATTTTCTCGAGCCCCCGATGACTTTAATGGCTTTGCATGTTGGCTCCTGCTGCTTCTCCTGTATCAAAGACTGTATTAGACTGTAATAATAAAAGTAGAAACTGTCTTTCGTTCCTCTTATGGCCCTTGAAGGCAGGAAAATGAAGGCATTTGTCAAAAATAGCCACGCTAGCACAGCTACCAGCCTGGAGGGGCTGTTTTAAATGCAACGTACGTTTGTCAGATCTAGAGGAGGTAAAGGCAGCGGAGATTACCTTGCCTCTGCCCTGCGGAGGGTTCTTGTGCTTCTCGCTGAAACGCCCGTTTGGCTGGGGTGGCTCTTCAGCAGAGCCAGACTGATGCCTGTGGCTGCGCGCTGGAAGGGAGGCTGCAGGGTTTTGTAACGCCTGTCCTCTGGCGGGTTATGCTGGGACAAACAACTCCAAACCCGCATCCCAGAGCCTGAGAATCAGTGCAGCAGCGTCTGTGCACAGAACAGCCCCTTGCCGAGACTTCTTGGTTGTGCCGAGGGGAAATGCTGGATTAGAGCCTGGGCGAGCGGCTAATCCAGTAGTGGCCTGGTACCGCTGCCAGCAAATGGCAGGCAGGAGCGCCTGCCTGCTCTTCTGCTTTGGAGCTACCCTCAGATTTTAGACAGGAAAGAGGGAGGGGAAAGCACTTTAGCTGCTCCTTATGGATGAGGACACAAGCACTTGCTGGGAACAAACCGCGCAGCAAGACAAGGGCTCGGGTGCTCAAGCGGAGCTTGTGGCGCGCTGTCAGGACAGGCTGGCTCGGGGGACCCATCCCAGAGCTGATCCAGCCGGAGGCCGGTTCAACGGCCATGTCTGGCAGCTCCACCTCCTGTTTGTACCCCTTGATACCAAGGCAGCACTGCTGTGAGAGCTGATGGGCAGGGACAGCCAGGAACACGCTGACAGAGGAGCTGAGCGCACAGCACCACACGCTCTGCTTGTGACAGCCCGGCAGCAGAACCACGCGGGTCTGCCACCCCTGCAGGACTGGATGCCAATGCCATTCCAGTCCCCGCGGTTTCTGGCCGCTTTCTGCAGGGCCTGCGGTCAGCCTTGGGCTTCTGCTCGTGGGGCTTTTCCTGGCCTTTGACTTCTCCTCCCACGAGCAGCGCATTTGCAGATGATTCAGGTCCGAGTCAGTGCCATCAGCCAAGTGCAAAGGGTGTTGGAAAGTGGAAGGTGGTTAAAATAAATAGGATGGGAAATGGCTTTTAACCTGTCCTCTCCATGGGTTTCCTCCCAGCAGAGTCACTGGAAACACAAAGCTCCAGCTGCTGCCTTTTCCCCTGCTCCCGTTACAGACCTGCAAAGGCTCCGGTCAAGCTTTTTGCACCACGTGCATTTGTTCCCCGCCGAGCCCCATGACTCCCTGCCTTTCCTTCCCACATCACAAATCTTTAGGTGAAGATGGCTCTCGCTTCTCTGGTGACAGGCTTTGAATGAGAACCTTAATGAAGTAGGACAGGCTCTCTGTCAATCCATCTGTATGGGTGCTGCAGCCAGAAAAAACAGCCTTGCTGGATTGCTCCTCCCCAGGAACTAATTCAAGTATTAGCAGATGGAGGCAGAAGAATCCCTGGCAAGGAGGAACTTTGTTTGGAGGGTGCCCTCCTGCTTCTGCAGCACTTGCTGGCATTGCTTTGAGCCAGCAAGCTGCGGTTCAGGGGAGGAAGTTCAGGGGTTTCTGTGTCATTGTGGGAGGCCCCAATTAGCAGTACTTTGGCACTGGGGGGGGTCCCTGACCCTTGCTGTCCTGGCTGAGGCTATTTCTTTGGGAAAAGAGAATCACATCCTAACTGTGGTGGGTTGACCCTGGCTGGATGCCAAGTGTCCACCAAAGCCGCTCTATCACTCCCCTCCTCAAGCTGGACCGGGGAGAGAAAATATAACAAAAAGCTCGTGGGTGGTTGAGATAAGGACAGGGAGAGGCCACTCAGCAATTACCATCACGGGCAAAACAGACTCGACTTGGGGAAAATCAGTTTCATTTATTACCAGTCAAATCAGAGTAGGAAAATGAGAAATAAACCCCAAATCTTAAAACACCTTCCACCCACCCCTCCCTTCTTCCCTGGCTCAACTTCACTCCTGATTTTCTCTACCTGCTCCCCCCGAGCAGCGCAGGGGGACGGGGAATGGGGGGTTGCAGTCGGTTCATCACATCATCTCTGCCGCTCCTTCCTCCTCAGGGGAGGACTCCTCACACTCTTCCCCTGCTCCAGCGTGGGGTCCCTCCCACAGCAGACAGTCCTCCACAAAATTCTCCAACATGGGTCCTTCCCATGGGCCACAGTTCTTCATGAACTGCTCCAGCGTGGGTCCCTTCCATGGGGTGCAGTCCTTCAGGAGCAGCCTGCTCCAGCGTGGGTCCCCCGCGGGGTCACAAGTCCTGCTGGCAAACCTGCTCCAGCGCAGGCTCCTCTTTCCACGGGTCCACGGGTCCTGCCAGGAGCCTGCTCCAGCACGGGCTTCCCACGGGGTCACAGCCTCCTTCGGGCACATCCACCTGCTCTGGCGTGGGGTCCTCCCTGGGCTGCAGGTGGATATCTGCTCCCCCGTGGACCTCCATGGGCTGCGGGGGCACAGCCTGCCTCACCATGGGCTGCACCACGGGCTGCAGGGGAATCTCTGCTCCGGCGCCTGGAGCACCTCCTCCCTCTCCTTCTTCACTGACCTTGGTGTCTGCATGGTTGTTCCTCTCACATATTTGCACTCCTCACTCCAGCTGCGGTTTGTGTTCCTTTGGGTTTTTTCCCCCTCTATGCTACCACCGTTGCCGATTGGCTTGGCCTTTGGCCAGCGGTGGGTCCGTCTTGGAGGTGGCTGGCATTGGCTCTCTCGGACACAGGGGAAGTTTCTAGCAGCTTCTCACAGAAGCCACCCCTGTAGCCTGCCCGCTACCAAAACCTTGCCACACAAAGCAAATACCCTAACCCACCACATCACATGGAGTTTTCTGGAGATCATCTGGCATTTCCTTCTGCTGGGAGTTCAGCCAACAAACTCCCCTGCCCTGAGCTCCATGTTACCCCAAGGATGGGCTTCCTCTCTGGACACCTGGTTTTGACAGTTGGCAAACGTTTTCTGAAGGAACTCCAGCAGGACCTGCCTGCCCCAGGAAGCCACAACCAGGCCCTACAGTAACAGTTCAACAACTCACCTGAAAGGCAACGCAGGACAGACTCACCAAGCAGCTGTCTCAGTGTAGGAGCTGATCCTGTGCTGCTCAGGGACAGCTCACTAACACTTTCACATGCAGCCCCTGTTCCAACCATTCCTTAGCTCTCTTAGGAGACAGCCTGCTTTCCAGCCAGGGCGACAGAAAGCTGGGGCAGCTAAAAGGGGAAAGGAGAGCCAAGAGGCTGAAGAAAGCATCTGTAACAAGACATTTATTGATGTGCAGGTCTCTGTTCTGAAACAGAATCAGCTGCTTCCCCTGGCCGGGCTCCCAGCAGCACTGCAGCGCCAGCAGCAGCTCAGCCACTGCCGAGTCTTGGCAGAAAAACCAAGGAGGCTGACCGACAGGGCCCACGGTCCCTCTCTGTGCTCAGGTCCAGGACAAGGTCAGGCTCAGTGGATACCATGAAGACATAGATGCGGCGGGATAAGTCGGGCCCAACACAGCAGTCTTTCCCGCTGACATCCGATTTCACTGGGATGTCACTCAGCAGAAGTAGTTTTTCATCTTCTGTGCTGCATTCTTCGTAGGCCTTTGGGCACACAAGAGAAGGAAGCAGCTAGCACAGATGCTCTACGAAAAGACTCAAAGCTCCCCTGCAAGGCTCACTCCCATCATTACAGTGAGGATCCATGACTGAGCCTTCATCCAAACATACCAGGATCAGGCGACAAAACCCAGAAGAAACAAGATCTGTCACTTGCAAAGAGACACCCCCTCCACCCCTGCCCTCAGTGGTATGTTGCCCCTCCAGCATACAAGGAGAGAGCTGTAAAGCCACTTCTTCCAAAGAAGCTGTGCTAGGGACAGAGATCAAAGCTCCAGGGCAAGAAAAAGGAGATGACAGTATTTGACTACATGAGACTTTTTAAAAAAAAAGTTCTGTCACAGTTCCTGATCTAATGGAAGGAGTTTATGTGATTAATGCTCACAAAAACAAACACTTGCTGATACAAATGTGTCTTCATAAACTGGCTGAGCTGCTGTCAGAAGGGTGAGACAGCATCCTAGTCTCATCCTGCTACCCCAACACTTCACTGAGCCAGTCTAGCTCACAAAGCCGCAGAAAGCTGAGGGGAGTCGGGAGAGGGAGAATGTAGTGAGCTAAATCACCTCCCTGAAGGATCAGGCAACAGAAGAGCAAGGAAAGCATGGGGTATGCCGCTGGTGACAGCAAGCGGCAAGAGAGCTCGGGTATCCTGTGGAAAGCCCTCACAGTCAGCAGGGGTGACACACGTTTTCTGCTTGAGGGTGGCGTAGAGCTGGCGGACTGTAATGGCAGCCACCCGAGACATCATCCGTTTCAAACAAAACCAAGCAAAACTGACGGACAGACCATGTTGGACAAGGGCAGCGGGATGCATCCAACAGACCCTCAGCTGCCTTGGCTGGGGTGGGCAACCAAATGCACTGCCAAGCAAAAATACAAAGACACTTTGAGCAGGTCCTGTGAGGTGAGACCAAGGCAGAGAGAGGCCTGGAAGGGCTAACAGGAGGGGTAAGTAGCTACTGCTGAAACAAAGCCACGGTTCAAGTCAAACACCCATCTGGAGACAAGCCTTGCCTTTCTGGAGAGCCGATTTCACACTCAGGGCTTGTTTGCTGCATCAGCAAAGACCTTTAAGTGAGGAAGCACATGGCACCCCTCCCTGCCTGCATCCTCCAAGCTTTTAACAGGACACTGAGGGGTTTGAGGGTTTACCTTTACTTTAACAGGAGGCTTGGGCAGGTATATGCTTCTGCTATAGCTGCTGCTGTTGCAGGGCTGACTCTGTTAAACTGCTGGATTTGTCTCTTCCACACCTGCCAGAGTCCTGTGCCGTCCTTCTCCACTCGCACCTCGCTAGCCCAGGCCCCGGCAGTGCAGAAAGGCAACTCCTGCAACTCGAGCTGCCTCCTGCAGAAAGGCAGACTGCTGAGAGCAAGACCTGGGACTGGGGCGTGCACTGAGCACAGGCCTGCAGACCCCAGATGCTGCGGCCTTCCCCTAGCATTAAGCAGCGGGCTTCCTTCTAAAACCTTTCTTTCTGCCCAGGGCTCATAGTTTTTCCCCCCCTCATAATTTTCTTTCCTTCCATGGAAGGCTCCGGAACACCACGGTGTTCACCACGGTGAAAAGGTTTTCCTAAGGCCATCATTTTCCCTCCTTTCCTAATGCTGAATCACCACTGCATTCACCACAAGAACAGAGGATTTTCATCAGCACAGAGACTGAAAATGATCTCGAGACACATCTAGTCTGGGCCCTTACACTGACAGCATCAAGGACAGGCTGGCAGCCAAGAGAAATGTTCCTGTAGCTTCCACTGAGGTTTCCCAAAGCTCTGGCCAGTGCCCAAGCAAAACGTCTCTATCAGTGACTTGTGGTGGTCTCATTCTTGCCTACTACAGGTTCCCCGGGCTCACCCTAGACGTGTGCCTGCCTGAAACAGTGAGATGGAGATGTTTAACAGGCATCAGCTTTGGAATAATCTGCGTGAGAATCACTCCCAGCTCCATTCCCCAAGCTAACTGGTCACCAGTAATCAGCGTTTCTGAGGCTCCAGTGGCCGGCCTAGATAGGCAAGTCAAAGCTTTCTCCTCACAGCACATCAGTTGCCAGCTTACACGTACAGAGAAGACGAGAAGGACTCACTAGAGTGGACAGAGTGCTTGGCATGTTTCTCCTCCAGGTTATGCTGCAGGGAAGTGCCTGAGGCTCAAAAGAATATTTACAGTCCAAGGAACCTAAAACCTTCACCCAAGCGTCTGAGCCAGGATCTTTGAGGAGACCTGTGGAGGAGGACAGAACAATCCTGACAGTGAGAAAAAGAGGTATTTCATCAGCTTTAATCAACAACAACAAAAGCGCAGGTGGAAAACGCGGAATTCTGCAAGCATGGGAAGTATGGCTTCCTACAGCGCATGCGCTTGCTGGCTAGATTGCTAACCGAGTTACTGACTCGATCATTGACCATCTCTGCAGGCACCTATAAAATTGTCCTTCTTCACTCCAGCCAAGTACCTGGACAGTGACAGGCAATTTGCCACAATGACTCTAAAAATCATCTCGCGCATTCTAGGTTACGAAAGGCAAACTTTCAAAGCCAGCTCTTTCTTCTGTTCCGCCAAGAACAAGTTTTATTAAACTTGTAGAAACTTAATTATTTTTGAAATCTCTCTCGTCTCTGTGAAAGACGACTGAAATTAGCCAACAGGCTGAACAATTTGTAGCTAGGAAGCTGGGTTTCACCACCCGTGCACAGCCCTGGACACACCTCCCTCGATGCTCACTTCAGCCCCGTTCCCATCAGTCCTGTGCATGCTTCCACTCCAGCAGCCAGGCTGGACACACACGCGGATGTCACCGGGGAGCCCACAGAGAACGTGCTCTTAATTACCAGCTCTGCAAGCACTGTCAATCGTAGCTAACGTAAGTCAACATCCAACCTTCCTTACAGCTGTCTGTAACCTCGTCAAACCAAGCGTTTGGACTGTTTTCTTTGACAGATCCCTGCTCTAGACTGAATTTATTTGTGATGTTTCGACAAAATAGCACAGCTGTTTCTACGAATGCAAGGGGAGGGTTAACAACATGCTGCTTGTCCACGTCAAAAATATCAACACCTTGTTTGATGAGGGAGCTTTGCCAGCGGGACTGCCCAGCCCAGCCCCACGCTGCTCCCTGGGGCAGGATGGATCTCAGGGTGCAGGGCTGGGTGCTGCAGGCACAGGACAGGCAGAGTGCTCCTCCGTGCTGCCTGCGCTCCCTCTACCGGCACCCAGGAAGAGGAGGAGAAAAGCCTCTCTCTGATGCAGTGAGGGGAGGGGTGGAGAGGAGGGTTGGCAAGGCAGGAGCAGGGTTGAGACCTAGGCAGGAATGGGGCAGAAGAGACGAGCAAGAACTAAACTGATTAGCACTGGGGCAGGGGGGAATGTGAAACCCAGGGACAGAAACTCTGAGGGCTTGGTGGCTACCAATATAATCGCAACAGCGGAGTGAAAATCACATGGTATTTTCTCTGGAGGGCTGTGCATTACACCAGCCAGCCTGCCTCACCAGGCTGACCCCGCTCAAGCCGGGGATCGCTCAGCTGGAGAAAGGCCGCAAAAATACACTTCTGGAACCTCCACCACCTCCTGAGCACCGGCTGCACCCATGACTTCACAGCACATTCCACAACAGAACAGATCACAGTATTTAGCCCACAAAGACTTCCCTACTGGCAGAAAAATAAGCACAACAACAGGCCTGTGTCGGAGCAAACAGGGACAGTCTTCCTCGGGCAAAGCCGCGCTATGAACCCCCAAAATATGACCTCTAGTCATGTTACTGGTGCAAGCCTGGTAATAAGTTACTCAAAACCATGTCAGATAAAGCAGCTGGATCCCTGCCATCCAGAGAACCAACAAAACCTGCCCAAGGTCTGCATGGAGGATAGTGAGCAGACCAACAAGTCTCTGAACAGAACGTTTAAGGATACAAAGCATGTATCCTTGAAAAACACGTTCAGTTAAACAAATCTCGCTGCTAGCAACTAGCTGTGAAGCGAACGCTCGCCATAAGGACAACGTAATTAGTAAAAAGTAGCGCGCGACAGATGCTAACAAACAGAGCAATTCAAGGTATAAGGATGATGCTTACGGCTCTAATTACATGTGCACAGTGATGAGCTGCAGCTTGGATTCAAGCTGCTGGGGACCAGGGCGCAGCCTCACACTTGTCACACTGTCCATTCTGCCCCCAACAGGAAAACCCACCCAGCGAGCCCGGCCTGCCCAGGCAAGATGCAGGGCGAGGAACGAGCCAGCAGCCCCGTTTCTCACCGGGACAGGGGATTAGAAACACGCTCCAGGCAGTCAGATGTGTCACAGGATCAGCAGCGGCACTTGCGAGTGCTGGGAAAGAGCCAGAATCCCAAAGACACGCTGGTGGCCAGCGCCGCAGAACAAGCCACCTCATTTTCTGCCAGTGAAGCTCCGTGCCGTGACCTACGGGGTCCTGACACCCTGAGCGTCCTCCCTGACCAGGCAGAGCAGCTTTGGAAGCAGACCCAGCCCTCTGTGAGGCACCTGGAGAATGCATTTCAGGAGCTGGTATTTCTAGAGGCTTATCTTGGAGCTGTCCCAAGAAGCAACTTCCAGATAGCAGGTAACATCGCCCAGCCCGAGCAGGCGGTCAAGCTCGGGACTGCAGGTCTTCTTATCTCTTCATAAGGACCCTTGAGGACGGGAGCAAATTAACAGCTGGGAGCTCGCTGCGCCAGAACTAGATCAGAAGAAACACGTGTTCTATAAAGACAAGCTCCCGGAGCCCTCTGGGGCTGAAGCACTGCCCTTCTGCTTCTGCAACAAGGCCCAGAGGAGCTCAGAGCTCGTTTTCCAGAGATGCCAGCCAGGGCCTGTCAGCCCCGGAGCTAGAGGGGTTGGTCTCCATGATGCTCAGGAACGAGGTGGGGACCGCAGCACCTGCCCACTGCAATCTAACCGCAGCCAGTCTGCAGTCACGACAGCAACGACAGAGATAACGAAACCAGAAGAGCCTAATAAACGCGCCGGGGGCTGTGTGGGCCGCAGGCCAAGGGCCCAGGAGCAGCTCAGACGTAAGGGCTCAGAGGGGACGGCCGGGCAGCCAGGAGGCCCCGGGTGTCCCGCCCCGCACCCACAGAGCCGCTCCCCCCCCGGGCCGCCCCAGCGGCCTCGGCCTCCCCGGGCCCCCGCCGCCCACCTGGGTCGGCGCACACCTCCATCAGCCGCAGGCACCGCTCCGGCCGCAGCAGCCGCCACGCCGCCGCCGCCGCTTCTCCAGCGCCTCCTGCTCCTTCCGACGCTCCCGCTCCCGCCTCCTGGCTGCGGCCTCCCCGGGGGCCCTCCGCCGCCTCGGCCGGCCTGCCGGGCCCGCCGTGGTGGGGGAGCCGGCCGCCGCACCGGGGCACCGGGGCCACGGGGCTCGCTCTCGGGCTCCGACTCGGAGACCGCCCAGGCGGCGGCTCGCCGGGCCGCAAGCCCCGGGCCGCGGGACTCGCCGCCAGGCATGACCGAGCGCCGGCGACCGGGAGGCGCCAGGCCCCGCCCACTGCCGTGGGAACGGGACAGCGCCGCCCTCTATCGGCCCCGCCGCTCCTCAGCCCCGGCACGATCGTTCCGCCGGGGGCGGGTGTGGGGGCGGCCCAGGGGGCTCTGAGAGCGCGGGGTGGGGCGGGGCGCGGCCCCTTTAAGAGCGGCGCCGCCGCCATGATCTGCCTGGTGCTGGGCCTCTTCGCCGGCCTCTTCCAGAGCGGTGCGGGCCGGGCCCCCCTGCCCCTTGTCCCCCCGCGGCTGAGGGCTCGGGGCCGGGCCGGGCCCCCCTGCCCCTTGTCCCCCCGCGGCTGAGGGCCCGGGTTGGTCTCCTTCCCCCGCCCTCACGCCTCCGCGCTCTCCTTGCAGCCTGCAGCGGGGCCAACGAGCGCACCTTCGTGGCCATCAAGCCGGACGGGGTCCAGCGGCACCTGGTCGGGGAGATCATCCGGCGGTTCGAGAGGAAGGGCCTGCAGCTGGTGGGGCTGAAGCTCCTGCGGGTGAGCGGCCCGGCCCGGCCGGTACCGCTGCTGCCAGGGTCGGGGATCCCCTGGTGCCGAGGGGCTGAGGCTGGGGCAAGGCCTGTGCGGCCCCGGCGGCCCCGGCTCTGCTGGTGACTGCCAGGGACTTTTCTGTCGGTGCCCCAGCTTGTATAGCCTGCTGTTGTCATTTGGGCACCAGATCCTCGCAGGTCAGAGGGGTGCTGGCACTCAGGTGCCTAAACTGCTTCTGGAGGAGTGATTCCTGCTGTGGGGAACATGCCTGCCCTTTGCTGTGTCTATGCTCCAGAGCTTTCATAGTGGCTGTTCTAAGCTGGCTAGTGTTGCTCCTCGAACCTAGAAACTTCTCCCCTCCCTGTGTCAGGCTTCAGCAAAGCAAGGCCATTTCCCTCCTGGAAGTGAGCGTCTGTGCAGGAGCTTGATTGTAACATGCGCTCTCCAGCTTTAACTCCATGTCTTGGGTGTAGACCTTGCCCAATTCCCCCCCCTGCTGAGAGCAGACTAAGCTTTGTGTTCTTTGTGCTCAGGCCTCGGAGGAGCTTCTGAAAGAGCACTACATCGCCCTTCGTGACCGTCCCTTCTACAGCCGTCTGGTGAAGTACATGAGCTCTGGGCCTGTGGTGGCCATGGTGAGTGCTGGCCCGGTTCTCCCTGAACCAAGGCACAGAAAGTAAGCACAAAGTATTAGCGGCGTTGGCTTGTGGTACGATGGCAGCGAGGTGGTCTCCCTCTTCAGAGGGCCTCTTGAAGCTGTGCTGAACTGCAGGGGCGTTTGCTGCGGTGAATGAAATCCACAGACAGTCCTGATCATTTTCCAAAAATCAACTTTTGAAGCCTATTTAGAGAGAGAGCCTTTCCTGTCTCTCATCCAGGTGGATCAGCTGGGGAATTTAGAGGACAGACAGTAGGATCTGCTGGGGGAGTTGTGGAAGCTGATTCTTGTTTTACTGTCGCATAGGTCTGGCAGGGCCTGGATGTGGTCAAGACAGTTCGCACCATGATTGGAGAGACGAACCCAGCTGAATCCAGGCCTGGCACTATCCGAGGAGACTTCTGCATTGAAGTCAGCAAGTGAGAGCTTTGGCTTTTTCTTCCCTCAGTGTTTCAGGGCATCCAGTCCGGGCATTCCTGTGCAAGGCCTGCCTGAGGCATGCAAGTCTGCATCCGCAGAGCGTAGCTGCTTTTCCCTTCTGTGCTCAGAGCAGAGCCATCTCCCTAGCAGGAGGTGCTGACCTCTGTCTCCTGGGGTTGGTTTTGCCAGAAGGAGGAGCCTGCTGGGTTTGTGTCTTTCCTGCACCCTGAGGCCTTCTCTGTTGAAAGCAGATGGGGGTTTCCTTGTCTTTTGCTCTGGGGAATCAGGACTGTCAGGCTGTGAAGAGGAAGAAGGGAGGAGCCATCTCAGCCCTTTTCTGGGGGAGCAGGGCACCTGGAGAGCTGCTGTAGCTCCACTGGGCATCCGAGTCTGTAAGAAAAGCCAAGCAGGAGCTCTACGTGCAGTAGGGCTCTTTGCTGGTGAATATCCACTGGCTGTGACCTTGGGTGGCTGCAGCCTGGCTTGTGGTAGACACCACTTTTTATTGAACTTTCTGCTCCATGGTGTCTGATACCAAACCTGCTTCATAGGACCTGCTTTGACAGGAGGAAGGAGGGAAATCTGGAGGCAAAACTTGAATTACTGACATAAAACCAAGGCAAACCCCAGATCAACAGCCGCTTGCAGCTCCTCCTGTAGCAAACAAATGGTACCTCATCATAGGAGGAAGGAGTGCTGGGAACTGATAGCTCCTGCACATCCATGACCTAAGCCGTGTTCAGCATAACCACAAACCCCCTGAGCTGGAAGGAGGAGGGCTGTGCAGTGGGAAAGAATATTGTAGGATGTGACTGGCTCAATCGGTTTAATTAAATTTGTCAAGATGAAATTTTCCAACTGCAGCTTCCCTCTCCTGCCTTTCTCTGCTTAGTCCCGGCTGATCCCTTTCTTCTTCCCCACAGGAATGTGATCCATGGCAGCGACTCGGTTGAGAGCGCCCGGCAGGAGATCTCCCTCTGGTTCCGCCCGGAGGAGCTGACTTGCTGGGAGGACACGGCCGAGCACTGGACCTACGCGTGAGGAGAGCAGCCCGAGGGAAGTATGTCTTCCTGACTGGGCATGGGACATTTCCATCCACTTCATCGCAGCTGCTTGGGCTGGCTGTGGATCCTGCTGCGGTGTCGCCTGCTGTGGGGCTTTCTGTTCTGTGTGTGGGTGGAGGGGTCCTGGGAGCTGGTCTGTGTGTGTAACTGTGCGGTTCAGCTCCCTGCAAGAGTAGCTATTTCTTTGGTTTTTTCCTTTTTCCCCCCACCCCTCTCTGCTATAGTAAGTATTTGGTGGTGTTGCTCTGTTTGCTGCAGCATCATAAATCCCAAGTAGCTCAAGGTGACTTATTGAAGTGAAAACTGGGCTCTCTGCCCATTCCTGTGTGTTGTCAGACCTGCCTGGCACAGGAGAACGTGTGCTGGGAGGGGTGCTCTGGTCACTACAAGGTGATGTGATCGATATAATCTACCTGCATTTCTATAAGGCTCTGAGCCTGGAAGGACAAATCACCAGATGCTGTTAAATGCACAGTTTCTCTGTCTCTGGTTCCTAGCTGTGGGTGCTGGGAGTGGGGGAGCGGCACCTCTGGATCTGCTCTGGTTCTGTGCGGGCCTCCACTGCTGGCTGTGTGGCCCCTGGCCTGAGCCAGCACAGTCGGTCTCACGCTTGTACCTCTGTGGCCACTGACAGGCTAGCGAAGCAGCAGCACTGTGCAAACCACAAGAATAGAAAGGGGGGGAGTGAGGTGGGGAAGGATTTGTAGATTTGGGGCTCAGGAAGGACTAGCAGGACTATTTAGTTTTTTTTCTCATGTGCAGTGCAGGCTATGGAGCCCTGGCACCGAGCTCTGGGAGATCCTGAGAACTTCCTTGTCTGACGGTGGAGCTTCCCTGCTGGGAGGGTTTCTGGAACAGTTGGACACCACCTTGAGCCTGCTGTGAGCTCTCCCTGGAACATCAGACTCCTCCGAGCTGTGTTGCATCTGAGCTCCCTGCACAGCCTTGCTGGAGCATAAGGGCAGGGACAGAGACATTGCACCCTGACATGGAACGGGGGCACGGTTAAACCCAGGGAACAAGGTCCCCCAGGGCTCTCCAGCGTGTAGGCTTGGATGTTTTGGCTGTGCCCGAAAAGGCTGTCTCTTTCCAGCTCCCCAGCTTTGTAGCTGCTGGGGAATGAGTGCCATTCTCTGCGGGCAGAGAATAATCTCGCCCTCGCTCCCCGCCTCCAGGCTGGCCCCAAGGGTGGCGGGGCCGAGGCGGGAAGCACCAGCAGTGACACGGGAATGAGCGCTGAGGGGACGGAGGGCCTCCCTCCGGTGACCGGGGCTTTCCTCAGCTGCCCTGCTGCTGCAGCCAGGGCTCCTCCTGCCTTCAGGGCCTTCTCCAGGTGGCTGTTCAGGGCGCTAAGTATGTGGCAGATTCAGTTTGCTGCAATTACTCCTCCATTTGCTTTATTGTAATAAACTCTGGCGACCCGTCATCTCTCCCACTGGTTACTTTCCCCAGGGACTGGGAGGGCAGAGGGGGTGGTGGCCGTCGCCTGGGCGGCTTTCGGCGCACTGAGGGGGATGCGAGCAAGCACTGTTGGCGAAGCGGCTTCGCCGACCCCGGGCCGCCGCCCGCTGCCATCCGCCGCTGCCATCCGCCGCTGCCGTCGCCGCGCGAGGCCTGGCGCAGGTGCGAGGGCGGCACCCGCGGCGCAGAGGGCAGCGGGGATAGGCCCGCCGTTGTGACGTGGGCGTGGCCGGCGTCCGTTGGGCTGGGGCGTGGCTTCAGCGCGAGAGCAGCGCCCCCTGCAGTCACGCGGCGGCGGTGGTGAGTGCGGGGCGGCCCTGCCCTACCCGGCCCCTCCCCGGCCCCGCAGGGCGGCCGGAGCTCTCCTCAGCCCTGGGCCCCCCGCTCCCCCTCAGCGCGGCCGGAGCTCTCCTCAGCCCTGGGCCCCCCGCACTCCCCTCAGCGCGGCCGGGGCTCTCCTCAGCCCTGGGCCCCCCGCTCCCCCTCAGCGCGGCCGGGGCTCTCCTCAGCACTGGGCCCCCCGCACTCCCCTCAGCGCGGCCGGGGCTCTCCTCAGCCCTGGGCCCCCCGCTCCCCCTCAGCGCGGCCGGGGCTCTCCTCAGCACTGGGCCCCCCGCTCCGGGGCTCCCTCCGGCGGCGCAGCCAGCCCCCGGGCTCCGCTCAGCCCCCCACGGGTGCCGGCGACGGGGTCGCTTTACCGGGGCAGGGGTGTCCGGGCCTCCGTGCAGCGGGAGAGCTGCCGGCCGGAGCGGAGCCCTTGCCCGAGGCGGTGCAGCCCAGGCCGGCGTTTCTGCCCGGGGCTGCTGGGCGGTGTCCCAGCAAGGCTGGTGGGGTCGTTTGGTTTCCGTGACAACTGTAGTTCCTTCAGCCTTTGGAAATGGAGCGGTGTGGTGTTCAGACAGAGACGCGGGGGTGGGCAGAAGTGACAACGTGGGGGGCTGCCAACGGTGGAGGGAATTGTGGTTTGAGGGTCGACTTCTTTCTTTCTCTTTAATGATTGCAGCAAGCACTAGCAGTGCGGGCACTTGTCATTTCCCAAGCAAACTTCAAAATCAGACGACTTGTTCCACCTCCAACGTCCTTGGTTATCCCTCTCCGGCCGGTGAAACTCCTATCTGCGCAGCTGGGGCAGACTGGTAAGACTTGGCCACAGCCATGACGGAGCCGCGCAGGGTTTCGTTCACCACTCTCCACGGTCCACAGAGCAGCAGCTTCCCGGAAGGGTCTCGGAAGGACTCTGAACCGGCTGCAACAGCTGTTCGAATCACAGTCCCTCTCTTTGAGCCGGATGAAAAGCATTATCCAGAATTTTTCTACCCAGATCTTCTGGAGAGTTGTCGAGGGAAAGTGAAAGGTGGTTCTTCAGGAGACAAGGTAAGTGTCCTCGTGGCCTGTGGGGAACAATGCTCGTTTCACTTTAAATTGCTTGATCTAAAGGGATTTTTGGTACCTGGCTTGCTAGCAGCTCTGAGCAGCTCTTTTCTAAAGAGCATCCAAAGGAGAAATGCTTCTACAATACGTGGCTGTATCTTTTTGAGGACCCTGCTCTACTGCACACGGGTATTTCCACTGTAGTGCTTGGCATCTCTTCCTGTGTGGTGGACGTGGTGCTTCCAGGTGTTGCCTGACAATTCTGTTGGCCTGTTGAAAGCCGTTTCCCAGGATACGATGGCACGCAAACTTCTGTAGCATCTGAACTTTGCCTCATGGGTGTTTTTCTATGAAAAGAAAGTTGATTGGATTCTACTCATTTTTACTGCTTAGCGGTCAGTTAATGGTACACGCTGCTTTGTTTTGTTTTCTTTTGAGAGTCTTTTGGTTCTGCTTCTGCTAGGAACAAAAAAGATCTCATTCTTCTATTCTGTACTGGAGCCAATGTCAGTGTTGTGTATCGTTGCCATCCCTGTGGTAATTGGAAAAGAAAGATGAACGCACTGTCAATCTGTTATTGTTTAGGGTGGCAAGAGACGTAGAAAGGACCGTATTCAGGACTTGATGGGGTATGGATACGACGAATCTGACTCCTTCATTGATAATTCTGAAGCAGTGAGTACTGGGGCAGGAGTGAGGGTGGTTAAAGGCAGCTGCCTGGAGGGGGCTGAGCTGGCACCTGGGGAGAACCTGAACTGGGTGCAGGCCAGGAGTGCGCCAGGGCTGGGGAACGAGAGCTCCCGGGGCAACCGCATGGCAGGAGAATGCTGGTTGGCAGGCGTGTCCACAGCCCCATCCGTTCTTGGGGGAGCACAAGTCCCACTCCATTCTCCAAGCAGCTGAGCTACAGAATAAAGTAACAAAGCTTACAGTGCCAATAGATTGTCCTCTGTTATTTCCAGTACGATGAGCTTGTTCCGGCTTCTCTTACTACGAAGTATGGAGGGTTTTACATCAACTCAGGAACACTGCAGTTTCGACAAGCATCTGAATCTGAAGATGACTATGTTAAAGAGAAGAAGAAGAAGTGTCCCAAGGTCAGCAAGGCAGCTGTCTCGATTATTTCCTCTGTTAGAGGTGTGCTCCTTTTTGGTGGCAATGTCTGTTGGAGACAGCCCCGTTTTCATAATGCCGAAGCAAGGCGGCTAAAAGGGCAAAGAGCAGGAGCACTTGGCATCCCTGCCCCTTTCTTGATAGGATTGTCTCTAGTGTAAAAGCTGGGTGCACTGTGAAATGTTGAAGACAGTGTGTGCCAGAACCGTGGTGATGACATGTATGGGGGTTGGGTTAACGTGTCCAGTGGGGAAGAAGCTGTTCTCCAGTTCTTGGGAGAGGGCCTAAAGTGGCTGTGGGGGTGCAGGTCCAATTCCATGGGCAGGAGATGCGTTGATTGTGACTTGGTTTTAACCCTGTCCAGAAGCGGAAGTTGAAAGACGGAGGTGAAAAAATGAAGAAAAAGAAGAAAGATGATTCTTACGACAAGGAAAAGAAATCCAAAAAGTCCAAGTTTCCAAAAGCTGGGTAAGGAGCGGGAGGGAACGCTTGCTGCTGGACACCTTGCTTCAGGGTTACGGGTGGGATTTGTTACGCTGCGGTAGTACCTGTTGCAGTGGGGGGTGGCTTGAGTGCGTGCTGCATAAACACCAGCAGGTAAAGCCCCGTTGCTTCCAAAGTGGGAGAAAAAAGGCAGCTGGTGCTTAGGGAAGGAGCACAGCCCCACAGCACGAGTGTCCGAGCAAAGAGGGGCACAGCTAGCTGCAGTGTTGGTGTTTCTTGGAGCTCTGTTTAGGCACTGACAGTGGCAACAGATATTGGAGAGCCTGAAGAGAAGGAAAAGGAATTTGCTCTCCTGGTTTTAACAGGCAAAAAGCGTCCAGCTACTGTCATGCTAACTCCCTCTTGCTTCAGTGCCTCTGCACTAGTTGTTTGTGCATTTCCAAATCTTCCTTGCCGGAACAATGGACGTAGCTAAGTTTAAGCTGCATCGCCTCTCGGCAGCAAGGAAGGACTCGTACATCAACGCAAGCCTTGCACTATGGCAGCCCTGTCCCTGGTGTGAGTGGTTGCAGAGGTGATGAACCTGTTGCATGAGTCTTTCTGCTTCCCCTCAGTTTCAGGTTGCACAGCTGCAAAAAGCTTTACCTTCAGGTCCTTAGAGTAGGGGGCCATGAATGGAGAAACGGTTGCTCTCTGGAGGGCAGCTACGCTCTACACCTTAAAAATGGAAGCCATGGCTCAAATCAGTTGTGAAGTCGAGTTGAGAGGCAGAGAAGTGTGCAGAACAGCAGTGTCATGTATCCGCAAGTCTCCCTGGTTTCCAATAGATGGGTATAGTTTCCTCTGCTGCAGCAGAATCTGCTTTAGGTCGGTTCTGTTAAACAAACATTCTGTTAAACATTTCCGTTAAAACATGCCATTTCCATCATTCCCGAGGTGTTGTTTCATGGGCAACACTTACTAAATCTGACATAAAATGCCTTCAGAAAGCATAGAGGATTACAGAAAAGGAACTGAAACTTAATTTAAAGTTGGGTAAGTGAACACCTGATAGATAAATTACTAAAAAAAGAGATACCTAACAATGAAAACGCCTTGTGTCGTTTAGGGCATCGGGTACCAGGTGAAGTGTCAGGACTTCAGTCTTATCCTTAACTCTCAGGTATGACCTTAGGATCATAGAATCATAGAATATCTCAAGTTGGAAAGGATGCCTAAGGATCATTGAGTCCAACTCCCTGCTCCTTGCAGGACAACCTAACAATAAACCATGTGACTAAGAGCATCGTCCAGATCCTCCTTGAACTTTGACAGGCTTGGTGCCATGAGCACTTACTTCCCTGGGGAGTCTGTTCCAGTGAAAACCACCCTCTCAGTGAAGAACCTTTTCCTAATGTCCAATCTGAACTTCCCCTGACGCAGCTGCATTCCGTTTCCTTGTGTCCTGTTGCTGGTCACCAGAGAGAGGAGATCAGCACCTCCCCTTGCGGAAGGTGTAGACTGCGATGAGGTCACCCCTCAGCCTTCTCTTCTCCAAGCTGAACAAGCAGCAGGACCTTTAAGACCTTAAGAGGCAGTACAATATCTTTCCTGGTGTAATTGGTTAAGGGGCTAAGGCTTTCTAGGGGATTGGTACATATGGCCGAAGTGACCTGGGATGAAGGTATCCTTCTCTCTTCCCCTTAATCTGGTATTCATTTCAGTTCTCTTTTCTCCTCTGTACTTTGTTTACAGCTTTACAGTGTTAAATGCAAGTAAAGAGAAGAAGAAGAACAAGAAATACTCTGGCGCTCTTGGTGTCAAGGAGATGCTGAAAAAGTTTCAGAAGGAGAAGGATGCACAGAAGAAAAAAGATGAAGAGCAGAAAGCGTCGACTCCTTCACTGGCAGAACCTCCAGCCCCAAGGGAGACGCCCGCTACCAAAACCTTACCACGCAAAGCCAGTACCCTAACCCACCACATCACATGGAGTTTTCTGGAGATCATCTGGCATTTCCTTCTGCTGGGAGTTCAGCCAACAAACTCCCCTGCCCTGAGCTCCATGTTACCCCAAGGATGGGCTTCCTCTCTGGACACCTGGTTTTGACAGTTGGCAAACGTTTTCTGAAGGAACTCCAGCAGGACCTGCCTGCCCCAGGAAGCCACGACCAGGCCCTACAGTAACAGGTCCAGTCTCACCAAAGAGCCAGCGGGGAGCAGGACATTTAACGTCAGGACACACTGCAGAAAATACATGGCTTGTTCAACAACTCACCTGAAAGGCAACGCAGGACAGACTCACCAAGCAGCTGTCTCAGTGTAGGAGCTGATCCTGTGCTGCTCAGGGACAGCTCACTAACACTTTCACATGCAGCCCCTGTTCCAACCATTCCTTAGCTCTCTTAGGAGACAGCCTGCTTTCCAGCCAGGGCGACAGAAAGCTGGGGCAGCTAAAAGGGGAAAGGAGAGCCAAGAGGCTGAAGAAAGCATCTGTAACAAGACATTTATTGATGTGCAGGTCTCTGTTCTGAAACAGAATCAGCTGCTTCCCCTGGCCGGGCTCCCAGCAGCACTGCAGCGCCAGCAGCAGCTCAGCCACTGCCGAGTCTTGGCAGAAAAACCAAGGAGGCTGACCGACAGGGCCCACGGTCCCTCTCTGTGCTCAGGTCCAGGACAAGGTCAGGCTCAGTGGATACCATGAAGACATAGATGCGGCGGGATAAGTCGGGCCCAACACAGCAGTCTTTCCCGCTGACATCCGATTTCACTGGGATGTCACTCAGCAGAAGTAGTTTTTCATCTTCTGTGCTGCATTCTTCGTAGGCCTTTGGGCACACAAGAGAAGGAAGCAGCTAGCACAGATGCTCTACGAAAAGACTCAAAGCTCCCCTGCAAGGCTCACTCCCATCATTACAGTGAGGATCCATGACTGAGCCTTCATCCAAACATACCAGGATCAGGCGACAAAACCCAGAAGAAACAAGATCTGTCACTTGCAAAGAGACACCCCCTCCACCCCTGCCCTCAGTGGTATGTTGCCCCTCCAGCATACAAGGAGAGAGCTGTAAAGCCACTTCTTCCAAAGAAGCTGTGCTAGGGACAGAGATCAAAGCTCCAGGGCAAGAAAAAGGAGATGACAGTATTTGACTACATGAGACTTTTTAAAAAAAAAGTTCTGTCACAGTTCCTGATCTAATGGAAGGAGTTTATGTGATTAATGCTCACAAAAACAAACACTTGCTGATACAAATGTGTCTTCATAAACTGGCTGAGCTGCTGTCAGAAGGGTGAGACAGCATCCTAGTCTCATCCTGCTACCCCAACACTTCACTGAGCCAGTCTAGCTCACAAAGCCGCAGAAAGCTGAGGGGAGTCGGGAGAGGGAGAATGTAGTGAGCTAAATCACCTCCCTGAAGGATCAGGCAACAGAAGAGCAAGGAAAGCATGGGGTATGCCGCTGGTGACAGCAAGCGGCAAGAGAGCTCGGGTATCCTGTGGAAAGCCCTCACAGTCAGCAGGGGTGACACACGTTTTCTGCTTGAGGGTGGCGTAGAGCTGGCGGACTGTAATGGCAGCCACCCGAGACATCATCCGTTTCAAACAAAACCAAGCAAAACTGACGGACAGACCATGTTGGACAAGGGCAGCGGGATGCATCCAACAGACCCTCAGCTGCCTTGGCTGGGGTGGGCAACCAAATGCACTGCCAAGCAAAAATACAAAGACACTTTGAGCAGGTCCTGTGAGGTGAGACCAAGGCAGAGAGAGGCCTGGAAGGGCTAACAGGAGGGGTAAGTAGCTACTGCTGAAACAAAGCCACGGTTCAAGTCAAACACCCATCTGGAGACAAGCCTTGCCTTTCTGGAGAGCCGATTTCACACTCAGGGCTTGTTTGCTGCATCAGCAAAGACCTTTAAGTGAGGAAGCACATGGCACCCCTCCCTGCCTGCATCCTCCAAGCTTTTAACAGGACACTGAGGGGTTTGAGGGTTTACCTTTACTTTAACAGGAGGCTTGGGCAGGTATATGCTTCTGCTATAGCTGCTGCTGTTGCAGGGCTGACTCTGTTAAACTGCTGGATTTGTCTCTTCCACACCTGCCAGAGTCCTGTGCCGTCCTTCTCCACTCGCACCTCGCTAGCCCAGGCCCCGGCAGTGCAGAAAGGCAACTCCTGCAACTCGAGCTGCCTCCTGCAGAAAGGCAGACTGCTGAGAGCAAGACCTGGGACTGGGGCGTGCACTGAGCACAGGCCTGCAGACCCCAGATGCTGCGGCCTTCCCCTAGCATTAAGCAGCGGGCTTCCTTCTAAAACCTTTCTTTCTGCCCAGGGCTCATAGTTTTTCCCCCCCTCATAATTTTCTTTCCTTCCATGGAAGGCTCCGGAACACCACGGTGTTCACCACGGTGAAAAGGTTTTCCTAAGGCCATCATTTTCCCTCCTTTCCTAATGCTGAATCACCACTGCATTCACCACAAGAACAGAGGATTTTCATCAGCACAGAGACTGAAAATGATCTCGAGACACATCTAGTCTGGGCCCTTACACTGACAGCATCAAGGACAGGCTGGCAGCCAAGAGAAATGTTCCTGTAGCTTCCACTGAGGTTTCCCAAAGCTCTGGCCTTGGGACGTGACCGGGTCCAGCGATACGACTCGCTTGTATGGGCGTTTTGCTATTGCCTTTGTCGGCGCAGAGACGTGCTGGCCGAATTCCTGCCACGTGTCTAGGAACAGCACTTCGATGTTACCGCACAGCTGCAGCACCACCAGCGCCTGGAGGAGCAGCAACAGAGGCGAAACAAGTAACACGCCGACCAACGGGACAAAGACAGGCTTGGGTGGGCCAGCCATGAGCCAGGAGAACCCGAGGCCCTCACCCTCCTCGAGCCTCAGCCAGTAGCGCTGGTGTCAGCCCTGGCCACCAAAGGCCCCCAGCGAGAAGAGCAAGGGAAGCACACGGGTAGGACACATCCCTCGGCAGGATGAAGCTGGGCTGGGGCTGGGGGCGGGGAGAGGCTGGGCCGCCTGCATTAGCTCTGTTTACACAGCGCCGCAGTAAAGCCTGCTCGTCCTTCTTAGCTCCCAGTAAGCCAGCAAGTCATAACCCCCTTTGGGGCATAGTCAGGCAGGGCAGGAATTTAGTTCAAGGGATATCAAGCAAGGGTTTAGATTGTATTTGACCTAGTTTAGGACTGCTGCAGCATCACAAGGAGCATTCTTGCTTTGCTGTGGGACACAGGCTCTGCAAGGCAGTGACCTGGGCGAGAACCAACAGCCCCCTTCACAGCTAACTGGGCAGTTCTTGGTGCGGCTGGGGAGGGGAGGCTGGTTCAGCTCTGAACCCGGGCCGTAAGAACAAGAGGCTCCAAACCATGCCTCAAAGTCTGCAGTCCCTCTTCAATCCCATTGCCAGCCAGGGTGAAGGAAGATGCACGTGGATGCAACCTGATCCAAGCCAGCCACCACCTCCCCTGGCAAAGCATTCCCTACACACAAGAGCTCACCAGCGGGAGCCTTTTCCACGCAGCTCAACCCCAAGTAACATAAAACTTCAAGGACTGTAAGGAGTTTTACCTCCAGTATCTCCTCCTGAGTCATAGCCAGCTCTGGGCCAGGCTGGGAGCTGGGACTCTGCTTTCCAGGGCTCAGTGCCTGCTGCCTGTCCTGCTCCTGGTTACACCTACAAGCAAGACACACTGCTCGCACACAAGCTCTACATAGTCACACCTCAGGGCTGCTCTCTCATATAGAGGAGAAGGTCAGACTTAACCCACCCACACCTGCCACCTTCCAGTCTGACTTGAAGGGGAGACACGAAACCAGGGTGAGAGCCACTCATTTCCTCTGGTGGCAGAACTCAACAGGCCATAGCTATTTTTTTTTTTTTTTAATACGCAACACTCTTGGCAAAATTTATCCTCACAGGCTTAAGTGAGAAAGAGCCCAGGAGGTGGTGAGACAAGAGCTCTCCCTGGGAAACACTCCAGGCAGGACAGGACAGACTGAGCTACTATAGCTGCATCTATGCGGGGAACTCTGGAAGTGATCACACCATCACCACAGAGGAGATTCCTCTCCCATGCATGTACGTCGACAGGAAGGACCCAGGCACTGGGAGCAGCACACAAATGAGGCATTCAGGGGGCAAGAAAAGGGCTCCAAGCACTGAACATCTCTCCCTACTTTGTGAGCTGCACACAGTGCTGGGAACAGCAGGGCACTTCAGCGAGAGCAGTTCCCTCAGCTCTGCTGTATCGCTGCGGCTCTCCGCCTGGGGTACAGAGAGAAGCCTTACCCGTGAACCCCTTCTGGCTACCAGATCCTCAGAGGCTGCTGTAAACGCATGTGCAAAGTACACCCTCAAGACTGCAAAACCCAAGTCCTGGCCCCCATGAGCACGGACTTTGTGATTCACAGCCACCAGTGATTCAGCAGCTCAGCCCCAAATGTGACCCCGCTGCAGACACGCTGATCAGCACCCGCTGTGAGGTTCCCCGGCACGTACCGCCTGTAGGCATCCAGCCCCACGACACCTAGGCTGTAGGTTTTGGTGGAGGAGCCCTCCAGATCGGCCAAAGGCAACACCTGGTCCAGGTCAGGCTGACTTGCTGATGGGGCATTGACAAAAAACTCTGAAGCAAGAGAAATCACACCCAAGTCTGCAGCAGCCTTCCTCTCCAAAACACACCCCCCCACCTCTGGCAGGACAGCAGGGCCTTCCAAGGTGCATCTCATCGGTGGGAACGGGCAGGAGCCAGCCTCAGACTGCAGCCGAGAGCATTGCCTTTGGGCACGCACCACATGCCACATCTGCCAATGTCCCGCTGCTTCTCCTGGGGTTAAAGGCGAGTGCCTGCGTACCATCCCTCGGGCTGTACTCAGATAGGGCTTCTCCCCCAGGTTCTCTCCTTTCAAACCATCGCCCTCTGTAACACAGCTTTGTTTCAGGGTGGAGCAAGGGCAGTCTTGAATGAACCCTCCCTCCCCTTCCTTCTTCACCTGGCAAAGTGACTCTGCTGTAGAGCACTGTGTAGGTCTAGCTCAGAGATCTGTATCACCTGGGTTAGGGAAAAGAGGCACTTAAGAAAATCTTCTGGCTCTACCAGCACCTCTTTCTCCTCTTCAGTCTTCACTGTGGGGCCATCCTAAAGAAGATAAAATCATTTCCAACACAAGTAGGGGTCCAGCATGAAAGCAGACTCAAGCCTCCACCCGTGCAGAGGTGTCCACACTGTAAGAGGCACCAACGCTCACAAGGCTACGTCAGTACTACGCTGGTGAGAGACCATGGCTGGCTGAAAGGTAAAAACCCTCCCTGAACAAGCACATCACTGAAGGTGCAAATACCGTTTGACACAGAACCTTCCAAAACCAAACTGAAATGGGAACCGTATTTGGTACCAGAAGGTACCCGCCCTTTCAGGTTCCCAGGGAGCAGGGTTCAAGAAGCAATTGCTGGGCTTTCCAAACGAGGGGTCCTACAGCACATTTGCCCAGCCTCTCCCAGGCGTGCAGCTGTTGCCCGTAGCAGCATGCTGTGCACAGCATCTGGGCTGGGAATCCTGCCCAGTGCCCAAGCGAAACGTCTCTATCAGTGACTTGTGGTGGTCTCATTCTTGCCTACTACAGGTGCCCTGGGCTCAGCTTAGACGTGTGCCTGCCTGAAACAGTGAGATGGAGATGTTTAACAGGCATCGGCTTTGGAATAATCTGCGTGAGAATCACTCCCAGCTCCATTCCCCAAGCTAACTGGTCACCAGTAATCAGCGTTTCTGAGGCTCCAGTGGCCGGCCCAGATAGGCAAGTCAAAGCTTTCTCCTCACAGCACATCAGTTGCCAGCTTACACGTACAGAGAAGATGAGAAGGACTCACTGGAGCGGACAGAGTGCTTGGCATGTTTCTCCTCCAGGTTATGCTGCAGGGAAGTGCCTGAGGCTCAAAGAATATTTACAGTCCAAGGAACCTAAAACCTTCACCCAAGCGTCTGAGCCAGGATCTTTGAGGAGACCTGTGGAGGAGGACAGAACAATCCTGACAGTGAGAAAAAGAGGTATTTCATCAGCTTTAATCAACAACAACAAAAGCGCAGGTGGAAAACGCGGAATTCTGCAAGCATGGGAAGTATGGCTTCCTACAGCGCATGCGCTTGCTGGCTAGATTGCTAACCGAGTTACTGACTCGATCATTGACCATCTCTGCAGGCACCTATAAAATTGTCCTTCTTCACTCCAGCCAAGTACCTGGACAGTGACAGGCAATTTGCCACAATGACTCTAAAAATCATCTCGCGCATTCTAGGTTACGAAAGGCAAACTTTCAAAGCCAGCTCTTTCTTCTGTTCCGCCAAGAACAAGTTTTATTAAACTTGTAGAAACTTAATTATTTTTGAAATCTCTCTCGTCTCTGTGAAAGACGACTGAAATTAACCAACAGGCTGAACAATTTGTAGCTAGGAAGCTGGGTTTCACCACCCGTGCACAGCCCTGGACACACCTCCCTCGATGCTCACTTCAGCCCCGTTCCCATCAGTCCTGTGCATGCTTCCACTCCAGCAGCTAGGCTGGACACACACGCGGATGTCACCGGGGAGCCCACAGAGAACGTGCTCTTAATTACCAGCTCTGCAAGCACTGTCAATCGTAGCTAACGTAAGTCAACATCCAACCTTCCTTACAGCTGTCTGTAACCTCGTCAAACCAAGCGTTTGGACTGTTTTCTTTGACAGATCCCTGCTCTAGACTGAATTTATTTGTGATGTTTCAACAAAATAGCACAGCTGTTTCTACGAATGCAAGGGGAGGGTTAACAACATGCTGCTTGTCCACGTCAAAAATATCAACACCTTGTTTGATGAGGGAGCTTTGCCAGCGGGACTGCCCAGCCCAGCCCCACGCTGCTCCCTGGGGCAGGATGGATCTCAGGGTGCAGGGCTGGGTGCTGCAGGCACAGGACAGGCAGAGTGCTCCTCCGTGCTGCCTGCGCTCCCTCTACCGGCACCCAGGAAGAGGAGGAGAAAAGCCTCTCTCTGATGCAGTGAGGGGAGGGGTGGAGAGGAGGGTTGGCAAGGCAGGAGCAGGGTTGAGACCTAGGCAGGAATGGGGCAGAAGAGACGAGCAAGAACTAAACTGATTAGCACTGGGGCAGGGGGGAATGTGAAACCCAGGGACAGAAACTCTGAGGGCTTGGTGGCTACCAATATAATCGCAACAGCGGAGTGAAAATCACATGGTATTTTCTCTGGAGGGCTGTGCATTACACCAGCCAGCCTGCCTCACCAGGCTGACCCCGCTCAAGCCGGGGATCGCTCAGCTGGAGAAAGGCCGCAAAAATACACTTCTGGAACCTCCACCACCTCCTGAGCACCGGCTGCACCCATGACTTCACAGCACATTCCACAACAGAACAGATCACAGTATTTAGCCCACAAAGACTTCCCTACTGGCAGAAAAATAAGCACAACAACAGGCCTGTGTCGGAGCAAACAGGGACAGTCTTCCTCGGGCAAAGCCGCGCTATGAACCCCCAAAATATGACCTCTAGTCATGTTACTGGTGCAAGCCTGGTAATAAGTTACTCAAAACCATGTCAGATAAAGCAGCTGGATCCCTGCCATCCAGAGAACCAACAAAACCTGCCCAAGGTCTGCATGGAGGATAGTGAGCAGACCAACAAGTCTCTGAACAGAACGTTTAAGGATACAAAGCATGTATCCTTGAAAAACACGTTCAGTTAAACAAATCTCGCTGCTAGCAACTAGCTGTGAAGCGAACGCTCGCCATAAGGACAACGTAATTAGTAAAAAGTAGCGCGCGACAGATGCTAACAAACAGAGCAATTCAAGGTATAAGGATGATGCTTACGGCTCTAATTACATGTGCACAGTGATGAGCTGCAGCTTGGATTCAAGCTGCTGGGGACCAGGGCGCAGCCTCACACTTGTCACACTGTCCATTCTGCCCCCAACAGGAAAACCCACCCAGCGAGCCCGGCCTGCCCAGGCAAGATGCAGGGCGAGGAACGAGCCAGCAGCCCCGTTTCTCACCGGGACAGGGGATTAGAAACACGCTCCAGGCAGTCAGATGTGTCACAGGATCAGCAGCGGCACTTGCGAGTGCTGGGAAAGAGCCAGAATCCCAAAGACACGCTGGTGGCCAGCGCCGCAGAACAAGCCACCTCATTTTCTGCCAGTGAAGCTCCGTGCCGTGACCTACGGGGTCCTGACACCCTGAGCGTCCTCCCTGACCAGGCAGAGCAGCTTTGGAAGCAGACCCAGCCCTCTGTGAGGCACCTGGAGAATGCATTTCAGGAGCTGGTATTTCTAGAGGCTTATCTTGGAGCTGTCCCAAGAAGCAACTTCCAGATAGCAGGTAACATCGCCCAGCCCGAGCAGGCGGTCAAGCTCGGGACTGCAGGTCTTCTTATCTCTTCATAAGGACCCTTGAGGACGGGAGCAAATTAACAGCTGGGAGCTCGCTGCGCCAGAACTAGATCAGAAGAAACACGTGTTCTATAAAGACAAGCTCCCGGAGCCCTCTGGGGCTGAAGCACTGCCCTTCTGCTTCTGCAACAAGGCCCAGAGGAGCTCAGAGCTCGTTTTCCAGAGATGCCAGCCAGGGCCTGTCAGCCCCGGAGCTAGAGGGGTTGGTCTCCATGATGCTCAGGAACGAGGTGGGGACCGCAGCACCTGCCCACTGCAATCTAACCGCAGCCAGTCTGCAGTCACGACAGCAACG
Source organism: Pelecanus crispus (assembly GCF_030463565.1). Classification (NCBI taxonomy): domain Eukaryota; kingdom Metazoa; phylum Chordata; class Aves; order Pelecaniformes; family Pelecanidae; genus Pelecanus; species Pelecanus crispus. Next base: position 18,632,795 of record NC_134653.1, read on the forward strand.
ACAGAGATAACGAAACCAGAAGAGCCTAATAAACGCGCCGGGGGCTGTGTGGGCCGCAGGCCAAGGGCCCAGGAGCAGCTCAGACGTAAGGGCTCAGAGGGGACGGCCGGGCAGCCAGGAGGCCCCGGGTGTCCCGCCCCGCACCCACAGAGCCGCTCCCCCCCCGGGCCGCCCCAGCGGCCTCGGCCTCCCCGGGCCCCCGCCGCCCACCTGGGTCGGCGCACACCTCCATCAGCCGCAGGCACCGCTCCGGCCGCAGCAGCCGCCACGCCGCCGCCGCCGCTTCTCCAGCGCCTCCTGCTCCTTCCGACGCTCCCGCTCCCGCCTCCTGGCTGCGGCCTCCCCGGGGGCCCTCCGCCGCCTCGGCCGGCCTGCCGGGCCCGCCGTGGTGGGGGAGCCGGCCGCCGCACCGGGGCACCGGGGCCACGGGGCTCGCTCTCGGGCTCCGACTCGGAGACCGCCCAGGCGGCGGCTCGCCGGGCCGCAAGCCCCGGGCCGCGGGACTCGCCGCCAGGCATGACCGAGCGCCGGCGACCGGGAGGCGCCAGGCCCCGCCCACTGCCGTGGGAACGGGACAGCGCCGCCCTCTATCGGCCCCGCCGCTCCTCAGCCCCGGCACGATCGTTCCGCCGGGGGCGGGTGTGGGGGCGGCCCAGGGGGCTCTGAGAGCGCGGGGTGGGGCGGGGCGCGGCCCCTTTAAGAGCGGCGCCGCCGCCATGATCTGCCTGGTGCTGGGCCTCTTCGCCGGCCTCTTCCAGAGCGGTGCGGGCCGGGCCCCCCTGCCCCTTGTCCCCCCGCGGCTGAGGGCTCGGGGCCGGGCCGGGCCCCCCTGCCCCTTGTCCCCCCGCGGCTGAGGGCCCGGGTTGGTCTCCTTCCCCCGCCCTCACGCCTCCGCGCTCTCCTTGCAGCCTGCAGCGGGGCCAACGAGCGCACCTTCGTGGCCATCAAGCCGGACGGGGTCCAGCGGCACCTGGTCGGGGAGATCATCCGGCGGTTCGAGAGGAAGGGCCTGCAGCTGGTGGGGCTGAAGCTCCTGCGGGTGAGCGGCCCGGCCCGGCCGGTACCGCTGCTGCCAGGGTCGGGGATCCCCTGGTGCCGAGGGGCTGAGGCTGGGGCAAGGCCTGTGCGGCCCCGGCGGCCCCGGCTCTGCTGGTGACTGCCAGGGACTTTTCTGTCGGTGCCCCAGCTTGTATAGCCTGCTGTTGTCATTTGGGCACCAGATCCTCGCAGGTCAGAGGGGTGCTGGCACTCAGGTGCCTAAACTGCTTCTGGAGGAGTGATTCCTGCTGTGGGGAACATGCCTGCCCTTTGCTGTGTCTATGCTCCAGAGCTTTCATAGTGGCTGTTCTAAGCTGGCTAGTGTTGCTCCTCGAACCTAGAAACTTCTCCCCTCCCTGTGTCAGGCTTCAGCAAAGCAAGGCCATTTCCCTCCTGGAAGTGAGCGTCTGTGCAGGAGCTTGATTGTAACATGCGCTCTCCAGCTTTAACTCCATGTCTTGGGTGTAGACCTTGCCCAATTCCCCCCCCTGCTGAGAGCAGACTAAGCTTTGTGTTCTTTGTGCTCAGGCCTCGGAGGAGCTTCTGAAAGAGCACTACATCGCCCTTCGTGACCGTCCCTTCTACAGCCGTCTGGTGAAGTACATGAGCTCTGGGCCTGTGGTGGCCATGGTGAGTGCTGGCCCGGTTCTCCCTGAACCAAGGCACAGAAAGTAAGCACAAAGTATTAGCGGCGTTGGCTTGTGGTACGATGGCAGCGAGGTGGTCTCCCTCTTCAGAGGGCCTCTTGAAGCTGTGCTGAACTGCAGGGGCGTTTGCTGCGGTGAATGAAATCCACAGACAGTCCTGATCATTTTCCAAAAATCAACTTTTGAAGCCTATTTAGAGAGAGAGCCTTTCCTGTCTCTCATCCAGGTGGATCAGCTGGGGAATTTAGAGGACAGACAGTAGGATCTGCTGGGGGAGTTGTGGAAGCTGATTCTTGTTTTACTGTCGCATAGGTCTGGCAGGGCCTGGATGTGGTCAAGACAGTTCGCACCATGATTGGAGAGACGAACCCAGCTGAATCCAGGCCTGGCACTATCCGAGGAGACTTCTGCATTGAAGTCAGCAAGTGAGAGCTTTGGCTTTTTCTTCCCTCAGTGTTTCAGGGCATCCAGTCCGGGCATTCCTGTGCAAGGCCTGCCTGAGGCATGCAAGTCTGCATCCGCAGAGCGTAGCTGCTTTTCCCTTCTGTGCTCAGAGCAGAGCCATCTCCCTAGCAGGAGGTGCTGACCTCTGTCTCCTGGGGTTGGTTTTGCCAGAAGGAGGAGCCTGCTGGGTTTGTGTCTTTCCTGCACCCTGAGGCCTTCTCTGTTGAAAGCAGATGGGGGTTTCCTTGTCTTTTGCTCTGGGGAATCAGGACTGTCAGGCTGTGAAGAGGAAGAAGGGAGGAGCCATCTCAGCCCTTTTCTGGGGGAGCAGGGCACCTGGAGAGCTGCCGTAGCTCCACTGGGCATCCGAGTCTGTAAGAAAAGCCAAGCAGGAGCTCTACGTGCAGTAGGGCTCTTTGCTGGTGAATATCCACTGGCTGTGACCTTGGGTGGCTGCAGCCTGGCTTGTGGTAGACACCACTTTTTATTGAACTTTCTGCTCCATGGTGTCTGATACCAAACCTGCTTCATAGGACCTGCTTTGACAGGAGGAAGGAGGGAAATCTGGAGGCAAAACTTGAATTACTGACATAAAACCAAGGCAAACCCCAGATCAACAGCCGCTTGCAGCTCCTCCTGTAGCAAACAAATGGTACCTCATCATAGGAGGAAGGAGTGCTGGGAACTGATAGCTCCTGCACATCCATGACCTAAGCCGTGTTCAGCATAACCACAAACCCCCTGAGCTGGAAGGAGGAGGGCTGTGCAGTGGGAAAGAATATTGTAGGATGTGACTGGCTCAATCGGTTTAATTAAATTTGTCAAGATGAAATTTTCCAACTGCAGCTTCCCTCTCCTGCCTTTCTCTGCTTAGTCCCGGCTGATCCCTTTCTTCTTCCCCACAGGAATGTGATCCATGGCAGCGACTCGGTTGAGAGCGCCCGGCAGGAGATCTCCCTCTGGTTCCGCCCGGAGGAGCTGACTTGCTGGGAGGACACGGCCGAGCACTGGACCTACGCGTGAGGAGAGCAGCCCGAGGGAAGTATGTCTTCCTGACTGGGCATGGGACATTTCCATCCACTTCATCGCAGCTGCTTGGGCTGGCTGTGGATCCTGCTGCGGTGTCGCCTGCTGTGGGGCTTTCTGTTCTGTGTGTGGGTGGAGGGGTCCTGGGAGCTGGTCTGTGTGTGTAACTGTGCGGTTCAGCTCCCTGCAAGAGTAGCTATTTCTTTGGTTTTTTCCTTTTTCCCCCCACCCCTCTCTGCTATAGTAAGTATTTGGTGGTGTTGCTCTGTTTGCTGCAGCATCATAAATCCCAAGTAGCTCAAGGTGACTTATTGAAGTGAAAACTGGGCTCTCTGCCCATTCCTGTGTGTTGTCAGACCTGCCTGGCACAGGAGAACGTGTGCTGGGAGGGGTGCTCTGGTCACTACAAGGTGATGTGATCGATATAATCTACCTGCATTTCTATAAGGCTCTGAGCCTGGAAGGACAAATCACCAGATGCTGTTAAATGCACAGTTTCTCTGTCTCTGGTTCCTAGCTGTGGGTGCTGGGAGTGGGGGAGCGGCACCTCTGGATCTGCTCTGGTTCTGTGCGGGCCTCCACTGCTGGCTGTGTGGCCCCTGGCCTGAGCCAGCACAGTCGGTCTCACGCTTGTACCTCTGTGGCCACTGACAGGCTAGCGAAGCAGCAGCACTGTGCAAACCACAAGAATAGAAAGGGGGGGAGTGAGGTGGGGAAGGATTTGTAGATTTGGGGCTCAGGAAGGACTAGCAGGACTATTTAGTTTTTTTTCTCATGTGCAGTGCAGGCTATGGAGCCCTGGCACCGAGCTCTGGGAGATCCTGAGAACTTCCTTGTCTGACGGTGGAGCTTCCCTGCTGGGAGGGTTTCTGGAACAGTTGGACACCACCTTGAGCCTGCTGTGAGCTCTCCCTGGAACATCAGACTCCTCCGAGCTGTGTTGCATCTGAGCTCCCTGCACAGCCTTGCTGGAGCATAAGGGCAGGGACAGAGACATTGCACCCTGACATGGAACGGGGGCACGGTTAAACCCAGGGAACAAGGTCCCCCAGGGCTCTCCAGCGTGTAGGCTTGGATGTTTTGGCTGTGCCCGAAAAGGCTGTCTCTTTCCAGCTCCCCAGCTTTGTAGCTGCTGGGGAATGAGTGCCATTCTCTGCGGGCAGAGAATAATCTCGCCCTCGCTCCCCGCCTCCAGGCTGGCCCCAAGGGTGGCGGGGCCGAGGCGGGAAGCACCAGCAGTGACACGGGAATGAGCGCTGAGGGGACGGAGGGCCTCCCTCCGGTGACCGGGGCTTTCCTCAGCTGCCCTGCTGCTGCAGCCAGGGCTCCTCCTGCCTTCAGGGCCTTCTCCAGGTGGCTGTTCAGGGCGCTAAGTATGTGGCAGATTCAGTTTGCTGCAATTACTCCTCCATTTGCTTTATTGTAATAAACTCTGGCGACCCGTCATCTCTCCCACTGGTTACTTTCCCCAGGGACTGGGAGGGCAGAGGGGGTGGTGGCCGTCGCCTGGGCGGCTTTCGGCGCACTGAGGGGGATGCGAGCAAGCACTGTTGGCGAAGCGGCTTCGCCGACCCCGGGCCGCCGCCCGCTGCCATCCGCCGCTGCCATCCGCCGCTGCCGTCGCCGCGCGAGGCCTGGCGCAGGTGCGAGGGCGGCACCCGCGGCGCAGAGGGCAGCGGGGATAGGCCCGCCGTTGTGACGTGGGCGTGGCCGGCGTCCGTTGGGCTGGGGCGTGGCTTCAGCGCGAGAGCAGCGCCCCCTGCAGTCACGCGGCGGCGGTGGTGAGTGCGGGGCGGCCCTGCCCTACCCGGCCCCTCCCCGGCCCCGCAGGGCGGCCGGAGCTCTCCTCAGCCCTGGGCCCCCCGCTCCCCCTCAGCGCGGCCGGAGCTCTCCTCAGCCCTGGGCCCCCCGCACTCCCCTCAGCGCGGCCGGGGCTCTCCTCAGCCCTGGGCCCCCCGCTCCCCCTCAGCGCGGCCGGGGCTCTCCTCAGCACTGGGCCCCCCGCACTCCCCTCAGCGCGGCCGGGGCTCTCCTCAGCCCTGGGCCCCCCGCTCCCCCTCAGCGCGGCCGGGGCTCTCCTCAGCACTGGGCCCCCCGCACTCCCCTCAGCGCGGCCGGGGCTCTCCTCAGCCCTGGGCCCCCCGCTCCCCCTCAGCGCGGCCGGGGCTCTCCTCAGCACTGGGCCCCCCGCTCCGGGGCTCCCTCCGGCGGCGCAGCCAGCCCCCGGGCTCCGCTCAGCCCCCCACGGGTGCCGGCGACGGGGTCGCTTTACCGGGGCAGGGGTGTCCGGGCCTCCGTGCAGCGGGAGAGCTGCCGGCCGGAGCGGAGCCCTTGCCCGAGGCGGTGCAGCCCAGGCCGGCGTTTCTGCCCGGGGCTGCTGGGCGGTGTCCCAGCAAGGCTGGTGGGGTCGTTTGGTTTCCGTGACAACTGTAGTTCCTTCAGCCTTTGGAAATGGAGCGGTGTGGTGTTCAGACAGAGACGCGGGGGTGGGCAGAAGTGACAACGTGGGGGGCTGCCAACGGTGGAGGGAATTGTGGTTTGAGGGTCGACTTCTTTCTTTCTCTTTAATGATTGCAGCAAGCACTAGCAGTGCGGGCACTTGTCATTTCCCAAGCAAACTTCAAAATCAGACGACTTGTTCCACCTCCAACGTCCTTGGTTATCCCTCTCCGGCCGGTGAAACTCCTATCTGCGCAGCTGGGGCAGACTGGTAAGACTTGGCCACAGCCATGACGGAGCCGCGCAGGGTTTCGTTCACCACTCTCCACGGTCCACAGAGCAGCAGCTTCCCGGAAGGGTCTCGGAAGGACTCTGAACCGGCTGCAACAGCTGTTCGAATCACAGTCCCTCTCTTTGAGCCGGATGAAAAGCATTATCCAGAATTTTTCTACCCAGATCTTCTGGAGAGTTGTCGAGGGAAAGTGAAAGGTGGTTCTTCAGGAGACAAGGTAAGTGTCCTCGTGGCCTGTGGGGAACAATGCTCGTTTCACTTTAAATTGCTTGATCTAAAGGGATTTTTGGTACCTGGCTTGCTAGCAGCTCTGAGCAGCTCTTTTCTAAAGAGCATCCAAAGGAGAAATGCTTCTACAATACGTGGCTGTATCTTTTTGAGGCCTTTTTGAGGGGGCTGAGCTGGCACCTGGGGAGAACCTGAACTGGGTGCAGGCCAGGAGTGCGCCAGGGCTGGGGAACGAGAGCTCCCGGGGCAACCGCATGGCAGGAGAATGCTGGTTGGCAGCGTGTCCACAGCCCCATCCGTTCTTTGGGGAGCACAAGTCCCACTCCATTCTCCAAGCAGCTGAGCTACAGAATAAAGTAACAAAGCTTACAGTGCCAATAGATTGTCCTCTGTTATTTCCAGTACGATGAGCTTGTTCCAGCTTCTCTTACTACAAAGTATGGAGGGTTTTACATCAACTCAGGAACACTGCAGTTTCGACAAGCATCTGAATCTGAAGATGACTATGTTAAAGAGGAGAAGGAGAAGGAGAAGAAGAAGTGTCCCAAGGTCAGCAAGGCAGCTGCCTCGATTATTTCCCCTGTTAGAGCTCGGTGGGTTTGTGGCACGAAACGTGTGTTGACATTCAAAGTAGGGAGAGATTTGTGAATTGGTTGGACAGAATAGGGATGAGCACTTCAAATCCTATTCTGTCCCCATATTTGGTAGTAAAATGAAGCCTGTCTGGCATGGAAGAGACTCCTGGTGGGGTTGCCTGGTTCCTAGAGTAGAGGTGACAGCAGCTGCTTGTCACCCTGAAAAGTCACTTAGCATTATGGGGATGCCAAGATATGTTTGAGGGTTCTTTTCTCTGTCCTCTGTGGTGTGCTGGAGACTCTGCTGGGAAACTAGTGCTCCCCTTTGGTGGCAATGTCTGTTGGAGACAGCCCCGTTTTCATAATGCCGAAGCAAGGCGGCTAAAAGGGCAAAAGCAGGAGCACTTGGCGTCCCTGCCCCTTTCTTGATAGGATTGTCTCTAGTGTAAGAGCTAGGTGCACTGTGAAATGTTGAAGACAGTGTGTGCCAGAACCGTGGTGATGACATGTATGGGGGTTGGGTTAACGTGTCCAGTGGGGAAGAAGCTGTTCTCCAGTTCTTGGGAGAGGGCCTAAAGTGGCTGTGGGGGTGCAGGTCCAATTCCATGGGCAGGAGATGCGTTGATTGTGACTTGGTTTTAACCCTGTCCAGAAGCGGAAGTTGAAAGACGGAGGTGAAAAAATGAAGAAAAAGAAGAAAGATGATTCTTACGACAAGGAAAAGAAATCCAAAAAGTCCAAGTTTCCAAAAGCTGGGTAAGGAGCGGGAGGGAACGCTTGCTGCTGGACACCTTGCTTCAGGGTTACGGGTGGGATTTGTTACGCTGCGGTAGTACCTGTTGCAGTGGGGGGTGGCTTGAGTGCGTGCTGCATAAACACCAGCAGGTAAAGCCCCGTTGCTTCCAAAGTGGGAGAAAAAAGGCAGCTGGTGCTTAGGGAAGGAGCACAGCCCCACAGCACGAGTGTCCGAGCAAAGAGGGGCACAGCTAGCTGCAGTGTTGGTGTTTCTTGGAGCTCTGTTTAGGCACTGACAGTGGCAACAGATATTGGAGAGCCTGAAGAGAAGGAAAAGGAATTTGCTCTCCTGGTTTTAACAGGCAAAAAGCATCCAGCTACTGTCATGCTAACTCCCTCTTGCTTCAGTGCCTCTGCACTAGTTGTTTGTGCATTTCCAAATCTTCCTTGCCGGAACAATGGACGTAGCTAAGTTTAAGCTGCATCGCCTCTCGGCAGCAAGGAAGGACTCATACATCAACGCAAGCCTTGCACTATGGCAGCCCTGTCCCTGGTGTGAGTGGTTGCAGAAGTGATGAACCTGTTGCATGAGTCTTTCTGCTTCCCCTCAGTTTCAGGTTGCACAGCTGCAAAAAGCTTTACCTTCAGGTCCTTAGAGTAGGGGGCCATGAATGGAGAAACGGTTGCTCTGTGGAGGGCAGCTATGCTCTACACCTTAAAAATGGAAGCCATGGCTCAAATCAGTTGTGAAGTCGAGTTGAGAGGCAGAGAAGTGTGCAGAACAGCAGTGTCATGTATCCGCAAGTCTCCCTGGTTTCCAATAGATGGGTATAGTTTCCTCTGCTGCAGTAGAATCTGCTTTAGGTCGGTTCCGTTAAACAAACATTCTGTTAAACATTTCCATTAAAACATGCTATTTCCATCATTCCCGAGGTGTTGTTTCATGGGCAACACTTACTAAATCTGACATAAAATGCCTTCAGAAAGCATAGAGGATTACAGAAAAGGAACTGAAACTTAAAGTTGGGTAAGTGAACACCTGATAGATAAATTACTAAAAAAAGAGATACCTAACAATGAAAACGCCTTGTGTCGTTTAGGGCATCGGGTACCAGGTGAAGTGTCAGGACTTCAGTCTTATCCTTAACTCTCAGGTATGACCTTAGGATCATAGAATCATAGAATATCTCAAGTTGGAAGGGATACCTAAGGATCATTGAGTCCAACTCCCTGCTCCTTGCAGGACAACCTAACAATAAACCATGTGACTAAGAGCATCGTCCAGATCCTCCTTGAACTTTGACAGGCTTGGTGCCATGAGCACTTACTTCCCCGGGAGTCTGTTCCAGTGAAAACCACCCTCTCAGTGAAGAACCTTTTCCTAATGTCCAATCTGAACTTCCCCTGATGCAGCTGCATTTCGTTTCCTCGTGTCCTATTGCTGGTCACCAGAGAGAGGAGATCAGCACCTCCCCTTGCGGAAGGTGTAGACTGCGATGAGGTCACCCCTCAGCCTTCTCTTCTCCAAGCTGAACAAGCAGCAGGACCTTTAAAACCTTAAGAGGCAGTACAATATCTTTCCTGGTGTAATTGGTTAAGGGGCTAAGGCTTTCTAGGGGATTGGTACATATGGCCGAAATGACCTGGGATGAAGGTATCCTTCTCTCTTCCCCTTAATCTGGTATTCATTTCAGTTCTCTTTTCTCCTCTGTACTTTGTTTACAGCTTTACGGTGTTAAATGCAAGTAAAGAGAAGAAGAAGAAGAAGAAATACTCTGGTGCTCTTAGTGTCAAGGAGATGCTGAAAAAGTTTCAGAAGGAGAAGGATGCACAGAAGAAAAAAGATGAAGAGCAGAAAGTGTCGACTCCTTCACCGGCAGAACCTCCAGCCCCAAGGGAGACGGAGGTGATGCCTGACCCTTTGCTCTTGCTCTTTGGCCGTGCTGTGATAACAACCTGCTTCAGGCAGCGACGGCTATGGACTCATTAACTGACCTAGACCTGGAGCGACTCCTCAGTGAATCCCCAGAAGGGAGTCCCTTCCTGATGTGGAGGATGGGAGCGATCCTATTGGGATGGGTGTGGAACAGGATTTCATGTAACCACCATCCCTCCCTGAAGGCCTGCCAGCCCCCTGCACTTCAGCTGCCAGGAGGAAATGCAGAATAAGTGAGACTGCTGACATTCTTTCGTTCCTTTTCCAGATAATCAAACTAGAATGAAAGGCCTAGCTTGGCATAAAGGCTTGAGTCATCTGATTCTAAACTCTAAAGAACGTTCACGTAGTTTGGCTTGTACTTTGTCCCTCTCTGCCTGCCTCCAGCTCCCCAGGTTGCATCAGAGTTGCAGTGAGTGAATTTGGTAGCGCATCCCTGTGTTGTGTGCATGTTACCCCTGATGTCCAGAGCACAGCTGTGGTCTACCTAACGTGGTGTTGCCCTCCACTGAGCGTGGTTCAGCCACCACATGTGGTGGTGTGGACTCAGAACCGTCAAGGTCTCAACCTGCCAGATTTGGGTGTCTCAGCTGGAACACACCATGTGGAACTTCAGGCTGTTCTGTGCTGTGCTCTAGGGTGGCCGATTGAAGGAACCTCTACAGAAGCTGAAGGAAGCCATTGGAAGGGCCATGCCAGAGCAGATGGCCAAGTACCAGGAGGAATGCCAAGCCCACACTCAGGCCAAGTTTGCCAAGCAAGCTCAGCTCCTCATTTGCTCACTATGCACCTGTAGCTCTTCTCAGCAGGCTGGCTCCCTGTGACCTGAACAAATCAAGCTTCATTTCCTGCCTTCTCATTGCCTCTCAGCACGAAGGTCTGCAGAGGGGTTCAGTTCTGCGGTTGTTAATGATGCCTGTAATTCTGGCACTGGTTTAGTACCTCTGCTGTTTCAGGATACTGAAATGGGAAGGGGTGACGAGGCTTTTCCCCCCTGGCGTGTTGATGTGCGTGCACACACAGAGCGAGGAACGTGCCTTTCCCTTCCTCTTCCTTGCAGAGGCAGTGCAGGGTCGGTTTTATTAGCAAGGTGTTATGCAGAGCCAGGCGTGTCTTGGTGTATTTATCCAGCCCTGGGTAAACAGAATGACCTCCAACTGGGGAAAGTTAATCCGCGTAACTGTATTTGAAATCTTCCTGTTCTTCAGGGAGCTGCTTTGCCACTTGGTGAAGATTAAGTTGGATGGTTATGACCTTGACAAGAATAAGGCTCAGTCTCTAGAGGATTATGTGAAGACCTTCCTAGATGGAGAGGTGAAGCCCCTTTGGCCAAAAGGCTGGATGCAGGCCAGGTGAGCAAGAATCAAGTTGTACTGCAGGGATTCCTTGTCATAAGGGACCTCGGAAGGTCATTAGTCCTACCCCCGCTCAAAGAATGGCTAGCTTCAAAGTTAGGTCATAGTGCTCAGGGCCTTGCCCTATGGAGTTTTGGAAATCTCCAAGGATGCAGATTACCGCAGCATCTCTGTGGCTCGTGATAGCCCAAATGGCAACTGGTTGATGCTGACAGCTTTGGGTTCAGAGCACTGAACCGTCCTTTGTGGGACACTGCAGAATAGTCCAGGCCTCAAACAGCTCTCCAATGTGCACAGCTTAGGGTTTACCCTCTTAAACAGTAAAAAAAAAAAACAAGCCAAACCCTTAACAGGCCTTCAAAACAAATGTCTGCCTGTGCTTTGGCTTGGGGATGGCTCCCTGAGGGCCTTTGCCCATCCTTGTCCCCTTTGTGCTTCCTGAACAGATTTTGACTGGGTGTGGGACGACCTGAATAAGTCAACGGCCACCCTGCTGACCTGCGACAACCGCAAGGTGAACTTCCACATGGAGTACAGCTGCGGCACCGCCGCCATCCGGGGAAACAAAGAGCTGGCAGATGGGCAGCACTTCTGGGAGATCAAGATGACCTCCCCGGTCTACGGCACAGATATGGTACGTGGGGCAGAGTGGCTTACGGGCATGCAGAAATGCCCCGTGTTCTTTGAACAGGGACTGGAAGAATGAAGTAGTGCCCAGCGTAGGAGAAGATCAGGTTTGAGACTCTCTAAGCAACCTGAATGTGCACAAGTCCATGGGACCTGATGAGATGCATCCTAGGGTCCTGAGGGAACTGGCAGATGAAGTTGCTAAGCCGCTATCCATCATATTTGAAAAGTTGTGGCAGACCGGTGAAGTTACCAGTGACTGGAAAAGGGGAAACATAACCCCTGTTTTTAAAAAGAGAAAAAAGGAGGACCTGGGGAACGACAGGCTGGTCATTCTCACCTCTGTGCCCGGCAAGATCGTGGAGCAGATCCTCCTGGAAACTATGCTAAGGCACATGGAAAACAGAGAGGTGGTTGGTGACAGCCAACATGCCTTCACTAAGGGCAAATCGTGCCTGACAAATTTGGTGGCCTTCTGTGACGGGGTTGCAGCACTGGTTGATAAGGGAAGAGTGACTGCCGTCACCTACCTGGACTTGTGCAAAGCATTTGATACTGTCCCACACAACATCCTTGTCTCTAAAATGGAGAGACATGGATTTGACAGGTGGACCACTCGGTGGATAAGGAATTGGCTGGATGGTTGCACTCAAAAGAGCTGTGGTCAACGGCTTGATGTCTGGGTGGAGACCAGTGGTGCGTGGGGTTGGGGCAATCCCTGGTATCGATACAGGCTGGGGGATGACGGGATCGAGAGCAGCCCTGAGGAGAAGGACTTGGGGGGTACTGGTGGATGAAAAGCTGGACGTGAGCTGTCAATGTGTGCTCGCAGCCCAGGCGGCCAACTGTATCGTGGGCTGCATCAAAAGAAGCGTGGCCAGCAGGTCGAGGGAGGTGATTCTGCCCCTCTACTCCCCTGTAGTGAGGCCCCAGCGGGAGCCCTGCGTCCAGCTCTGGAGCCCTCAGCACAGGAAAGACATGGACCTGTTGGAGCGGGTCCAGAGGAGGGCCACGAAGATGATCAGAGGGCTGGAACACCCTTCGTACGCAGAAGGGCTGAGAGAGTTGGGGTTGCTCAGCCTGGAGAAGAGAAGGCTCCGGGGAGACCTTATTGTGGCCTTTCCATACTTAAAGGGGGCTTGTAAGAAAGATGGGGACAGACTTTTTAGTAGGGCCCGTAGCGATAGGACAAGGGGTCCTGGTTTTAAACTGACAGAGGATAGATGTAGGTTGGACATAAGGAAGAAATTGTTTACTGTGAGGGTGGTGAGGCACTGGAACAGGTTGCCCAGAGAAGCTGTGGATTCCCCCTCCCTGGAAGTGTTCAAGGCCAGGCTGGACGGGGCTTGGAGCAACCTAATCTAGCGGAAGGCGTCCCTGCCCGTGGCAGCGGGGGTGGACTAGATGATCTTTAAGGTCCCTTGCAAGCCAAACCATTCTGTGATTCTATGAACAGGTCAGCAAGCTTCTCCAGCAGTTCATCTGGGCCTCCTCACTTGGGAAAGGCAGTTGGAGCTGGGAGCCTTCAACTCCGGCCTGAAATCTCTGACTTGGCTTCACCAGAACCTCTGGGTGTTTTGGACTGTGCCAAGAAAAGGAGGGGCGAGCTGGAGGTGGAGTCTCGGTTGTGTTTTGTTGCTTGAAAAGGCGCTAAGCCTGTGTTCTTCTTCCTGGCCTTGCCTCGCAGATGGTGGGAATTGGGACATCGGACGTGAACCTGGACAAGTACCGCCACACCTTCTGCAGCCTGCTGGGCAAGGATGAGGACAGCTGGGGACTCTCCTACACAGGTAATGCAGTAACGCCTGTGTTTTGCAGACCCCTTAGAACCAGCGCGTGAACTTCCCAGGGTGCCTGGACTGCCAGTTGCGTGTCACTGATTGGGGGTTTCAGTGCTGCTGGCTGCGCTCTGGTATTGCAAACCCTCAACTTTCCCCTCTTCATCGCCCGCTCTGGGGTGGGAGGGCAAGGATCAGGCAACGGAGGGATTTTTTTAGGCACCGAGCGAGGCTGTACCAGTGGGAATGTGCAGTGCAGGAGTTGGGATGAATTTGCGAAGCGCAGGCTTTCCACTGAACGCCATTTTTTTCTGTTTGTTTTAAGGACTACTGCATCACAAGGGAGACAAAACAAACTTCTCTTCGAGGTTTGGCCAAGGCTCCATCATCGGGGTGCATTTGGACACGTGGCACAGGATGCTCACGTTCTTCAAAAACCGCAAGTGCATAGGTAAGAGCAAGGGCAGCCGCAGCGGCCTGCAGGCAGGGGGAGTGGGAGCAGGGAGCGGCATAGCTTTGGCTGAACTCAGCGTCTGGCTGCAGCAGGGCTGCTGGAGAAAACGCTGGCAAAGTAGAAGACCAAGGCGTGAAGTGAGTGGGAGGAAGGTTACATTTGTTGATTAATAGATTGGGATTTCAAAAGGCTGTTTTCCAAGCATTTTCCAACAGCTCTGTAGGTAATAGGTTCAGGGTAGCTGGGAAGAGTGAGATCACCTCGTCAAAACTAATGTCAAACCTGTCCCCTGGGCAGGGGTTGCAGCTACGAAGCTGCAGAACAAGAAGTTTTACCCTATGGTGTGCTCAACGGTGGCCAAGAGCAGCATGAAGGTGATCCGCTCCTGCGCCAGCTGCACATCCCTCCAGTATCTCTGCTGTTACCGCCTGCGCCAGCTCCTGCCCGACTACGTGGACACGCTGGAGGTGCTGCCATTGCCACCGGGACTCAAGCAGGTGCTACACAACAGACTGGGGTGGGTCTTAAGCATGAACTGTAGCATGTCGAAGCCCTCCTCCTCCTCCTCCTCCTCATCGGGAAGCGACTCAGACAGCTCCTATGGCTCAGACGCAGAGGCCTGCCAAAGGAAGAGGTGCAGGAGGACATAATGTCTCTGCAGACGAACTGCTGAGGGAGTCGGGTGGGGTTTTGTTCCGCCGTCTGCGAGGGCCAGCCAGGCCTGATGCACCTCTTTCTTCATGGGGACTTCCATTTCTACTCATTTGCAAAGATTTCTCTTATGCTGTTGGAAACCTTTAGCCTAAACATCCATCACATGCAATGAAAAGACCTGTAGACTTACAGAGGTCCCAGCTCTATGAAACAGGTAAACTGCACCCAAATATCTGAGCTTCATCTCCTGACTTGCTGTCAAAGCCATCGCCTCTTCCTGAAGGATCCCTCTTCTCTGCAGACTGTCCACAGAGACAAGATTTAAGGTGGCCTCCCCATTTCAAAGTGTACTGGACTCTAGTCAAGTAACGGGCTTGGCTCCTCAAAAGACAAAATCAAAGACCAGTCCCCTCCTGTGGAGTGATTGCTGGAGGTGACTTAGACATCAGACTTAGATTTACGAATACAAGAAAGGCACAGCATTGAAGAAGCTTTGTGGATGGAATGCAGCTGGATGCAAGGAATCTATCCCACAGAAGTTCCTAAGCCTGTAACCTTGGATGTCGCAACCCAGGGGAGCCTGGTGTGCTGATTCTGAGAGGAGCTGCCCAGGGGGTGGAGTGGTGTGGAGACATCACGGCCAAGCTCTGCCATAAGGGAACTCAGAGGGGCACCATGGTCCTGATAAGCTGCATAAGTGATACCCTGAGTCAGCAAACTATCATGATGTTGATGAAAATGCTGTCCTTTAGTAAATTTTACTCATTATAATATCATTATAATACTAGAACACACTCCCATCTCAAAACCTACCCGCCTCCAAGGTAAGACCCCCCCTCACTGAGCCTGTGCTCTGAATTTTTCTGGGCCTGTACCTTTAAAACAAAGCGAGAAAGTTTTACACCAATCGTAACAAAAGTATGTATGACTAGAGTCCCTCAAGCTCCACCTAATGTGTAAAAATACTATAAAATTGGCCTAAGGGAGAGGGGATGTTGGGGAAGATACCATCGTGTACTACTCTGACCTCTGGGATCAGTCGACGGGCTGAGCCTCTCTTCCCCCCCCATCGGGATGCCTTTGAGTAAGAATCTAACACTTGGTTATACCAAGTGCCTCCCCGGGAAACTTAGAAACCTCTATAGAGTCGCTTTTATGTCTTTTGATGCATCTGTGTTATTCTAAACTTTGGCACTTGTATGTGCCTTGCAGTCAGTGAATTTATCACCGGTAATCCAAAGAACCTGTGTGTCTGTTGCTTTAATAAATTGCTTTGATTTATTGGTCTAGCGTGATAGTGGTCATTGAACGCGACCAGACACTTTAAGTGTGGCCGTGATAGTTCATGCAGCACGACTAGACGAAAGGTGCCTACGTTATTTGTGAATCTGTAATCGTGATAGTTCAGTGTACTGAATGCGACCGGACTTATAACGATAAATTGGGTACCTTCCAAAGCCTCTCTTGACGCGACACCTCCTCCTCCTGTTGTGTGTTGGTTTGGTATCTGCGATGAACTCATCACGCCGTGACTGTGGGGCACAGTGGAGCAGCAGCACGTAGGGAAACAGGCTCCTAGAGATGCACCTGCGTCGCTGTTGTGAAAGAGCAGTTACTTACACGAGTTGAGCTGTTGGTGAATTTTCTCGAGCCCCCGATGACTTTAATGGCTTTGCATGTTGGCTCCTGCTGCTTCTCCTGTATCAAAGACTGTATTAGACTGTAATAATAAAAGTAGAAACTGTCTTTCGTTCCTCTTATGGCCCTTGAAGGCAGGAAAATGAAGGCATTTGTCAAAAATAGCCACGCTAGCACAGCTACCAGCCTGGAGGGGCTGTTTTAAATGCAACGTACGTTTGTCAGATCTAGAGGAGGTAAAGGCAGCGGAGATTACCTTGCCTCTGCCCTGCGGAGGGTTCTTGTGCTTCTCGCTGAAACGCCCGTTTGGCTGGGGTGGCTCTTCAGCAGAGCCAGACTGATGCCTGTGGCTGCGCGCTGGAAGGGAGGCTGCAGGGTTTTGTAACGCCTGTCCTCTGGCGGGTTATGCTGGGACAAACAACTCCAAACCCGCATCCCAGAGCCTGAGAATCAGTGCAGCAGCGTCTGTGCACAGAACAGCCCCTTGCCGAGACTTCTTGGTTGTGCCGAGGGGAAATGCTGGATTAGAGCCTGGGCGAGCGGCTAATCCAGTAGTGGCCTGGTACTGCTGCCAGCAAATGGCAGGCAGGAGCGCCTGCCTGCTCTTCTGCTTTGGAGCTACCCTCAGATTTTAGACAGGAAAGAGGGAGGGGAAAGCACTTTAGCTGCTCCTTATGGATGAGGACACAAGCACTTGCTGGGAACAAACCGCGCAGCAAGACAAGGGCTCGGGTGCTCAAGCGGAGCTTGTGGCGCGCTGTCAGGACAGGCTGGCTCGGGGGACCCATCCCAGAGCTGATCCAGCCGGAGGCCGGTTCAACGGCCATGTCTGGCAGCTCCACCTCCTGTTTGTACCCCTTGATACCAAGGCAGCACTGCTGTGAGAGCTGATGGGCAGGGACAGCCAGGAACACGCTGACAGAGGAGCTGAGCGCACAGCACCACACGCTCTGCTTGTGACAGCCCGGCAGCAGAACCACGCGGGTCTGCCACCCCTGCAGGACTGGATGCCAATGCCATTCCAGTCCCCGCGGTTTCTGGCCGCTTTCTGCAGGGCCTGCGGTCAGCCTTGGGCTTCTGCTCGTGGGGCTTTTCCTGGCCTTTGACTTCTCCTCCCACGAGCAGCGCATTTGCAGATGATTCAGGTCCGAGTCAGTGCCATCAGCCAAGTGCAAAGGGTGTTGGAAAGTGGAAGGGGGTTAAAATAAATAGGATGGGAAATGGCTTTTAACCTGTCCTCTCCATGGGTTTCCTCCCAGCAGAGTCACTGGAAACACAAAGCTCCAGCTGCTGCCTTTTCCCCTGCTCCCGTTACAGACCTGCAAAGGCTCCGGTCAAGCTTTTTGCACCACGTGCATTTGTTCCCCGCCGAGCCCCATGACTCCCTGCCTTTCCTTCCCACATCACAAATCTTTAGGTGAAGATGGCTCTCGCTTCTCTGGTGACAGGCTTTGAATGAGAACCTTAATGAAGTAGGACAGGCTCTCTGTCAATCCATCTGTATGGGTGCTGCAGCCAGAAAAAACAGCCTTGCTGGATTGCTCCTCCCCAGGAACTAATTCAAGTATTAGCAGATGGAGGCAGAAGAATCCCTGGCAAGGAGGAACTTTGTTTGGAGGGTGCCCTCCTGCTTCTGCAGCACTTGCTGGCATTGCTTTGAGCCAGCAAGCTGCGGTTCAGGGGAGGAAGTTCAGGGGTTTCTGTGTCATTGTGGGAGGCCCCAATTAGCAGTACTTTGGCACTGGGGGGGGTCCCTGACCCTTGCTGTCCTGGCTGAGGCTATTTCTTTGGGAAAAGAGAATCACATCCTAACTGTGGTGGGTTGACCCTGGCTGGATGCCAAGTGTCCACCAAAGCCGCTCTATCACTCCCCTCCTCAAGCTGGACCGGGGAGAGAAAATATAACAAAAAGCTCGTGGGTGGTTGAGATAAGGACAGGGAGAGGCCACTCAGCAATTACCATCACGGGCAAAACAGACTCGACTTGGGGAAAATCAGTTTCATTTATTACCAGTCAAATCAGAGTAGGAAAATGAGAAATAAACCCCAAATCTTAAAACACCTTCCACCCACCCCTCCCTTCTTCCCTGGCTCAACTTCACTCCTGATTTTCTCTACCTGCTCCCCCCGAGCAGCGCAGGGGGACGGGGAATGGGGGGTTGCAGTCGGTTCATCACATCATCTCTGCCGCTCCTTCCTCCTCAGGGGAGGACTCCTCACACTCTTCCCCTGCTCCAGCGTGGGGTCCCTCCCACAGCAGACAGTCCTCCACGAACTTCTCCAACATGGGTCCTTCCCACAGGCCACAGTTCTTCACGAACTGCTCCAGCGTGGGTCCCTTCCATGGGGTGCAGTCCTTCAGGAGCAGCTCGCTCCAGCGTGGGTCCCCCGTGGAGTCACAAGTTCTGCTGGCAAACCTGCTCCAGCGCAGGCTCCTCTTTCCACGGGTCCACAGGTCCTGCCAGGAGCCTGCTCCAGCGTGGGCTTCCCACATAAATCTTTAAGTGAAGACAGAATCATAGAATATGTCAAGTTGGAAGGAACCCATAATGGTCATCGTGTCCACAAGCCAAGTGACCTCAGCTGCTCCTTGTAAGTCTTGCTCTCGACGCCTTTCACCATCTCAGGCTCCCTCCTCTGGACACCCTCTCATAGTTTGATGTCCTTCTTGTATTGATGTGCCCAAAACTGCTCACAGTACTTGAGGTGGGGCTGCACCAGTGCAGTGTAGAGTGCAACAATCACCTCCCTCAAACAGCTGGCTATGCTGTGCTTGATGCAACCCAGGACACAGTTGGCCCTTTTGGCTGTCAGGGCACAATGCTGATGCATATTTAACTTGCCATCAACTGAAACCTCCAGACGTCTTTCTGTGGGGCTGCTCTCCAGCCTCCCATCCCCCAATTTGTATGTATAACCAGGCTTACCGTGTCCCAGGTGGAGAATCCGGAACTTGCTCTTTGTTAAATTCCATACAGTTAGTGATTGCCCAGCTCTCTAGCCTATCCAGATCTCTCTCTAAGGCCTCTCTACCCTCAAGGGAGGCCACAGCTTTAAATCATCGGCAAACTTACTTAATGTACATTCAAATCCTGCATCCAGATCACTTATAAAAACATTAAAGAGCACTGGTCCTAAAATGGAGCCCTAGGGAACCCCACTAGTGACTGGCTGCCATCCTGATGTAATCCCATTCCCCCTTTGAGCTCGACCCATCAGCCAATTGCTCACCCAAAGTATGATGAGCTTGTCTAGCTGTGTGCTGGACAGCTTATCCAGGATACTGTGAGAAACAATACCAAAAGCTTTGCTAAAATCCAAAACCACCACATGTACTGGCTTCCCTTGGTCAACTAGATGGCTGACCTTGTCAGAAATGGAAATTAAGCTGGTTAAGCAGGACTTTCCCCTCATGAACCCGTGCTGGCTATGACCAATGACTGCAGTCTCTCTCAAATGTTTTTCAGTAACTCTCAGAAAAACCTTCTCCATAATTTTAACTGACACTGAAGTGAGACTGACAGGCCTGTAATTACCAGGGTCTTCCTTCTTACCCTGCTTGGAAACTGGGACAACTTTTGCCAGCTTCCGGTCAACCTCTCCAGACTCCCCAGGCCGTTGAAAAACAATGCAGAGGTGTCCCACGATGATGTCAGCCAGCTCTTTTAGTACCCTGGGATGAATCCCATCAAGCCCCATAGATTTATGCATAGCCAGCTGGAGCAGCCAGTCCCGAACAAGTTCAGGGTCAGCTGGGAGTTTATCATCCCCCCAGTCACAGTCTTCTTCCAGCGCAGGGCTCTGAGGGTCCCGGTGCTTACAGCCTTATTTACAACTTCCATTACTTCCCTATTCTGTTGCCCCTTATCTATTGTTACGTACATTCCTTAAGTTGTATTTAATTCTACCAAATAAACCTGACCTTGTTTAAACGCTCCCCGGCCCAGGAGGGACAGGATGAACGCAGCTTCCCGGAGGCAGGAGCGTTCAGGTCATTGATTTCTACCAGGCTCCACCGAGCGCTGCTCTGTAAGTGTCGGGGACGCGGGCAGCCGCTCCGAGAGCCCCGAAACAGCCTCCAGTACCGGCCCGCTACCCCTACACCCCTCCCGGCTCCTCTCCAAAGCGCCCAAGGGACGACAGCGCCGGGGACGGAGCCCCAGCGCCCGCTTCGCCGAGTCACGGCCCCTCCTTAGTGTCGGCGGAGCCTCAGCCGTTCTCCGGAGGTGAGGTGAGGTGAGGTGCGGCCCGACCGCCGATCTCCGCCCCAGAGCCGCCATCTTGCCCCTCCCTCCCGCCGCCGCGTTGAGGGCTGCCGGGACGGGGCGGCAACGGCAGCAGGGATAGGGCCGCCCTCGTCACGTGGGCCGGGCCGCCCGTCCGGGCGCCGTTCCTCCGAGGCGTGACTGCGGCGCCGGCGTCGATTGGGCGCGGGCCGCGCGGCTTCAGCGCGAGGGCAGCGCCCCCCGCACGTGACGTAGGAACGGGGCTCGGAGTCGGCCCGGGAGTCAGTCGGCGGCGGCCGCGTCCTGCAGCGGCGGCGGTGAGTGCGGGGCGGCCCGGCCCTTCCCTTCCCCCGCCCGGCCCCGCTGCGCCGCCGCAGCCTCCGCCCGGCCAGCGGCGTCCCGCGCTCCCCCCTCAGCACCAGGGCTCCGGTTACCTCAGCTCCGCGGCCCGCTCCCCCTCAGCGCGGCCGGGGCTCCCTCCGGCGGCGCAGCCAGCCCCCGGGCTCCGCTCAGCCCCCCACGGGTGCCGGCGACGGGGTCGCTCTACCGGGGCAGGGGTGTCCGGGCCTCCGTGCAGCGGGAGAGCTGCCGGCCGGAGCGGAGCCCTTGCCCGAGGCGGTGCAGCCCAGGCCGGCGTTTCTGCCCGGGGCTGCTGGGCGGTGTCCCAGCAAGGCTGGTGGGGTCGTTTGGTTTCCGTGACAACTGTAGTTCCTTCAGCCTTTGGAAATGGAGCGGTGTGGTGTTCAGACAGAGACGCGGGGGTGGGCAGAAGTGACAACGTGGGGGGCTGCCAACGGTGGAGGGAATTGTGGTTTGAGGGTCGACTTCTTTCTTTCTCTTTAATGATTGCAGCAAGCGCTAGCAGTGCGGGCACTTGTCATTTCCCAAGCAAACTTCAAAATCAGACGACTTGTTCCACTTCCAACGTCCTTGGTTATCCTTAATCAGCCGGTGAAACTCATATCTGTGCAGCTGGGGCATACCTTTTCTGATGCAATGGGAACTATGCCATGAGCACTGGGAAGACTTGGCCATAGCCATGACAGAGCCCCACAGGGTTTCGTTCACCACTCTCCATGGTCCACTGAGCAGCAGCTTCCTGAAAAGGTCTCGGAAAGACGATGGAGAGCAGCCCCAGGACTCTGAACCGGCTGCAACAGCTGTTCGAATCACACTCACTCTCTTTGAGCCTGATCACAAACGTTGTCCAGAATTTTTCTACCCAGATCTTCTGAAGAGTTGTCGAGGGAAAGTGAAAGGTGGTTCTTCAGGAGACAAGGTAAGTGTCCTCGTGGCCTGTGGGGAACAATGCTTGTTTCACTTTAAATTGCTTGACCTAAAGGGATTTTTGGTACCTGGCTTGCTAGCAGCTCTGAGCAGCTCTTTTCTAAAGAGCATCCAAAGGAGAAATGCTTCTACAATACGTGGCTGTATCTTTTTGAGGACCCTGCTCTACTGCACACGAGTATTTCCACTGTAGTGCTTGGCATCTCTTCCTGTGTGGTGGACGTGGTGCTTCCAGGTGTTGCCTGACAATTCTGTTGGCCTGTTGAAAGCCGTTTCTCAGGATACGACGGCACGCAAACTTCCGTAGCATCTGAACTTTGCCTCATGGGTGTTTTTCTATGAAAAGAAAGTTGATTGGATTCTACTCATTTTTGCTGCTTAGCGGTCAGTTAATGGTTCGTGCTGTTTTGTTTTGTTTTGATAGTCAGGAGAAGCAGAGACAGGTACAGAACTAGCTGAGAGAGCACTCAAGACCTAGAGACACTCTCAGAATCATAGACTCATAGAATGGTTTGGGTTAGAAGGGACCTTTAAATGTCATCTAGCCCAACACCCTGCAGTGAGCAGGGATATCTTCAACTAGATCAGGTTGCTCAGAGCCCCGTTCAATCTGACCTTGAATGTTTCCAGGGATGGGGCATCCACCACCTGTCTGGGCAACCTGGTCCAGTGTTTCACCAGCCTCAGAATAAAAAATTTCTTCCTTGTATCTAGTCTGAATCTACCCTCTTTTAGTTTAAAACCATTACCCCTTGTCCTATCGCTACAGGCCCTACTAAAAAGTCCCTCCCCATCTTTCTTACAAGCCCCCTTTTAGTACTAGAAGGCTGTTATAAGGTCTTCCTCAAGCCTTCTCTTCTCTGGGCTGAATAACTCTCAGCCTGCCCTCACAGGGGAGGTGCTCCAACCCTTCCATCTTCATGGCCCTCCTCTGGACCCGCTCCAACAGGTCCATGTCTTTCCTGTGCTGAGGGCCCCAGAGCTGGACATAGGGCTCCAGGTGTGGTCTCACCAGAGCAGAGTAGAGGGGCAGAATCAACTCCTTCGACCTGCTGGCCACACTTCTTTTGATGCAGCCCAGGATATGGTTGGCCTTCTGGGCTGCAAATGCACATTGCTGGTTTATGTCCAGCTTTTCATCCACCAGTACCCCCTAAGTCCTTCTCCGCAGGGCTGCTCTCGATCCCTTCATCCCCCAGCCTGTATCGATACCAGGGATTGCCCTGACCCAGGTGCAGGACCTTGTACTTGGCCTTATTGAACCTTGTGAGGTTCACACAGGCCCACCTCTCTAGCCTGTCCAGGTCCCTCTGCGTGGGAATCTGTCCCTCAAGTGTGTCAACCGCACCACTCAACTTGGTGTTGTCTGCAAACTCTCTGAGGATACACTTTATCCCACTGTATGTCATTCATGAACATATTAAGCAGTACTGTACTAAAGGTTGATTTGTCTGAGCTTCTGCCTGGATGTGATAGTTAAGGGCTTAATGCACGGAGTTTTTGGTGGCTGCGTGACAGGATTAATTCTGATATTTTTGTGTCTTTTATTTCTACAGAAGAAAGAACCCGCTGATCCATTTAATGATGATGAAAAGGAAAGGCATAAAGTGGAGGCTCTTGCTAGGAAGTTTGAAGAAAAATATGTATGTTTTTCTTCTTTCTGTTATGTTATCCTTTAGAATGGGTAGTGCTGTTCAGCTCTCAACCAGTCGTAATGGTCACTGGCTCTTATGTTCCTGTTCTCCTGCAGTCCTTTATCTTGGCTGGAAGGTTCTGTTTTTCATGTTCCCTTTCCTGTCTCAGGGCTGTGGTCCACGAAAATAGTTCAGATACCTTCTTAAATCCAATGACAGTCTGATTAATGCGAATGATGGTCTCACTTGTAGTGGCAAATACCATTATCTTAATATAACTTAAAAAATTTAATTTTCTGAAGCAAAAATTAATTTTTAGGCCTTGTAGCCATGGCACAATGTAATCTGTTAAGTCTCTACATACAGTGGTCTGGTGAGTCTGCTACCCTTAGGACAGTACTGCGCTGGGTAGTGTGATAGATGCTGAGCTGTCTTACCCATTTCCTTTCTGTTCTTCCTCTCACTAAAGTGATGGCAATAAAACTATGTTATGTTTTACAACTGGCACTTTTGGATAGCGAGTTGCTGTATTGTCTTGTGATGTGAATTTGACCTATGACTCACTCTAATGCACTGTGTGTATGTTTGAAGTGTGTAGTATGGAGTTTGTGCCGACTGTATAGTGGTTATGGAAGAACACTCCATCTCTGCAGTGGCAGAAATGTTGAAGGGGTGCAGACCCAATTCAACGTAAAGTCTGCTGCCACAAAGTCAGCCTGCCTGGCAGGTCAGTGTTCAGTTTCATTTGGCTGCACTGTTATTGATTCCACATGACAAGGCCTAAAACTGGATTTAGCATATCCTGAGATTACAGTATGATGGGTGTTAATGCTGGTTTGGTTCTGCTGCTGCTAGGAGCAAAAAAGATCTCATTCTTCTTTTCTGTACTAGAGCCAATGTCAGTGTCGTGTATTGGGGCCATCCCTGTGGTAATTGGAAAAGAAAGATGAACGCACTGTCAATCTGTTATTGTTTAGGGTGGCAAGAGACGTAGAAAGGACCGTATTCAGGACTTGATTGACATGGGGTATGGATACGACGAATCTGACTCCTTCATTGATAATTCTGAAGCAGTGAGTACTGGGGCAGGAGTGAGGGTGGTTAAAGGCAGCTGCCTGGAGGGGGCTGAGCTGGCACCTGGGGAGAACCTGAACTGGGTGCAGGCCAGGAGTGCGCCAGGGCTGGGGAACGAGAGCTCCCGGGGCAACCGCATGGCAGGAGAATGCTGGTTGGCAGGCGTGTCCACAGCCCCATCCGTTCCTGGGGGAGCACAAGTCCCACTCCATTCTCCAAGCAGCTGAGCTACAGAATAAAGTAACAAAGCTTACAGTGCCAATAGATTGTCCTCTGTTATTTCCAGTACGATGAGCTTGTTCCGGCTTCTCTTACTACGAAGTATGGAGGGTTTTACATCAACTCAGGAACACTGCAGTTTCGACAAGCATCTGAATCTGAAGATGACTATGTTAAAGAGAAGAAGAAGAAGTGTCCCAAGGTCAGCAAGGCAGCTGTCTCGATTATTTCCTCTGTTAGAGGTGTGCTCCTTTTTGGTGGCAATGTCTGTTGGAGACAGCCCCGTTTTCATAATGCCGAAGCAAGGCGGCTAAAAGGGCAAAGAGCAGGAGCACTTGGCATCCCTGCCCCTTTCTTGATAGGATTGTCTCTAGTGTAAAAGCTGGGTGCACTGTGAAATGTTGAAGACAGTGTGTGCCAGAACCGTGGTGATGACATGTATGGGGGTTGGGTTAACGTGTCCAGTGGGGAAGAAGCTGTTCTCCAGTTCTTGGGAGAGGGCCTAAAGTGGCTGTGGGGGTGCAGGTCCAATTCCATGGGCAGGAGATGCGTTGATTGTGACTTGGTTTTAACCCTGTCCAGAAGCGGAAGTTGAAAGACGGAGGTGAAAAAATGAAGAAAAAGAAGAAAGATGATTCTTACGACAAGGAAAAGAAATCCAAAAAGTCCAAGTTTCCAAAAGCTGGGTAAGGAGCGGGAGGGAACGCTTGCTGCTGGACACCTTGCTTCAGGGTTACGGGTGGGATTTGTTACGCTGCGGTAGTACCTGTTGCAGTGGGGGGTGGCTTGAGTGCGTGCTGCATAAACACCAGCAGGTAAAGCCCCGTTGCTTCCAAAGTGGGAGAAAAAAGGCAGCTGGTGCTTAGGGAAGGAGCACAGCCCCACAGCACGAGTGTCCGAGCAAAGAGGGGCACAGCTAGCTGCAGTGTTGGTGTTTCTTGGAGCTCTGTTTAGGCACTGACAGTGGCAACAGATATTGGAGAGCCTGAAGAGAAGGAAAAGGAATTTGCTCTCCTGGTTTTAACAGGCAAAAAGCGTCCAGCTACTGTCATGCTAACTCCCTCTTGCTTCAGTGCCTCTGCACTAGTTGTTTGTGCATTTCCAAATCTTCCTTGCCGGAACAATGCACGTAGCTAAGTAAGAGCATAACTCGGTGGAGGTGGTTTAAGCTCCATCACCTCTCTGTAGTGAGGAAGGACAGCCTTCTCTTCTCCAAGCTGAACAAGCAGCAGGACCTTAAGACCTTAAGAGGCAATAGAATATTCTTCCTGGTGTAATTGGTAAAGGGGTAAGACTTTCTAGGGGATTGGTACATATGGCCGAAGTGAACTGGGATGAAGGTATCCTTGTCTCTTTCCCTTAATCTTGTATTCATTTCATTTTGCTTTCATCCTCTGTACTTTGTTTACAGCTTTACAGCATTAAATGCAAGTAAGGAGAAGAAGAAGAAGAAATACTCTGGCGCTCTTAGTGTCAAGGAGATGCTGAAAAAGTTTCAGAAGGAGAAGGATGCGCAGAAGAAAAAAGATGAAGAGCAGAAAGTGTCAACTCCTTCACTGGCAGAACCTCCAGCCCCAAGGGAGACGGAGGCGATGCCTGACCCTTTGCTCTCGCTCTTTGGCCATGCCAGTGATAACGACCTGCTTCAGGCAGCGACGGCTATGGACTCGTTAACTGACCTAGACCTGGAGCGACTCCTCAGTGAATCCCCAGAAGGGAGTCCTTTTCCTGATGTGGAGGATGGGAGCGATCCTATTGGGACGGGTGTGGAACAGGATTTCAAGCAACCACCATCCCTCCCAGAAGGCCTGCCAACTCCTTTGGAGAAACGCATCAAAGAACTGGCTCAGGTATGGCAGTTCATTGCAGGGCGGTAGGATTGAGTGGTTACTGGAGAGGGAACAGCTCTGCTGGGTTTGTGTAGCTTCACCCAGAGACAGAGCACACTCCAGCGGGGGAGTTTCGCAGTGCCACGTCAGATTACACCTTTGTGTCATCCTGTTTTCTCTTATTGCCAAGTCACTTTCTTGAATGCCCAGATGTCAGGTAGTGTCAAAGTCCTTGACCTTGTGTCGTGGTTTAGCCCCAGCCAGCAACTAAGCACCACGCAGCCGCTCGCTCACTCCCCCTACCCTGATGGGATGGGGGAGAGAATTGGAGGAGTAAGAGTGAGAAACACTCTTGGGTTGAGATAAGAACAGTTTAATAATTGAAGTAAAGTAAAATAGTAATGATAATAATAACAATATAATAATGATAATAATAATAGTATACAAAGCAACTGATGCACAATGCAATTGCTCACCACCCGCTGACCGATACCCAGACAGCTCCCGAGCAGTGATCGCTACTCCCCGGCCAACCCCCCCCCACTTATATACTGAGCATGACGTCATATGGTATGGAATAGCCCTTTGGTCAGTTTGGATCAACTGTTCTGGCTGTGCCCCCTCCCAGTTTCTTGTGTACCTGGCAGAGCATGGGAAGCTGAAAAGTCCTTGACTAGCATAGGCAGTACTTAGCAACAACTAAAAACATCAGTGTGTTATCAACATTCTTCTCCTACTAAATCCAAACCACAGCACTATGCCTGCTACTAGGAAGAAAATTAACTCTATCCCAGCTGAAACCAGGACACCTTGTTATCTATTGAATGTAACACTCAGCATCCCACCTGTCATTATGGTTTCTTTACCTCTCTTGGCAAAGTATCGACCTGATGCAAGAGGTAACTTCCAAAGTCAATTTAACATGAATGAACTTAAAATGTGAACTAATGAGGCTGAAGGACAAATTCCACCGTAATAGTTTTAATGTGCTGTGATGGTCAGGACAGTGTCTGTGAAGTGGCATATAGTGTTCTGTATGTAAAATAAGTGGGTGCAGCTGGAAAGCATTACCTGTTCTACAGTGTGAGAAGGCGTGAAAAGCCCTGTAGATGGGGCTTGAGGATTTGTTAGAACCGTTTCCTGTGTCATACACAGGTAGATGCCTTCACTGAAGCATGGGTACAATTTGGCATGCCCTGCATTGGAGCCATATCACTGGCAATTTGGGTTCTTTCCCCATCTTTAACATCTCGGTGTTGGGAGACTGTTGAGGGAGTGGAGCATATCAGAAGGGTGATCCCACATCTTTTCACCAGTAGCTAGCTCCTCCTGGAGCTGGACCCCTGCGGGAGTCCCCCGTCCTCTCCGAAATGTTGTGACCCGCTTTGGGAACCGCTGTTCCGGAGAAGCAGGGAAAACATTGGGTGCTGGTCAGAGATCCCTCTCCTGGCATGTCGAAGAAGTGCACTTTCAGGCTTGCTGTGGGCCTTTTCTGGTGTGAGGGCTGTCACCATCAGCCTGTTGGCAGATGCTGAGATGTTTTGTTCCTGCTATTAGTGTTGTTTTTAAACATTGATTTTAAGTCATTAACAGTGCTCTTAGACCTCTGTGGTGCTGTGTGTTCTGCCTTCTGGGGCACATCAATTTAGAGCACCTGTTACTTAAGCATCTCTTACTTAATAACTCCTGTTACTAAAGATAAGCTTCTGTTAAAGATAACTGTGTTCTGCTGAGAAATTTTGAATGTGCATAGTGGTGGTGAGCAGATGGAAGAGGAGGAATTGAAGAAAGTATCGCCATAGCTGATAAAAAGAACAAGCACTTCATGGATGTTTCTATTTGCTATTCAGGCTGTTAACAGAAAACACTGAAACAGCTGTTTCTGAACTGTATCTCAGCTAAAGGAGAATATTATGGAGGCTCTCATGATATCAAGTTAATTGTTTTGTTGCTGCAAGGTAGTGTCATAGCAGACTACCCACAGATTTTTCTGGTTAGATTTTCCTGCTGCTGTCTCTCTTGTTGCTGGACTGTGTATGTTAAGAAAAGAAACCAAGGAGGAGAAATACAAGATTTAACAAGCTGAAGCCTCTGGGTCAGTTAGGACTTTGGGACATGTACTCTCGTGCAGGTGGGAATGAAGAGGTGCCATTCCTCTGTCTGAGAGCCAGGTCTCTTCCATCCCAGCAGGTGGGAGCATCTCTTGGGTTAAATGGAGCCTTCAGGCATTTCCTCTTCTGCTTGAACTGATTTGATTTTGACTCTCCTTCTTAAAAGAATTTTCCTGTTGAGGACTCTCTTTAGCATTGAGCCTTCTCCTTTGATACCACCAGCTGTCTATGTGACCTACTGCTGACAGAGAGGAATGTATACCTTTTGGGCATAAATTAATTACTTACCAGCCTCAACCTTGAAGTATTAAATCAGGGGATTTCAAAATCTTGCCCTTCTTTCTGGGTCTCCTTTCCCATGCCAGGAATCACTAGCTTGATATGGTGCCTCGTGGTGAATCCCAGCTTTGTTTACATCCCCACTCAGAAGAGACTGAAAGCTCTTGGCAGTTTTCTACTATCTCATTCATCTCTTGGAATTATTTTCCCACTGGACATATTTTTCATGGGTGTGATTTTTGGACAGTGCTCTGTATGTGCAGTCATAGGTCTGGAAGCTTCCTGAAGAGGATTTTTTTTTTTTTAGCTTCCATGGTGTTGATTGGAAACAACATATCCCCTGTGGCTGCTACTCTTTCTGTTGGTTTCTTGGCTTAGCGTCCAGATTGGTCTAGAAAGCCTGATGATAAGTATCCCTAACCCTCATTAAATGTGACTAGGATGGTCTTCCCTGTTCTAGGGACAAGCTCTATGCTCATATTACTCAACCTAACAGCTCTAGTGTGAAGTTACAAACATGCCCTAGAGTTCTAGGAGTCCCTTCTCCCCGTGGGAAGTATGCCAAGGAAGCCAGTGGCCACCAAGCCATCTCCTTTGCCCCATTAAATGGAGAAATCATCACTCTACTGTGGTAACTCCAGTGCACTCAACTCCAGTGTATCTGCACAGGAGAATCCAGAATGGGAAGGTCTGTGGGCAGGACATGGTCTTGCCAGTTCAGATGGCAGGGTTGGACTTGCAGTGAGGAGGCATAAGAGGAGAGGATGCAGTCTCTCTTCTGTCTGTCAATTGTTGCAGCTTTTAGCCCATCTACAGCAGGTAGCTGGTGCAGAGTTTGGAGGGATAAAACTGTGCCTTGTTTTACAGTATTTCTGAAGTAGTTCAAAAAACACTTGGTTGCTTGTGCCTGTCTGTATCTGTGAACTGATGATGACTTGTGTTATTTGCTAATTTCCAGGCCGCCAGAGCTGCAGAGGGAGAAGGCAAACAGCGATTCTTCACTCAGGATATCAACAACATCATACTGGAGTAAGTGCTGCCAGGAGAGAAGAGTGGGAAAGGAAAATATTAGGCAGAGTGTTTTTGGTAAATTCAGGAGCAGGTTTAGCAGGACTTGTGGGGGTGTCCTTATACAGGTCCTCTACGCAGAACATGCCTACGTGAAAGTCTCTTAGAAATGGCCTTCAGTTGAAATATGATGTATAACTGAGGAAGGAGAAGATTGGAAGGGATGTATCCAGGCCTCCTGTTCTCAAGATGATGCTTGATACCCGTGTACTTAAATTTGGTCACTTGACCTGTGATTGTAGCTTGATACAAGAACAGTAAATTTCTCCCTGTCAGAGATGTCAGGCGTGTTCTTTGCTATTTAAGTTATATGCTATATGGAATATTTTATAACTGGGATAAGGCTGCTGTGTTCAACTGGTTTTCTTTGCAGACTGGAGGAACTCCATTACTGCTCTGTGGTTTTGAGTCCTCCAATTATAGAATGCCAGTGTTGCTTCACGCAGCTGTTGATAATGGCTTCATTCTTCTTCAAGTGTCTAGAGAAGGCTGATGAATGCACACAGCTTTGTGATCATCGCAGTGTAATACTTACACAGAGGCTTTAATTTCATTAAGGTTTATCAAGGCACTTGAAGGGAATTGCTGAAGGGAAGTTTGGGAGTCTGTTTCCCTCTTGTTTCAAGTGGTGATTACCACCTTTTAGCATTCCAGTGCTGACTGCACAAACAGTCCTAACCTTTTTTCAAACTGATAGCTTTAACCACATTCAGTTGTGATTTAAATAGATTTGTATGACTTTGCCATAGAATCAGTTGGGGTTTTTTACACTTCTTATTGACACTGAGAGATGGCTTAAAAAGCTAAGTCTCTGAAGTTATACGTAACTGTGTAGATAGAATCATAGAATCATAGAATAGTTTAGGTTGGAAAAGACCTTTAAGATCATCCAGTCCAACCATTAACCTACACTACCAAATCCACACTAAACCAATCAAGGGTAGACTAGAAGGGTTTGGCACACACTGACCTCTCGAATCTACTCACTGGGAAGTAAGTTCAAGCCCAAGGGATAAAGTTTGATTCTATATTATCCTGCGTTAGACCACCATGGTATCTGACACAAGCAGTGTGTACGTCTCATTTCATTGCCTGACACTCCTGCACTTCAGCTGCCAGGAAGAAATGCAGAATAAATGAGACTGCTGACATCCTTTCGTTCCTTTTCCAGATAATCAAACTAGAATGAAAGGCCTAGCTTGGCATAAAAGGCTTGAGTCATCCGATTCTAAAATCTAAAGAACGTTCACGTAGTTTGGCTTGTACTTTGTCCCTCTCTGCCTGCCTCCAGCTCCCCAGGTTGCATCAGAGTTGCATTTATGTTGCTGAGAGAACCTCTGCCAGATCCCTGGTCAATGTTGTGGTGGTTGTCTTGTTCTTCAGCATAGAGCTGCAGACCCGGGAGCTGAACAGCCAGATCCGGTCAGGGGTGTATGCCCACTTGGCTGCTTTCTTCCCGTGCAGTAAGGACACTCTGGTCAAGCGTGCCCGTAAGCTCTATCTCTATGAGCAGGTGAGTGAATTTGGTAGCGCATCCCTGTGTTGTGTGCATGTTACCCCTGATGTCCAGAGCACAGCTGTGGTCTACCTAACGTGGTGTTGCCCTCCACTGAGCGTGGTTCAGCCACCACATGTGGTGGTGTGGACTCAGAACCGTCAAGGTCTCAACCTGCCAGATTTGGGTGTCTCAGCTGGAACACACCATGTGGAACTTCAGGCTGTTCTGTGCTGTGCTCTAGGGTGGCCGATTGAAGGAACCTCTACAGAAGCTGAAGGAAGCCATTGGAAGGGCCATGCCAGAGCAGATGGCCAAGTACCAGGAGGAATGCCAAGCCCACACTCAGGCCAAGTTTGCCAAGTAAGCTCCTCATTTGCTCGCTACGCACCTGTAGCTCTTCTCAGCAGGCTCCCTGTGACCTGTAGGCTGCTCTGATGAAGTTTACCACCTATTTTTGTTCTGTAGTAAAAAATTGCTGACGGGCATTAATTTGTCTAATTAAGCTGTGTGCGTTCTTTGTGCTGTCTATGGTGATGCCAACTACAGTAGCATTGATGGGACCAGAACTTGGCTGAAGTGTTTCACTTCTATGTGGGCCTGTCTTTAGGAACATGGCAGTCTGAGAACAGTCAGACTGGATTAGTCCTGTGGTCTCTATTACACAGTATTGGGAGATTTCTTAACCTTGAGCACTTAGCTCAGATTGCACCCAAAGCAAGAGATTTAGGCCCTCTTCCCATGCGTGTGTTATCATTGACTATTGAGACCTCTGAACAGTGTTGTTCAGAGATAATTAATCCTGTCCTTGAATCTCCAGGATAATTAATTCCATGTTATCTCTGTCTCTGTTTTAGGATGCTGGAAGAGGAAAAGGACAAAGAGCAACGAGATCGAGTTTGTTCTGATGATGATGAGGATGAAGAAAAGGGAGGGAAGCGCATCATGGGACCACGAAAGAAATTTCAATGGAATGATGAAATCAGGTTTGCATAATTTAGATATTAAAAGAACCTGCGACTTGTCTTGTTTTATGCAGTTGGAAATGAAGCATTTCAGTATTTGTATCTTGTTTTCAGAGCAGTGCTGATCATCTGTAGTAACAGCCAGCTTGGAGGTTTGTGGCAGACTGTGCTGTTTATGGAAGCCACTATTGCATTTATTAAATCTCACCCTTATTTACCTTGCAAAACTAAGCTGATTTCAGGCACAGGCCAACTCTGAGAGAAGTGCTAAGAAGCCTCTGTGCAGAGGCCAAAAGAGAGGGACAGATCTTTGGGGAAAGAAGGACCTCGGCTGAATTGCTGAAATCCTACAGACTAGACTCTTAACAAGACCAGATCTGTGGCTGTGGAAGCAGTTAAAGCTAATGGGGATTGCTGCCCCTGGCACCCAGGGGTCTGACAAAGAACAGAGTGCTGGGCGAAGGGGAGAGGGACAAAGGATAAAACGGGAATCAATCCTGTGGTCGTCTTCATTCTTATTCTGTAAGAAATTGGGGTGCTGCCCTGTAGATGGCTGATTCCTTTAGAACAAATCAAGCTTCATTTCCTGCCTTCTCATTGCCTCTCAGCACGAAGGTCTGCAGAGAGGTTCAGTTCTGCGGTTGTTAATGATGCCTGTAATTCTGGCACTGGTTTAGTACCTCTGCTGTTTCAGGATACTGAAATGGGAAGGGGTGACGAGGCTTTTCCCCCCTGGCGCGTTGATGTGCGTGCACACACAGAGCGAGGAACGTGCCTTTCCCTTCCTCTTCCTTGCAGAGGCAGTGCAGGGTCGGTTTTATTAGCAAGGTGTTATGCAGAGCCAGGCGTGTCTTGGTGTATTTATCCAGCCCTGGGTAAACAGAATGACCTCCAACTGGGGAAAGTTAATCCGCGTAACTGTATTTGAAATCTTCCTGTTCTTCAGGGAGCTGCTTTGCCACTTGGTGAAGATTAAGTTGGATGGTTATGACCTTGACAAGAATAAGGCTCAGTCTCTAGAGGATTATGTGAAGACCTTCCTAGATGGAGAGGTGAAGCCCCTTTGGCCAAAAGGCTGGATGCAGGCCAGGTGAGCAAGAATCAAGTTGTACTGCAGGGATTCCTTGTCATAAGGGACCTCGGAAGGTCATTAGTTCTACCCCTGCTCAAAGAATGGCTAGCTTCAAAGTTAGGTTGGAGTGCTCAGGGCCTTGCCCTATGGAGTTTTGGAAATCTCCAAGGATGCAGATTACTACAGCATCTCTGGGCCCCTGTTCTTAATCACTTTTCATGAAATCTTTTCTCCTTATTTCCAATCAGAATTCCCCTTGCTGCACTGAACTGAATATTCCCTCTTTTTGCTTTTTACTGTGCACCTTTGAGAAAGGTCTGGCTCTATCTTCTTTGTAGCTTCCCTGCCCCCCCTCACTCTTTAGGTAGTGGAAGACTGCCATTAGATCCCTCCTTGGTCTTCTCATTTTCCAGGCTGAGCAAACCCAGTTCCCTCCACCTCTCCTTGTGTGTCGTGTGTCCCTGTTCCTCAGCCATCTTAGTGGCTCTGGACTGTCTCCAGTTTGTCGACATCTCTCTTGTATTGTGGGGACCCTGAAGCTGGATGTTGTATCCAGATTTGACCTCACACGTGCTAAACAGAGGGGAATAAGCACTTGAACTACTGGCTGTGCTCTTGCTAATACCTGCCAGTATATAGTTAGCTCTCAGCAGTACACCCTTGCAGCAGTGGCTCATGTTCAACTTGTCCACCAGGATCCCTGGGTCCCTTTCTGCAAGGCTCCTACATAGCCAGTTGGCCCCCAGCCTGTGTTGCTGCGTGAGGTTATTCCATTCCAGCTGCAGGACTTTGCGTTTGTCTTTGTTGAACTTCACAAGGTTTGTGTTGGCTCCTTTCTCCAGCCTGTCCAGGTCCCTGTAAATGGCAGCCCTGCCCTCCAACATATTCTCCCCCTCCCTCCGTTTTCATATCACCCTCAAACTTACTGAGAGTGCAGTCCGTGCTGTCGTCCAGGTTGTAAATGACAGTGTTGAGTAGTCTTGGCCACCCTTGGCCTCTGATGGATGCCACTGGCAGTGACAAGTTGCAAGGTAGAACCGGGACTGAGGTGAGGCTGATTGGCCTGTGGTTTCTTGAAGCTGTATTACAAAGGATCACTTTGTAATCTGTCTCACAACGGATGCATTTTTCAGACACTTTGGGAAGTCTTCCCTAGACCCTAGAGTATTCCCAAAAGAAAGCAAAGCAGAAAGTTTTAGGGGCTTCGGACTTGCACTAGACGCATCAGATAGCAGAGTAAGTAGGAATTTGGTGTGGTTTTCTTTACCCTATCTGGTGTCTTCACTGCTGTTTCCTGCTCTTTCACGCCCTCCATCATCATGCCATTGAGCTGGCAATTGCAGAGAGCCATACAAATTGCAGAGAGTCATTCTGCTGGCAACGTCATCAGCTTCTGGCCTGCTTTGTTTTGCTCAATAGTTTTAAAGAAAGGACAACTGTACAGTTTTACTGCTGGAATCTATCTCTTTGCATTTAAAGAGCTGGACAGCACTGTCGTCTTCTCTCTGCTGAATTTGCTTTTTGGGTTTCATGGGGGATAAAGGAAGAAGTAGGTACCAGTTCTTAAGAGCAGTAAGTATGAGTAGCACATTACAGATCCATTTGGAAAAATCCATGGCCATTTATTGCAGTTGCATGTGCACATGAAGTACAGTAATGTGCATGGTTGTAGTGTGTTGTTTTAGTGTATGGGAGCTGAATGATGGCATTAAGAGGTGGGTGCAGATTCCTACTCAGTTAATGAAGATATTACCAGCTTGAGGGTCTTAGCTTGCCAAGTTTTAAAAACTTTTCTTTGAATAAAAGGAAATTAAAAACTTTTCCCTCTAGTTTGTGGGTGAAACTGTTCTTAGGCATACAAATTTTCACCTAAGACTCAGTGTAGGAGGGTCTTCCGTTGAAGTTAACTACAGAATGACTGAATAAAAGTGCTTTTCCTGGTTGCTTTCCAGTGGCTCAAGGACAGTGGTTTCTCCTGCTGGGACTTGATGGAGTTGGACTTGATGATCCTTATGGGTCCCTTCCAACTTGAGATATTCTATGATTCTATGACTTTGTGGTTTAAAGACAGAGGGTAGACTGATAGACACACAGAAGGGAAGGGGAGGGATTGGCAACACTAGGAGAATTGTAAACAATTTTATGGTCAAGTCAGCTTCATTCACTGTCATCATGATCATAGAAGTTCATCTTTAAGAGGAACTTGAAGATGGACGGAGTAGAACCTTTGTGTATGAGTTCAGAGAGGCCCTGCCATGGTTCCATTTTCTCAGGCAGTGCTAAAAGGCAATTAACAGAAATAAGGTTAAAATAAGCTTCCTTTTTAAAAGAAAAAGGATGACAAAAGTCTTTGTCAGGCTGTTAATTCCAGGCAGGAAGCATATTCCATATGCCAGTACTGAAGGTGTATTTATAAGCTTCTCACCCTGATATCTAAGGCGGCAGCTGAGTGGCAGCTGTTTTAGGTGAAATAGTGTTTGTGTGAGATTCTGGTTCACTTAGCCTCAGTAGTAAAGGGTTTTGGATGAAGCTGTATTTATTGGTTGTGGTTAGTCAATTGTTACTGAAATGGTTGTGCTGATTGAAAAAGTCACCTCAGCTGTTTGCTGGGGACGCAAAAGCAACAGAGACACGCAGTGTGCAAAGGCTTTTCATCCATGTTGCTGTATTGACACAGGGGAAGGTAACCTTCCTCCCTTGAAGTTGGTGAAGTGCTCTTGTATGATCTGCCAGCTCTTGGATGGACTGTGGCAGCAGTAATGCCCAGTTTGAATGATTGTACTGCCTCTCCAGTTGGCTGTCAGCTTTTTAAGCTGGCAGAGCTTTTTCCTTAGTTATTGTCCAACAACTGCCTTAATGGCCTTTCCAGCGCCTACAAGTATAGCTCCCCAGAGAGGGAATTGTGTGGGGGAGTTCAGGAGGATTTTCCTGGAAAAGGGATGAATATTTGTTTGCTCTCTGTGGTTTTAATTTCACTAAGTCCCCTGCTGTACTGTGCAGCTCTGTCTCCAGTGATCCCAGCTGCTCTACTGGGTCTTGCTGGATATCACTTCTCATTGCTCTCTTCCCTTCTTAGGACACTGTTTAAGGAGAGCAGGCGTGTACATGGACACCTCACATCAGTCCTGTGAGTATCGCGCAGCATTCCTTTGGAGTGATAACTGGTGAACTCCGTTCCCTGGGGCCTGGGTGGATCACGCAGGAGTACCTGAGCTTGCTTGGCTCCCATCAGATAGTTTGGCGCTGCTTCATTTGGGGAGGTCTAGGGAGCGTGGTTGTTTGTGTGTGACATCTCCCAACGACAGCCTTCCTGAGGTGCTTTAGCCTTACAGTAAGCTCAAAGATAAGAACTTTGAAGCCAGGTTGCCTCCTGGCCTTGTTCAACAGACTGGAGTCAGGCCTCTGTGCTAGTCCCTAGGAGGCAGATCAAGGTAAAATGGAGTGTGATGCCAGCACTGTGATGATTGCTACCTGTTCAGTCGGTCCTTACTGGATTCTGGATTCCCTCTTTCTTGTTGGCTGGTTAAAGGAGGGGTACAATGAGATCAAGCTAGTGAAGGTGGGTGCAACAGGCTTGTGGGTGGCAAACCAAGAGAGCCATCGGAATCCAGCTGCGCAGGTGCTTTAATGCCAAAGGGTCTCATGGATCTTGCTGGCAGTCTATAATAGATGATGATATGGATTAGGCTGATGTCTGTTTGACAGACAGTCCTGTTCTTGGCACTGGATGAACGAGGGGAAGTGTGAGAAAGAGATTATGAAACAGAGTGTAGAGTCATCCTTCCCTCAGCCATACCATTCCAGCAGTTCAGGGATGTCTTGTACCAGAGATTGCATCTGACCAGACCAAATGATCTATTTTCCGTCAATTTGGCAGATGCTTTTGCATCCTTGACTTCTTCTGGGAACCTAAAAGAAATGTGTAACTTTTCTCCAAAACAGTCTCTGTACCAGTTTCTCTCTGGGTATTGCTATAGTCAGGTCAGCAGTGGGTTCCTGTAGTAGCTCCTAGCCCTGCAGTCGGTGCAGGTTGTGTCTGTTGAGTGCTTTCACTGCTCTGCTACCATTTCAAGACTCTGCTCCGCTCCCTAATTCATTCCCCTGTGTGGGAGTTGGGGCTTTCTAGAGCAGCAACCAAATGTCATATGGTTTTGAATCCTAGCAACCTGAGATGCTGCCTCTGTTCCCTTGGTTCTTTGCAAAAGACTCAGTGGATCATCATTAACAGGGCCCAAGTGTGCTCCCTAATTGGATGCTTTCCTGTGGGCTTTCAGTGAGCCATGTTTCTTTTGTCTCCCTCAAAACAGGGCGAAGAAGAAGGTTATAGCTCCTACTAAGGTGAAAGTGAAGGTGAGTTCATTGTTTTCTGGTTCCCATGGTTGACATACATAAGAGTCAAGTGTCTGCCATCTTAAATCCTATATTTGAGCCTTGTATCTATACATTAGGTACAGGGAAGTTGTGCTGGGAAATAGCTCTAGTCAGTATTGGGCTTGAAAAAACAGCTAGAACAGCAACTAAAATTGATGGCAGCAGCAGTCAGGAAGGGAGATGGGGCCAGCAGGCACAGAACATGCCTATTCTGCCTTTTATCCCCCAATCAGGAACCTTCCCTTCCCTTTTCAGCAGTAAACCCTGCTTCTCTTCTGACTCTGCCTTCTCTTGTGATTTTCTTCCAGGAATCTTCCTGCAAGCTGGATAAAAAGGTGTCAGTTTCCGTTCCTTCGATGCACTCAAGCAGCACCTTAGCTCTGTCTTCAGAGCCCCAGGGGGGAGCTCTGGGTATCAGTGCCCAAACCAGAGAACTCTTGTCCCTTGGGACAGCCCAAGCAGCCAGCAGCACTGGCACTCCTGCTGCCTTCATGGATGACTCCTTGGATGAGGACTTAATTCATAATCCCACTTCCTCTCTCGAAGCAGTCTCTAAGGAGCTGGCTGTGCTGAACAGCAGAGCGGGAGGGAGCCCTGACTTTACTCTTTCTGGAGCTCCAAAAGCTCCACCAGAGAAGATCTCATCTCTTGCATCCTCAGAGGAGAAGAGGACATTTCCAAAGTCCAACCCTTCCCCTACATCCTCCTCTGGTTCACTCCAGTCTCCTCTAAATTTCCTGGCTGAGCAGGCCCTGGCATTGGGCCAGTCTTCTCAAGACAAAAAGACAGAGAACTCTAATTACAAAGAGCTCTCCTGCCAAGCCTCCCCCAACAAAATCCTTCCTGATGCACACCAGGCTAAACAGAAACACCACAGCCTGATCCGGCCAAGCCACGGGCCTCAGACCTCCACCCCAGTGCCGGGTTCTCAGGTGAAGGTCTTTCACTCAAGCAGCCAGCTACAGAAAACTTTCACCTCCCCGGCTCCATTTGTCAAACTGCAGAATCCCAAGTCCTCCCCACTGCCCCAACGCTCCCTTCTCCAGCAGGTCAAGTCATCAACCAAAGCTCAGAGCTTCCATTCCTCTGCATCACCAGGCAGCACCCAAAACTCCGGCAGCTCCCACAAGAGCCCAGGCTCATCCTCATCATCTCTCAGCTACACAGGAAAACACTCAAGTGGCTCTAGCTCTTCAGGACAATCTTACAAATCACCCTTTGTTTCTGGTTCCCTCTCCAAGCACGGGGCTTCTTCCAGCAGCTCCTCATCTGGAGCTTCTGCAAATCAGGGCTGTTCCTCTGGGAACTTGCTGCCCAGTGTGCAGACGCCTTCCTCAGGCCAGGCGTCCAGCCGCCCATCCTCAAGCTCCTCGGTGAAGAAGACGCCCGTTTCGCAGAAGCTGACTCTGGTGGCACCTCCTGGAGGTTCAAATGGAGATTCTAGCGGGGGCACTCAAGGAGTGGCCAAATTGCTGA
The DNA here is from genome assembly GCF_030463565.1 of Pelecanus crispus. NCBI lineage: Eukaryota > Metazoa > Chordata > Aves > Pelecaniformes > Pelecanidae > Pelecanus > Pelecanus crispus. Next base: position 18,671,767 of record NC_134653.1, read on the forward strand.
CCTCCTCCCTAAAGCCAGCTGTTGTTAGCAGCACCGCATCTTCTACCTCTGTGCCGGTAAGCAGGGGTGTGCTGGCCTAGCCTGAAGCCAGCAGAATGCATGGCAGTGTGTCAGGCCATCTCCTAACTTGTTCAGACCTGCTGTAAAGCGACGACTTCAAAAGAATTTCCTGAAATTCTTGAATCGCTGTCTGGGTCTTGGCTGCTTAGGCTAGGAAGTCCTGGCCTTTGCCATGGGCTTGCACTCCAGAATTCAAGCTTTCATTTTCAGCTTAAAGTAAGAACTAAGCAAAATATGGTTCAATAATGTCTCATGAAGGACTCCTGGGTTACCTATACAGACTTGTATTATTCAGCCATTGTATTTAATGGTATAAGGACCTTAATTTTCATCTATAGCAAAAAAGTAATTGTTCCTAATGCTGCTGTATTAATTTGTTGTTGGCTGCTCATACCTCCCTTCTTTTGTGGCACGTGGAAAGAGCTGGGCAATTAAATGAGAATATTTAAATGGGCCTGAAAACCCGGTATTGCTTAGCCCATGTACCTTGTCTGTTACTGAGATAGAGAGCTGAAAAGCATTTTCCAGCGGTATCTCCATGGGAGAGATCTCAGATAACATTCTTGGATGCAGGGGTACACCAAACCTTGGTACCTTGAGTTGTCAGCAGTGATGCTGCTAGAAGTGAGTAGGAAGTACTCTCCAGAACTCACAGGCAGTGTGTAAGCTTTTCCTCTGCCTAATGGAGGCACAGTTCCAGAATAAGGGAACAACAGAGTGAAATCCAGTATGGTCTCATTTAGAAGAGCACAGCGTCCAGCAGCTGGATTGCCAGTGTACTGGGCACCTCCAGATGGCCTCAGGAGTTGGCAGCTCTTGGGCCCTGGCTGGGAGGGCACTTCTTGCAAGGAGGAATGCTTGAGCACCCCATGTTTTGCAGTTCTTTAAGTATGAATGATGCTATGCCTTGGTTTTCCTACTCCTGAGTGACCTTTTCTGTTGCTTTTCAGAAAGGAACTAGTGGAGCTGTGCTGCTAACAAGTTCTTCCTCCTTAAGTGTACTGGCTCCATCCTACAAGTCCAGCAATCCAAAGCTGCCAGCTGCCCTGAGCTCCACCCCATTAGGTATTATCTCTCCTATTCATTCTTTCCCTCTTCATGTCATCTCCTTCAGTTCAGACTCCTCCCCAAAAGCAGGAGTGTCAAAGGATGCAATAGTTACAGGACCTGCTCCAGGAACTTTCCACCACGGCCTTGGCCACAGTGAGTATCCTTCATGGTCATGCATGTGTGTGTGACTTGTGCCTGTGCTGTCAAATAACAAGGACACCAATGCTCTGCTGTGTTAACCCATTGCAGACCAACCCATCTCTCTTGCTGTTGCTTCATGCTGTAGTTCATGCACTTATATCTCCAGCAGTTGCATTTGGAGAACGCTGGGCACGTCCCTATAGCTAGCCCAGAAGTCCCAATAGCTGAAAGCTGAGCTATAAGCTAACTGCTGCAGCTCTTCTGCTCATTTCTGTCTTCGATGTGTATTTGTTCTTTTTTTTTCCCCTCTCCTTTCTTTGTTTTTCTCTCTAGGTCTTCTGGCTGGCTTGCACTCCAGCCCCCACCATGCAGCGCCACTCCCACATTCTGCCCTGTCCACTCATTTACCACAAAGTTTGCCAGGTAACTTGTCAGACGGTCGTGTTTGTCTTCTGCGTTGTGAGTCATCCTGTATCTCAGCAGATACTTCCTCTAGGGGTGAAAGCAAAGCGGTTGTCCACGTTGTCTGACCGGTGCGGTCGTCGCTAAAGCCTGCAGCCTCCCCGAGGTACAAAGTGAGGCGTAGCCCTCTGCGTCCTTTACTGTTTAGTTAGCCAGGGCAAACTTGTGCGTTTCTGGAATGATGAGCCCTCAGTGCTTATAGCAAGTGTTGGTTCATGGAGGTACTCAGCTTTGCTGCTTGTGTCGTGGTGAAGAATTATCCTGCCAGGATTAAAGCTGTGCATGTTTATGCACAGTCTGCCAGGATTGCCCAGGAATGAATATTCTGGCTCTGTGGAGTTTTGTTTCTGGTGACCTATATAAAATGTGTCAGACCAGAATGTCTTGCATCTGTGCTCTGAGCTAATTGCCTGTATCTCCTTCGTGACAAGTTTGTAGTGTAAATGGAGACTGCTTTACTTGGTGTTGACAATGTGATGATTTTGCAGTTAAGCCTGTTCCTGCCCTAGTTTGATGCCTGCAGAAGCAATGCATAAACCTGAGATTTCTGAAGAACACCTTCTCTGCTCGTAAATGGAGTCCTGCCTGGTGGGCTATGAGCATGTGTAAATGTGTAGCACTGTGGAAGTAGGAGAGAAGTAAGGGGGATTCATGCAGCATTTGGAAAATTGAAATGCAGGGCCAGCAGAATGGGCTTATCTGCTTCAGGGAGTTGCTTATTCCATTGGTAATTGCTATTTCTGCTTTCTTGATCAAGTGTTCTTTAGCGCTTCAGTGCAGCTCAGTGCCACTGTCTTAGTACCTGCTCCTGTTGTGATTGTCTTACTGGGCAATATGAGCCTGATTTAGGAGTGGATGTGCTAACCTAATACTGTGGCACCAAGGCCGTTAGATGTATGGATAACCTGCTGGAGTTCATGTGGCCTCCCATAGCAGTCATGGGGTAAAATGCCCTTGACTGCTGAGCGCAGAGCTTGTTTGATGAAGAAAGAAGAGAGTGCCGTGCACTGGTGAAAATTCAAAGAATTTGTTGTCTTTGCTTCTTTTGTTAGAGTTTGTCGGAGGCAGGTTGTTATGCTACTCTGATGTGGTGGAGCAGAAGAAGAATGTACTAGCAGCAATCACTGGTGTGACAGACCCTTCCTTCCTGTTTGTAAATTCACAGTTACTGGAGAGATGACCGATTTTGCTTTGAACATGGGATATGAAATGTATTCTGTGTCACTGAGAAGGGGTTCTCTGTCCCATTATTTGATGGAATTTAGAGTGGTTACTTCACTGTTGCTTATAGGGCTTATAACAAAAGAATTTTTTGATGGACTGCTGCTCTTAAGCAGGCCATAGTGCTAGAAGCTGCAAGTAGACAAAAGGTGACTAGGAATAAGTGAAGAAAAACTGACCATTGAGACAGATTCATCAGGGACCCACTTTCTCACTTGGTGTTTTCACATAAAGATTGGAGATTGAGCCTAGTGCTGTTATCTCTGGGAATATTACCAGTTGTGGTGTTTTGTAGAACACAGTAGATATTTAAGTGACCACTGTGATCTTAATTTGTTTTGTGGCATAAACTGTGGTTGGCTGTGTAAGCAAATGGCCACAGCTGCATTGCTCTGTCTGAAAGCTGTGAGGACTCTGGTGTGTTGGGAGGTTGCTATGAATGCAGGGAAACATTGATGCCTTAAACGAAAGTGCTTATACCAGCATTCATCAAAAAGCATTTGAGCAAGGAGCATCCAGTGCTTGCTTGTGTGTTGTCACTTCTGCATTTGCTGGTGGAGGTGCCTGTGTGCTGGTGCTGTGGTGATGGTTCTGACTGCTCGCTTTAGAAATGCGACGTGCTGGGGCTGAGCTCTTGCATGGAATGAACTGTCCTTGTCCTGGAGAAGAACCTGTTGCTGTGCTGCTCAGTGCCACTGCTGCTTAACCGCACATCTCAGTACACCCATTTGTTCATCATAGTCTGATGGTAGTTCTAATTGCTCCTGGAAAACTTCTGCTTCCTTAAACTTCCTTCCTTTTTCTCCCTTCAGTGCATTTTCTCTTTTCCCTCCATGTCTATTCCTTTCTGTTACTTCAGTGGTTAGATTCCTGATTCCTGTTGCTATCAGTGGGCACCTAAAGCCTTCATTACAATAGCAAAGGTGTACTGACGGTGTTATTTCAAACCACCTTTAGATGCAAGGCAGCCAGTACCATGTATTTCTAGTTTCCTAGATGGGGAGACATGGTAGGATGGCTTTTAGAGGAGGGCATAGGCTAGCTAGTCAACCAGCAATCTGAATCTATGCCATGGTGCTTTTGCTGGGAGGCCACAGGAGACCCTCAGTGTTTCCCGTGTCCCTTACTCAGGTGCAGAGGCAGGGCTGCTCCCAGTTTTAAGATGTCTCCAAGCACATTCTCTTACCCCCTGAATCCTTGGTGCTGGAAGGGAAAAATAGAGACATCTGGCTGTCCCAGCTGCATGCAGCTCTGTGGAGCTGATGCTGAACCCCCATCCCACTTTATTTTCTTTCAGATGCTTCTCAGCTTCACGGCAAAGGGTCCAATGCACAGCAGCGCAAGTTGTGATGTCTGCAAGGAGGGGAGCTAGAGCACACATAGGATAAAACCAAGAGGAACAGGTCATGAACTTTGGATACCGGCTGTGTCTTTCTCCCCCGGCCCCCCCCCCCCCCCCCCCCCCCGCCCCAAACAACTGGAGAGACTGAACCACAATGAGGAACTCATTGGTGCGTTTGCTCAGAGGCTTTCAGAGCTAAGTCCCAAGCAAAGGGCCACCTTGAGCCATGCCCTAATGAGAGAAGCATTTTGTAGCACTGTTTTATTGCTGCTGCCCTTCACGCATTCCCTGGCACTGGCAGGAGTTAGAACTCCCAGGGAGACTTGGGTGGCTTGGCTTTCTTGCAGTGGATTCCAACCCACCCACCTGTGTCTGTTTCTGCCAAGTACCTCCAAGTCCAGTTACCTCCTTGGTCTCCCAGTGGAGGATATGAAAGGTGCTTCTTTCTTCTGCTTTAGATTTACTTGGATAATTCTAGCACTGCCAGTGCTTTCTGAAGACATTTGACTAACTTTTCAATTGTACTATAAAACTGTGCTACAGTTAATTGGAGGACCTAACATTTCCTGTGTGGTGAATCTAATGAACCACCTGATGTTCCCCTCTGGAGGAGAAGGAAGACTCTTTAGAGAGACATTTTTAGATGCAGTCATTGACTTTGAGAATTCTACTACTTTTGGGTTTTGGATTTTTTTCCTCCTGCTCAGTTTTATCCTCATTACCATCGAATGCATTGGATTGAATGGGACACTTCTCGGCATGTCACATGTATAGGAAGACATAATTCCAGTGCCTTTTATGGTGGAGCAAGAATGGACTAGTGACACACATTTCAACCCTATTTTGTGTGCTCCTCAACCCTTTTTTAATCATTCTGTATTTAAAATGTATTCTGTTTTATTTAATAGAGCTTTTTATGGTTGCACATCAAAAAAAAAAGCTGCACTGTCTGGACTTCAGTGGTGTCTTGGTGACTGCAAACACAGTACCAAATCCAGCAAGAGCACCAGTTCTTATCTGAGTTTGTGCAGGCGGGTTCCAGACCCTCCCCTAAAGCCATTCTTTTCTAGGGTCGTTGGTTATGATCTCTTTGGTGGGCAGAGGGAATGATCTAGATTAACCAAGGTCACTACTAGTCAAATGAATTCCAGAGAATAATATTGCTCTCCTCGATGATTTCTGCACTAGGATCATGTGCTTGTCACAGCTGCAGGAGTGGGGACCATCTAGAATTGGGGTGTGTCTTTTCTTCTTAATTTTTTAACTCTTAGACCTAAATACTTCTCCTGAGTACACCCTTTCAGTCTGTGCATAGCTAAGGGCAGGCTGTGGTTACAACCAAGCTTTATGGTTTTGATTTTCTGCTCTTCCCCCAGTCTGCCTTTTCTCAGGCCCCCACAGCCACATCTGAATCATGCTGTAGTAGCGCTGATCCGCATAGGCTTTACTGGTATTTCAAGCAAAAGCTTGCAGCCTTCCTTCTTGAGCTTTGGGGAAGGATGCTGACAGAGTATACCAGCAAATATCTGCTTTAGTTTTCCCCATTTTTGGTAAGATCCAAGATGGACTGTTTTCAATTTGAGCTGATACCTAATTTCCCAAGATCAGTGCATTGTTTGTATTTTTTTTTAAAAAAATGCAGCTCAGATTTAAAATTTGTTTACAGAAAATACCTAGGTTGTAGCAAAAGAGCCAAAGACAGAACTTGTGTTATTAAAACTAAGCACAGCAGTTACGAATAGACTCTGAGCAGTGGATGTCGCATGGTTCCCGTTGAAGGCCTAATCCTGAGAGGTACTTTGCACCTTCAACTTCCCATGGTAGCTGAAAGAGTGTTCAAACACCTGGCAGGATAGGGACTCTCAGCGAGTGACCCGAGGTACTGGTTCTACTCCCTCTCTTTTCTTTCACTTGAATGCTTCTGCTGGGAAGCACCCGTGTGCATGGCCAGAGCAGAATGCCCTCCTTCTAGGAATTTAGCGAAGCCTCTTGCCTCAGGGAAATGTTTATTTGGTGGAAATTCTGTGGGATATTTTTTTCTTTACATGCTATAATGAATGAGTGAATGGTATGGAGCAGAGTCGCAGCAAGGCAGAACCATGCAGAGACCTGACAGCTGATGCGGAGCCAGGAGTCTGGCATCTCTGCCTTGACGAGGCAACTTGCAACGCTTTCGTGACAGTGTGGGGAGGCGAGGCTCCCATGGCACTTACTTAGTATGGCAGTTCCTTTCGGGTGTTAAGAGCTGCGGTTTACTATTATATTTTTTTTTGTGTGTGTTGGGACTGTCTTGCTGAAGATAGTGGGGGATGGTATGAAAACTGTTAATCTTGTACAGAACAACTGAATAAATTGTTTCAAAGTTTCCAAAATGCTTTTTTCCATCTCCTTACCTCTAGTTTCATGACTTTGTTTTCAAGAATTTGTCTTTCAGCTTAGATGATCACCTCTTGATCATCTTGTTCCTTGAGTGAGTAATGAATTATTTACTGTTTTAACTAAAGTCTCTTAGCTGGTAAGTAAATTACAGCTCTCTTTCTAGCCATTGTGGTGGTAGAATTGCATATTCTCATGCAGTGTCCTCCTGCTGATGCTTGAAGTTGACATCTGCTGGAAAGAACATGCAGGGTTCAGACCCTGGAGCAGTGATGCGATCCTGCCTGATCCTTTCATTCGCAAAGGTAAAATAATGTTAATCCCGAAAGCCAGGATGGATGTGCAGTGAATGCTTATGGCTGCTTTTCTTGATGGCAGAGTTTACTGGGGTTCAGGTATTAAACGAAATTTGGGAAAAAGGAAATGAACGTGCTCTAAATGTGGAAAAGCCCTTGATAACATCCCAGTGTAATTCCCTGTTTTCCTGCAGCTGCAGTCCTATTTGTGCAGTTCACTCCCATCTAATGCTGCTAATTAGCCCTAGCTCTAATGCTGCTCCAGCAATCTCCCTCTTGGAAAAGAGTCAACAGCTAAAATGAACAGTCTTTTTTTTTTTTTTTTGATCTTTGACTCTGAAATGGCATCTTTCTTTAAAGCCAAAGATGAAGAGACTGCCATAATTAATAAAGAAAAAACAACTTCTGACTGGAACCACTGCATTTTTATTTTGTACTATAAATAGAATTCCCCTCTATTTCCCATTCCCTTACACAAGTAAATGAAACATGTAGCTGCATGTAACTCCATTCAGTAAAATACCAGCACAAATGGCTTTTAACCATGAGGTAAGCTAACTGTGTTTCGAAGGCACTCTGCGTTTGGTTACAGTTGCATGCTTTACACTACCCTCTTGTGTTGGGCAACACTGCCATCTCTTCACGTACTTCTTGGTGACCTCTGTGGTGTATGAATGCTCCTCCTGGATCTATGGCTGACGCCATCAAATTACATCTGCTTCACTCTTCCCCAGCAGCATAGGCATGTAGGTGAACAAAATGATGGTGTTTAGGTATTAATGTGGTGATACTGAATTAAGATGTGTAGCACACCTTTGTTTTTACAGAGCTGGTTTTCTCAGAGGACAATCCCATCATTTAGTCAGTTGTCCACAATGAAACTGGCTTACCAACATGCAGCTGATGTAACCAGCTCCTGCTGGTCACCTCGGAGTCATCTTGACCTTCAGTCTCTCTAATGACTGCTGTATACAGCTTTTTATGTGACTACGTGAGTATATGTTGAGGAAACTGCAGGTTCTACTGAGTCTTTAGACTTCAGGTACTTCACTGTCCTAAGGCTTTTTGTCTTGTTTTTTTTAGGTTGAGTGATTAGGTAGGGATGAAGAAGGGGAGAAGGTTTTGCTGTAGTCCTGACAAATGTGTGTTCCACTACTGGTGGTGCTTTTCTGCAATGTATGACAGCAAGCAGTGTGGCTTCATAGCATGGCTGGGGCAGAGGCTCTAGCATTGTGGAAGATGCAAAGGAGGGCAAGGATTTGCAGTGATCTGGTAGTCTAACAAGTGGTGCAGCTCTGACTAGCTGCTCTTAAGAAAAAGTTTCTAAAGTGGAGGGAGCGCTGTGTAGTTACTTCCTGACACCAAAACTGCCAACTCCTGGATCGACATCTCCTTGTTGAGGTAACTGTTGTACTGAGCCATGGTTAGCCTTCCACTCTTCAAGGCATCCTCAATTGAGAACTCTCTACCAGACTTTCTGTCGAGGATCACAGATGATTCCCCATTGGGACCCTTTATTGAGATCTCCTCCCAGTCACATTCCTGACTCTTCAGTTTGACAAACAGGCTCCATTCAATGAGGCCAAACACATGCGCTTCCTCTGGAGACATTTCTTTTCCTGTATCGGGGTCAATGACCACAATGGAGCGCCTCAGGTGGTTCTCTCTTTGTTCCCTCTTGATAGCCACTGTCTTGAGGCGATTCTGGAGTTGCTCAATCTCTGCATCTTTTTCTCTGGATAACTGCTTCAGATCATCTAACTCTCTTTCCAAAGCTTGGAATCTGGAGTCCAGGTTTATTCCACTGTCCACGTGGGTCAAGCTTCTCAAATCCCGAGCTTCTGTTGCTGTGAGTTCAATCTCTGACTGCAGTCTCCTTGTTTCCATCAGCAGGTTCTGTTTCTCAAGGTGTAGTTTGTGGTTTTCCTCCCTTAATAAGTCTAGCTCCTTTGATGACTTGGAGTTGTTGAATTCCACCTCAGACAGCCTGGTTTCGAGGCGGTTGATATCTGCATCTAGCTCCCTCTTACGCCTACTTTCTTCCTCCAGATTGCTCTTCAGCTTTTGAATCTCATACTCTGTGTCTCCTTTGTCCACTTGGACGCTCTCTGAAAAGACCACTTTCTCTTTGACCTCCATCTTCTCCAAAGAAAGGAGCTTCTTTCTCAGGGCTTCTAGTTCAGTTTGCAAGACTTGTCTCCGGTGCTTCTCTTCTTCTAGCTCCAGCTTGAGGAGGGAGTGCTCCTTCTCTTGCTGGGGATCTTGCTGAAGGATCACTTTCTGTTTCACAGTCACTCGTTCTGTTGTCTCCCTCTCCTGTTCTTCCAACTCATTCAATCTAATCTTCAGCCTCTGCACCTCCAGTTCAGCCTCTCTGCGGGCCTGTCTCTCTTTCTCAAGTTCTTCTAGCTGACGCTCTAGCTCAGACCGTCTCCTCTGCAGCTTGCGGAGTTCTTCACGGAGGCAATCAATTTGCTTCAGCTCACTCTCAATGCTCTGAGAGAAGGAGTTGACTTCAGCTTTCAAGGCAGGATCTTGCTCATACTTCACTACTTCCTGTTGGACCACTTTCTCCTTCACCTGGGAAAGTTCTTCCTCCTTCTGTCTTACTTTCTCTTCTTGGAGTAGCCGCTCCCTCTCCAGGTCAATGTGTTTCATCTGTTCATCTGCTAGCTGCACTCTCAGAGACTCTACCTCCTCTCTAGTCTTGGGGTCTTCCCGAAACTGTAGAATTTCTTGAACAACTTCCTTCATATGCACTTGAGGTTTGGCATCTTTCAAAGCTTGTATCTCTTGTTTCAGCTGGTAAATCTCAAGGTCAGCTCTTTCAATTGCTCCTGTCCTCTCTATGATTTCCTCCCGGAGTCGCTGTAGTTCCTTTTCAGTTTCTGGATCATTCTTGTACTTAATGACCTCCTTAATGACTTCTTTGACTTCTACCAGTGGCCCTCTGTTCCTCAGAGCAGCCAACTCATTCTGGCAGCTCTTCAGCTGTTCGTCGCCACCTCTGTATCTCCTCTCCTGCTCTACCAGCTCCAAACGAAGGTTGGCAACTTCATTTTCAGCCTTGGGATCTGGGCGCACAATCTCACGCACTTTCTCCTGGACAACCACCTTGGCGTTCTCTTCCTCCAGCAGCTGGATCTTCCTGAGCAGCTCAGCCTTTTCCCGCTCATTGGAACGACCCTTGGACTTCTCATCTTCATACTGGCGCCGGAGCTCATTCACCTCTCTCTCAATGGCTAAGTCTTTCTCTACCTTCAGCACCTCCTTGACAGTAATTTTGCCCTCAGCGATGGCCCGTTCCTTCTCAAGACGTTTGAGCTTGTCCTGGAGGAAGCTGAGCTCTTCCTCATGCTTCTGCCGAAGGGCACTCTCCCTCTGCTTGCTCTCTTGCAACATCCGGAATTCCATCTCTAGCTGGGGATCGTTCTGCAGCTTCAGCACCTCCTTCTCTGTTACCTTCTCCTGCTCTTTGTTCTTCTCGCTGGACAGCACAGCAATTTGTTGGCGTAAAAGGATGACTTCATTCTCTCTGGTTCCTTCTTGCCTCCTGAGCTCTTCCAGTTCTTCTTTCAGCTTCAGGATTTCATCAGCTTGAGCCTTATCTTGTTCAATACGTAGTACCTCTTTCACTATATACTCCTGCCCTCCTTCCCTCTTCTCGTGCTCCAAAACGCGCAGCCTGATTTTAAGAGCCTCCAGCTCATCCTGGAGCACCTGGTTCTTGCGCTGCTCTTCTGCTAGGTTTTGCTGCAGTTTGTGGAAGCTCTCCTCCAGCTGAGGGTCAGGCACTTTCTTCAGCAGTTCTTTCTTAACAATGGTTTCTTGGGGCTTCTGGTTTTGCAGGTGGACAATGTTGTTCTGAATGGCTTTGATCTCTGCTTCTAGCTGTTGCCGACGCTGAGTCTCATCTTCAAGCTCCTTCTTCAACTTCCAGACTTCTTCCACGGGCCTTATGGATTTTTTGGTCTGGGCAAAGTCTTGTGTCACTTGAACCTCTGGTTGCTGTTGTTGAAAAAAGAATGTGTAGTCAAAAAAGCCCAAATAATCATACTTTTGGTGCTTATTTTCAGTGCCTCCTGTGACAAAACAACAGGAGGATGTTAAGCTTGGTTAATGGAGCTTGCTTACTGCAAATGCTAAACAGGGGGTGTTTGCAAACAGGCTGCTCTTGAACTGCTCTGTGGATTCCCAGCCTGGCAAATGCTTTCTGTGGTGCCTGTTGCTGTCAAAACAAAGCTTTTAGCCACAAGGGACATTAATTCTGGCATGGGTTTGGCAAAAGAAGTGTTAAAAATGATGTGGAGCTTCCTAGGGTGAGATGGGACTGGGAAAAACGGAGGGGTTATCTATCTGATTTAAGTGTCTTCTGATGAATGATTTTGGAGGCATGAAACACCAGCTAGATTTGTTTTCAGTTCAACTTGTAATAGCAAAGGCACATGTGTATATTGTTTACATGACTGTCCTTTCAGTATCATATTGCTCCTGGTGATCACTTACCTGCCGCAGGAGGCTCTGAGCGAACTCCAGATTCTGCAGCCTCTGTTTATTCACAGCATTTACTTCAGTGAACTTGGCTGCCAGAACAGCCTCCTACAGAACAAAAATGCATTGAGAAAAGGTGATGGAACCAGGTGTGCTTGGTCAAGACTTGCTGCATAGAAACAATGGTCACGGCCTAAAGAAGTAACCCTGGGTGCTCTTCTAAAAACCTACAGCAGTGATCTGCCAAGCTTTGGGGGAGGAAGAGCGATTCTCATGTACACTCACTCTCATGGTCATACTGTGCATTTCCTACTCAAGATACGCAAAAAGAGATTCAGCCGAGGAAGAACTGGGTGGACACTTTTGGCTGCCTGCCTCAATAGGCAGGATGAATTTGAGCAGATCCTGCATAAATAACTAGCTTGTGGCCTGCTCTCACTGTAAGTATTTCTATCTAGCATGCAGTCTTCAGTGGTGAAATCTTACTCTCTGTTTGAAAGTCTTGGGAGGGGAAAAATTTCAGGGTTTTGGCTTTTCTTCCCCCTTTCCCCTTTCAGAAGGGAAGTGCTAAATTCAGTGTTTTCCCTCTCATTCTGGCCAACCTAGTCCAAAAAAATTGATGGCTTAAGAATAATGAAAAATCCCTTCCTCCCCTGATTCTCTGCCCTCCCCTGCAGTCCCCTCTGGGACCAAGGTTGCTGACAGTAAATATAATTTTGCAAAATCTCCATTGGTCCCATAAGCTGTTACCTGCTTTAGCTTGCTGTAGGCCACCCCTTAATTTACCTCCTCTTTCACTTTTGCAGCTGGAGACTGGAGCCTTGGCTTCTTGCTCATGTACCCATTCCGGCCATTCTCTAGGTCAAGAATGGACCGTAGCTTCTCCGCTTCCAACTCGTAGTCCTGTGGGAAGAAGTTCCCAGGAAGAAAGTGAGATTACTGGGTCCCCTTCATGCACAGGTCCCTCCTAAACCCTGACTTTAATGACTTCTTCCCTTGACCTGTGTGTTAAGTGAGCTGCTGAGGATGGTGGGATGTGGGGCACTGTTGGCAGGACCTCCCAGCAGGTTCTGAGTCGGATTCTGCCCTGTGACCATTACAGCACAGATGCAGGCATGTGCTGACCTTCCAGTTGTCTTACTGATGCTGAGCTTGGAGTGGAAACCCTCCTTTGAGAGACAGTAAATCTGAGCCAGTTGCCTTGCTAAAAGCCACATGATGTCAATGTCAGAGCAGATATAACCTGGTTTAGGCTCATCAGTTGACTGAGCAAGGGCACTAGGCTTTCTTTAGGTGGTTCCTTGTAGGATGTAGGTGATTCTGCCCCTCTACTCTGCTCTGGTGAGACCCCACCTGGAGTACTGCATCCAGCTCTGGAGTCCCCAGCACAGGAAAGACATGGACCTGTTGGAGCGGGTGCAGAGGAAGGCTACAAAAATGATCTGAGGGCTGGAGCACCTCTCCTATGAGGACAGGCTGAGAGAGTTGGGGTTGTTCAGCCTGGAGAAGAGAAGGCTGCGAGGAGACCTTATTGTGGCCTTTCCATACTTAAAGGCGGCTTATAAGAAAGATGGGGACAGACTTTTTAGTAGGGCCCATAGTGATAGGTCAAGGGGTAACGGTTTTAAACTAAAAGAGGGTAGATTCAGACTAGATACAAGGAAGAAATTTTTTTATGCTGAGGCTGGTGAAACACTGGACCAGGTTGCCCAGAGATGTGATAGATGCCCCATCCCTGGAAACATTCAAGGCCCAGTTGGACAGGGCTCTGAGAAACCTCATCTAGTTGAAGATGTCCCTGCTCATTGCAGGGTGTTGGACTAGATGACATTTAAAGGTCCCTTCCAACCCAAACTACTCTATGATTCTATGTTAAAGTTCTCCCACTGGCAGAATTGCAGTCCTTACCTTCACTGCCTGCTGGTATAGCTGAGCTGTGGCGGAGACCTTCTGCACCTCCCGTTCCTTGCTTGCGATGTCACTGAGGAGCACCTGGCATGCACGGAGATACATGTCAAATGGAACACAAAATCCAAATGCTTCATTCAGCCTTTTTGAGGATTGCCATTAAAATTACAACACTGAGAATTACAACCTTCTCGAGCTGCCTCACTACATGTTAACAAGGCAGAGGGGACAGTGGGACCTTATAGCATAAAAATAAATAAAGCTAATAAGTATTTACATTTTTCTATTTTATATTCAGGAGCTATTGAAATTCTATTCCTTATCTTTTAATGTTGTTCCTTCTCCTCTCCCCATAGAGCCCAGGGTGCTCTCAGAAAGAATTACCGCTTGGTTCTTCAGCTTCATTTCCACTTGCTGGATGTTGTCAGTCTCCTGTGGCTCGTAGTTAGGTATGTTGCACAGGAACTGGTTGACTTTGTCGTAGTTGGTGCGGTAGTTGGAATAGGCACTTTTCGCTTTCTGCAGGGTCTGTGTTCTGTGGGAGAAATCAGCTCAGCTTCAATACTATCACATCTCTTGTGTCTTCTGCAAACACCTCTTAACCCGTTCCCGCTTCCCCTGTTCCCTAAAGACATAGGTTTGAGCCAGAGTTGTTCTCTTGCTAAAGTCCCCACATAATCCTAAATGCTGCCCAGATCTACCCAGCCAGTGTGTGCCAGGAACTTCTCTCTCTTCCTCTTTAGCCCTCCCTGGAAGACCTTCTGCAACTGCTCATTCCCCTGACGGTGTTATGCCTCTTCCAGATTCAGTGTGGTTCCAACTCTACTGTAAACATCCCAGCTCTCCAGGCTGGTCCAGTCCTAGCTAGATCCTGTCCTCTGTCTTACCTGTGGTCGATTTGCTTGCTGAGGTTGTTGAAGCGCTGGTTGAGTTTGTAGAGCTCGGCTTCTTGCCGTTCAATGTCAGGGCAGTGCTCCTGGAACTTGCTGGCCAGGGTATTGGAGCATGTCTTCGTCCTTACCAAGTTCTGCTCTGCTTCATTGAGCAGGAACCTCTTGGATTGGAGCTCGGTGCCCATGGCCTGTGGAAAAAGGAGAGGGGGATTCTCCAGGGTTGCACACGTGTCACGCTTTTGTTACTGTTTCCCATCAACTCCAGCTACTGCACTGGAGCTGCAGAGGATGCTAAGGAATGGCTGAGCTGCAGCAGTGCTACAGGTTGTAGAGAAAGGTAAGTTAGAGGCTTGCATGGTAAGCAGAGCCATCTGGTAAACCTGATGGGGAGAAAAGCTAGCTCTTGCTCCCTTCTCCACCTGTTAATCTTTAAAAGCAAGCATACTATGTGCAAAATATTTGGTGCTCCTTACACAAGCCTTAAGCCCCATTCCTGCCAGTGCAACAACTCCAGAAGGAGCCGTGAAAGCTTTTGCACGCTAGTCTGAACTTGGGGACTTGATGGAAAAGCTGAAGAAGGACCTAAAATTCTGGCCTAGCCAGTTCTTGGCCTTTCTAGCAGAAGGATCACCAGTTTTGGTCAGTAGCTTTTCCTAGCGATAACTGTTCTCAAAGCCTTGCTAGGTCCATATCTTTCATGTATCAGACTTCTGCATTGCTTTTCCTAGATCATTTTATCCTTCACTTCTTCATTAGTCCTTTCATCAAATCACAAATATTTAACTGGCATTTGCTTTCTAGTCTGGGGATAGGAATAGTTTGCATTTAAAGTAGGTGGGGATCACTGCAGTTAATGTGGGGTCTCATCTCCAGCTAGGGGAGGCCATCCCTTTACCAGCTGATCCAATTTTGTGAGTTGAGCAGCAATTACCCCAGCTTTTGGAAAATGGTTTTGTATGTGGAGCATGTCAATAGGGTAGAAAACTGGCTGGAGAAAACACTCACCAGCAGCTCTTCTTTCTTACGGTCTACCACCCTCAAATCCTCTGGTACCGTGTCATCTATGACCAGTTTGTTCTCATAGGTAGACAGCAGGTCTCGGCCTTGCTGGAGGCTCCTCTCAAGGTGTGTGGCCACCTCAACTCTGTATGGACACAAGAGGAAAGGTGTTTAAGCACACCTGCACCTGTCTCCTGCAGGATCCTACATCATGCTGGGCTCAAGCCATGACTTAAGTCATGACTTACTTCTCTTGGGCAGCGCTGAGCAGCTGGACCACACGGTCGTACTTCTTGTTGGTATTCTCCACCTTGTTCTTTACCAAGGTGGCGCTGCCGGTGTTCGGCACAGATTCGATGAAGACCTCGCACTCCTGGATCTTCCTTGTTTTCTCGGGTTCAATGCGACGGACCTCATTGGTGATGTTCTGCAGTAGGAACAAAGCCTTTGAGCAATTGAAATAAGACCTTGGGGCTACAGGACAGAGAAGCTGACCCTTGGCTGTCCAGTGTGAGAAGAGAGGTCAGGGCTGAGGGCTTGTGTTTGATGGCAGGTGCCTTTCAGCCCTGTAGGGGACAGAAGGATATTTTCTGTTGATTTTCTGTTGACTTGTATCTCTTCTGGGGCAGGCTAACTAGCCCTTAGCAAGGAAACGCTGGCTGGGGAGTGGTTCCCACCAGCTCTAGCTCTGTCAGAAACATGCTGGACTCATCTGGACCATTGGGCTCTGCAGCCTGACGGATGAATTCTTGCCTGGACGTCAAAGCGCTGCAGGCAGTTGGAGCAATTTCCTTTCACTTGTGGTGGCCCTTGGCTTTTGACACAGCCCTCGGCAGGTGATGTAACCAGGACCTGAACTTCCTCCTAAACCAAGGGAGATTTGTGGCACGGAGCCTGGCTTAATTAGGGGTCTGAA
Source organism: Pelecanus crispus (assembly GCF_030463565.1). Classification (NCBI taxonomy): domain Eukaryota; kingdom Metazoa; phylum Chordata; class Aves; order Pelecaniformes; family Pelecanidae; genus Pelecanus; species Pelecanus crispus. The sequence continues at coordinate 18,687,922 of NC_134653.1, forward strand.
GGAGAGGAAAGGAGCAGGATGCTACCAGCACCGGAGCCTAGGGGGAGCAGGTCCACAAGGAGAAACAGTGCCCTGGGCCATAAGTGTTTTCCTGCTTCTTTCTGAGCTGGTGATGGTGGTGGCAAAGTTAACATCCCTGCTGTGCTCAGAATATAGACAGGATCAAAATTTGGGGGCTCCCCTCTCTTCCTCACAGCACACAATCTGCAGCCATCACCTTTTTCCCATTCAACCTTTCTGTGACTGAGCTGGGCCAGAAGCAGGGCAAATGTTTTTGGCTTCTGAGGCTGCTCAAAGGGCTGCTCCCCATCGCCACTGGAAGAAGTAGCCAGCTGTAAGCATCACTCCATGCCCCCATGCTCCTGGACTCAAGGAGCATTTACAGTACCCAGCATACTGAGGACCACCCAGGAAGCCCCCTGGGAGCACAGTCCCCTTACAGCACTGTCTGTCTGCTTCCACAGGCCCGTACCTTCAGGTCCTTGGAGCGCTCGGTGCTGTCCTGCACAGCTCTACTCTGCTCCAGCGGCGGACGGAGGTTTGCCGTTATTGCTTTCTCCTGCTTGTCCAGGTCACTGTTCACTTTCTCCAGCCCTGCCAGAAGCTGGCGCCCCTGAACTGATGCAGCATCTGGATAATGAGGGGGGACCAGGTTAAAGCTGGTTGGAAGCTGGGTCTAGGCTCAATCCCACCAGTGAGTGCAAAACCCACATCCCCCTCTACTCCCTGAGCCCTGCCTGGTGTGATTGCAGCCTGGCTGCTCTGCCCCTGCACACATCCCAACGCTGTTGTCCCCAGGACCCTTAGGAGAATGGAAGCTGTTGGTGACATCCTCCCTAAGATGGGCCACCGCCTAAGTTTCCAAGGCTACAGCAGCCTTTTTGTGCCTGGGAAGGGGCAAGCCCCAAGCTGTCCTTCTAGACCCGCACCTCCAATGCTGTCTGCCTTCAGCCCCTCATAGCGCTGCTGGAGGATGTTCTTGCAGTTGGCTGTCTTCTCCTTCATGGTCATGTAGTGATCAGCAATTCTGCAAAACGGGACAGCAAGGGCATGAGGTCAGAGTCAGGCCCTCAGCCCCTCCATTACCCTGTCGCCCATCCCATCTCCGCTCCAGGAAGGAGGTGCGGCTCTGGAGGGACTTGCGGGACCTGGTCCGTCAAGGCAGCCATGAAGCAAGTCGGGGAGAGGCACCTTCACCCCATGCTGGCAAAGGGGTAGAGCCATGTCTTCACTGGAGGGGTAAGAGCAGGGGAGAGGCAGCAAAGGCAGGTACCTGCCTGCTGAGGGAGGGATGGGCAGCTCTCCCCGCCATAATGGCGCCCCAGAGGAGGAGGGACCTGGACGGCTCTGAGCTGGCCCCGCTTTGCCAGGTGGGATCTTGTATGCAATCAGGAAGGTGCAGGAATCCCTCCTGGAGGAAGCCTGAGGCTTCAAGCAGGCACAGCTTCGCTGCAGGAATTGGGGCAGGAGCCTCCCCATCAGTGCTGCCAGATGGGGGGGTGCAGTGTTGGTAGCATGGCCTGGGGCTGGTGAAGGCAAGGGCAATGGCTGCTGGGGCAGCAGGAGGGTCCAGCAAGGCAGGCTGGGGGGCACATACTGGTCCGCCAGTGCTATTGCTTCTGCATCAGGTGGGGGGATCATGAAGCAGACCCCTGGGGCGCTGATCTTGTCTCCTGAGCTGTCTGCCACTTCCCAAATGTCTCCACTGTTCTTCTGCAGGGTGTAGTGGGCTCCTCGGCTTATCTGGCCCTGGGGGACAGGAACCAGTCACAGCAGCAGGTCAGGAAACACCCCCACCCCCCACCCTGCTCCATGCTGGCAGCCCCAGGGAGCCACACCTGCAGGGCGGCAGGACCGGCATAAACCCCAATCCCTTCTCTCTGCACCCTCTTGCTTCTCCAAGTATCTGCTGCTTGCAGAAGTCTCATGTGCCTGCTCCTCCCTCCCCTGAGCCTCCAGGTATGCCTCCTCTTGAAACAACCACAGCAAGCAAATTCCCACTAGGGCAGAGATGAGAAGGCGTTTCCAAGGCTGTGCTGTGGCTTTTTTGGAGAGGCAAGCAGCTGAGTCAGCCCTAGCTGCTCACTCATCTCCAGGCCCCTGCCTGGTGTCTGCTGGCTTTGCTGTCCCATCCCTTCAGTCAACTACTCAGTTCTGCAAAGACCGATGCCGTGATGGTGGGAATGGGGGGATGCAGATGTGCCTGCTGGGGCTGTGCTGGTGGTGTTGGGGTGAGTTTCTTTGATCAGAAACATGCCCAGACATCTTCACCGTCCCAGCGCAGGGAGCGTGGGAATGTGACGGAGCTGGGCTGTTGTAACCTGCCAAAGGGCGTGTGATAGACGCACTGTCCACAGGGTGGACCCTAACCCTAACCCACTGTCCACAGGGTGGACAGAGGCTGTGTTTCCCCCAGACCCCTCCTGCACTGCTCTTTCTGAGCTGCAAAACCTGCTTTCCCACTGGGGCAAGCACGATCTTTGCCTTGTCCCTGCTGCAGGAGATATTGCTGCTTGGGCACTGGCAAAAACTGCTCCTTCCCCAGGTGTCTCTTCCATCCCCAGTGCCCCTTGAGGAGCCGGTCCCCAGCAGCACCTCTGCATTGCTTATGGGACGAGGGAGATGTTACCTGCTCGCCTTCATACTCGCAGAGAGCCTCCACGGGGATGGGCTGGAGTGGCATCTCACGGCGGTACCGCAGGGGCAGGACATGCTGGCTGCGCTCCTGCAGGGACTTCACCACCACCTCATACTTGTCCAAGGCTTTCTCCTGGTCCTAGCACAGGGTAACGACCAAAACCAGGAGGGAAACATGGGAAGAATGAGCTCCTGTGCTCTGCCAGCTGGGGAAGGTGGGGAAGGGCTGGGGAGGAGCTCGTACCAATGCCGCTGGGACAGAGACTGCAGCTTCTTTTTTGCTTATGCTAGTGAAAATGGCTCCTGGGTCCTGCTCTGCAGCCATCGTGTTTCTACACCAAGTGTTCCTGCACTCTCCTGCATAATTTTGCAGCCAGGCTGAGGACTGGGACTGTGCCGATGAGTTGCCATGTCTTAGCACTAGCCACCGTGCAGTAATAGGCATTCCCTGGTGAATGGTCCACATGCCCGGCTGCATGTTGATGGACAGCCCCATTCCCAGCTATTAGCTCTAATCAGAGCCCCGTGAAAAGGCTCTCCATTGGTTGCTCTATTTCTAGCTGTGCAGGTGGGTATCCCACAACGTTGAGTGGGATTGAGCACACAGGAGGAGAGGGACAGCTCTCAGAAAGAGCTATCAGCTGTCCCAGGACATGTGCATCATCATCTGGGCCTGCTGCAGCATGCTTGGGCTTGGGCTGGGCCAGTGGCTTGGCTCAGCATAGCCCTTCCCAAGTGGGCGATCTCTCATCCCTGCTCTCGGCAGCACAGCAAGTTCCACAACCTCTTCTGGCAGCAGGTCTAATTATGCTCCCGCCCTTAAGGAGTGCTAACTCAATGAGAGAACAAATAAAAACCAACCCAGTGAGCAATTACGTTGCTATGGGAGAGGCAATCTCTAGCTAGAGGGGAAGGCAGAGTCGGATGAAGGCCAGGCAAAGGGAGGCAGCAGCATGGTCTTGCTGCTGGGATATCCCTCCATCGGTGTCATAGGGACACTGGCTCCTGCTGCTGCCTCCCCTTTGGTCCTGCCTGCGCCAATACTCACATCCAGCTCCTGGAGGAGAGACTCAAGCTGGTATCTGTCCTTGAACTCTGGGCTAAATTTTTGGTCCAGGTCTGTATCCACTTTCTTCAAGAGCTCCTGGGCATCCTTAGTGTCTTTCTGAAACTGCAGAAAGGAAAGGTCTCTTGTGAGAGTGGGTCCTCCTGAAACATGAAGCAGACCCACCCCAGCACCCTGGTCTTTGTGCTGCCTAGAGCAGGGACAGCCACCAGGAACTACGATGGGCATCTGAGCACTCAGAAGCGCATGGAGAAAGGTGAGGAATCGCTACTTCCCATGCTCAGGACAGCGAGCTAGGGGAAAGACAACCAGGGCAGCTTATTCCATGGTCTTCTCCTGCAGAGTTGTTAAATCCCACCTTTCCCCACCCTCAATTTTGTTTCACTTGGACAGCTTCACGACGGTGTGTGGTGTCTCCATTGCCAGGGCCAAGGAGAAGGCAGAGCCAAGCCCTTCCACACACAAACCACCCCCTGGGGCAGTTATTCTGGCAGATACCCACAAAAGGCACTGCCTGGGCTAGGCACCAGGGTTCAGTTTTGGCAATAGACTCATCATGTCGTCAACACACCCAGGCTGTGGGAAAGGAATCCAGCCTAACCTGCTCCCCTGCAGAGCCTCTCTGGCTGTCGGATGCAATTTATCCAGCAGACATCTGTCTGCTGAGCTCAGCTGGGGCACTGAGTCCTTGCGCAGGGCTCCCTGGGGGGCCAACTCTGCTTTCTGCAGGTGTAATTTCCCCACTTGAACCTGTTCTGCTTCCGAGAGGAGCATGCAGGGCCTTGTTTTGGAGGTGAGGTACCTCTGCGAGATACCTCTGCTGTCCTGCACACAAGGATGATGACATTGGACTGTGGCTCTTGAACCTCAACATTGGAGTGGGTGCTTTCTGGAAGTTATGCTTTGGCCAAGCAATTACTTCATTTGCTGATTGAGCAATTATGACTTGTGTTATCAGCTCAAAGTGGTCCTCCTAGCCTTAAAAGCCCCGTAGACCAGAGGACTAAATGTCTTCTACCCTGTTTCCAGATCAGCAGGAGCTTGTATGTTTGCTGGGGTCTCCCGCAACCCAGCACCTACTCTCTGGGCTGTGCAGAGCAAACAGTGCCTTGCTGCCCCTGGGGATGTGGTACCTTGTGGAAGTCCTCCATGAACTTCAGGTGGCTCTCCTCACAGATCAGCAGGTTGAGGTACTCCTTCCAGTCAGCATGCACTGCCTCGATGTGAGCCTGCAACACAGGGGCGGGAGGTGGACATTAGCAGGATGCCCTATGCTAGGGGTGAGCCTGGGCAGCCCACCAGAAAGTACCCATTTCCCTCTTGAGCAAACAACACCTTGGCTGCCTGTGAAGCCACCCAGATGCTCTCGGGTCAAAGCTAGGATGGGAATACTGGAGAGCTAGTCCAAAGTTGGGATGCTCCAATGGGAGCGTGGGGACGGGTGGAAGGAGGTGACAAATCCTGTGGCCTTATGTCCATCTTCCCATCAAAGGTGAAACTTGCCACTGTAATTTATCCTTTATAGGTAGGCACAGGATAATCACCACAGGAACAAAGAAGATGGGAAGAGCTAATTAGGTTTATTTTGGCTCCTCTGATGGTGTTTACACACTTGGCAGGTGAAGGAGACTTTTTCCCACTTGGCATCCCAGGAAGTAAAGTCAAGAGTCATGCTGGCACCAGGTCCTACACTGGAGAAGGGCTGGTGAGTCTCCTGAGCTCCAGGGCAGGCAAGGCAGCTGGACCCCATCCCTGATGCTCACCTCGATGGCGTTCTTCCCAGGGTGATTCTGGGCGAGCAGCTGATCTCCATCCACATGCAGCTTATTGATGGCCTCCTCCTTCTCCTCCAGCTTCCGGTGGATGAAGTTCTAGATAGAGGTAGACAAGATGCTGATCCCCATGCAAAGAGAGGGGACCCTGGCTGTGTCCTGTGACTAAGCTACTCTCAAAGGGCCTGAACAACTCCACAAGACAGAAAGCGTGATGTTCCCCTACTGCAGCTCTCGCTTTTCCTTCCCTTGCAGATGTTACTAAAGATGCAACTCTTGCCAAGTGAATGCTGAGATAAGGGAGAGGAGAATGAGGATGCTCTCAGGCTTCCTCATTGCCTTATTTCTGGCAGGAGGTAAGGATTAACCTTACTATCCATATGCTATCATCTGTATGTCTCAAAGTGCTTCATGATGGAGTGGGGGAAACTGAGGCATGGGTGAAGGGACATTGCCTGCCCCATCCAACCCCCAGCCTACTCCCCTGGCTTTCGTGCCCACCTCCCTTGCTGCAAAGTACCGAGCTGGCACAGGGCCAGGCAGCACATGCGTGTGCACAAACCTCGTACTGGCGGCGCCGGCTAGGGTAGTCCAGGTTATGGTCGCTCCAGTCGTAATGGGTCCTGTCCTTTGCCTGCTGATCCAGCCAGTAGAGCTTGTTGGTGCAGCGCTGCATGTAGTCCTGCAGGGAATTCAGATCCTGCTGCCGCTGCTGGGAGCTAGCCTAGGAAGGGTCAGAGGGAGAGTTCAGCCCAAAGCTCCTCTTCACAGGTTCCCTGGGGGTGCCTGGCCACCCCAGCAAGGGCACCCTGCAAAAGGGCTCTGGCCCCAGGATCTCAGAGGTCTCTTACCAGCAGGTTCTGGTATTTGGCTTGAAAGTCACTTGTATATTCCTGGTAACAGAGAAGAAGCAAGGCAAGAGTTAGGAGCACATCCTCGAGAGTGGTGGTCTGGTGGGGGCTGGATAATGGAGGGGGATGTGGGGTTTATGGGATTTGCCTCATTGTAAAGCTAGAGTCAGTGTACAATGCTCAGCTCTGTGGTTAGGTGTGGATCTGGGCAACCACCCAACATGGTCCAGCCTTTAGGAGCTTGGATGGTCAGATGCCCTTGCCTTCATCAGTGGCTCAGGGCCAACCCCCCAGGGCAGCAGGGAGAGGGGCAGGAAAGCTGACCTTGTTGCCTTCCTTGGCAATGTGTGGGCCGATGGCCATGACCTCGTTGTGGAAGATGTTGTGCTCTTCTACTTGGCTGTTGACCAGTGGCAGGTCGGTCCCAAATCCCTTGCTGCTTAATGCATCCTGTGGTGCACAGGAGTTGAGGTTAGCGATGGGGGAACAGGATGTGGTGGCTAAGACCTGGGAAACTCCTCTTGGAGGTGGACATGGAGCTGGGCTTGGACAGGCTCGTATCAGCAGCATGGGAGCCTGTGGGTGAAGGCAGCCGTGCTGGACAGTGGCTATGGGAAGGCCAGTTTAGGGCTTTTAACCCTTTTCTGGCTGGAAGAGTGTAGTGCTGGGATCAAATAAAGAGGAAGGGCCATAGAGTAGAGCCCAAAGCAGGTGGTGACTGGGGATGCCAAGCCAAGGACCCAAGAGGAGAGGCTGAGGCTGGTTCAGCCTTGACAGGAGAAGGCTTTGCCAGGGGAACCTAACAGCATCCTTCCCATAACTATGGGGAAGTTGTTGAGTAAACAGAGCCAGGCTCTGCAGGGTAGTGTGTGGTAGGAAGATGAGAGATGACAGGGGTAAACTGAAATGGGGGAAGCACAGACTGGGCATAAGGAGAAGCTTTTTCACTCTTAGGACAGTGGGGTGTTGGAGCACATTGCCTGGAAGAGTGCAGTCTCTGTCCTCGGATGGAGAAGGGCAGAGGTTTGCTCAAGCTCACCCAAGAGGCCAATGGTCAGGCTGAGCCTTAGGAGCTCATCCCCTGAAGGCCAGGCTGGTGCACTCCCCCGTAGCCCCCCGATTCTCTGGAGCTTTTCCTCACTTAGCCTGGCTGCTGCCAGCGGTGCTGCTTCGAGCACCGATTCCTGGTGCCACAGCAGCTGGCCTTGTCCCTCACCTCTGCACCCTACCCTGCCACCCAGCCCCCCCTTCTCCTTCCCATGCTGTTTGCTGCTCCCAGTATCAAGCAGCCAAGGTTTCCAGGAGCCTGTTTCTCCATGGGGAGATGCACGAGGTCCTGCCTGTCCCCAGCTGGTGCTGCTGGCCAGGTAGTGGCACTGATGGTCCCCTTGGTACCTGTTTCTCCTCAATCACTGTTGACCAGTTGACCTGGGGCTCAATATGCTGCAGGGGGAAGTTGTAGATCTGCTCATGTTTCATGCGCAAGTTTGCCACTCGTTCCTTCAGCTGCCGGATACTGCGGGAGGGGAAAGATGAGGGTAGGATGCAGGATGTGGGCATGGGCTGGCATTAGCGTCGGTAGCTGTAAGTGATCCTCTCCCAGTCCCCCTATGGGGAGGGAGAGGCTGCCCTTAGGGGACCTTGGAGAGCCCAACGCTGCCAGGTGGGCTGGCAGCAGCCGTGTTGTGCAATTGGCTGGGGAGGGAGAGGGCAAAGGTTCCTGTGCACCAGTCGTCTGCCAAGGGCTGCTCCACTCATCTGCCCGCTCAGGGCAGGCTGGTACTGAGGGAGAGCATCGGCTGCGCATATGCTGGGCAGATACCACCCCACCACACTTCGTGCAGAGCTTTATACGCAGCCATCGGCAGGCATGCAGCTGTTCTCACTCTACACTGCCTGTGGATGGCTGCGGGTTATGCACCTTAATGAGAGCTGGGCTGCAGAGGAGACTGCAGTGCCTCCCCCAGCTGCAGGCAGGAGCTGAGCAGAGCCCCTGAAGAAGCGTCCTCCCCCGCTGCAAGGCTGCGGGGACAGGTATCCCCCCCAGTACTCACTCTTCCGTGATCATGTCACCCTGGGGGTGCTTCATGTGCCGGGCGATCGCTGCATCCCCATCCAGCACGTAGAGCAGTTTGTCAGACTCAGTGAGTTTCTGAGCTGTCAGGTCCTTGTACTGCGCTAGCTGGCATGCCTTGATCTTGTGCAAGTCCTGGGCAGGCAGAGAGCAGAGAGGAAGGGTCACGAGGGGAAAATAAATGGTATCCAAAAGGTCGTCCCGCCATGCTGCTGCTGGGTGCCAGAGATGGGCAGGAGCTCTGCCGTCTCCTGTCCTCCCAGGACGTATTTTGCTTTCCCCTCACCTATGTTAGCCCTAAGGAAGGGCTGTAGCTGCAGGGGGTGCTGCATTGCCTTGGGATGCATCGTACCCTTTGGAAGAGGAGGATTGTTCAGGCCCCTTCTCCTCCATCCTAGCTGCCTGCTGGGATACACGTCCAGGGATGCACATCCCCACTCTCCACAGTGCTACCCAGCCCTGGATAGGGAAGAATTTCAAGGCCCTATCGCCTGTTACACCCTCCCACCTTCTTCCCACAAGCCGGGGGAATCTGTGCATCCCTCTGGATCATCGCAGCCCAGGTACCCGCCGCAGGCAGGGCAGCCGCACACACATGCCATAGGAGAGGAGACAAGACTGCAGCAAAGCGGGAAGGGCTGCGGCAGGAGGGAGGCAGGGCGGACAGGGCTGCTCGGAGGAGCCCGTGTGTGGGGGGCCACGGCTTGCTTACGTTTTGCATTCGGGAGTCTGTCTCCACGATGTTTTTTTCCACCTGGTCGGCATTTTTCTGCAGGCGCTCTATGAGCTCGGTCAGCTCTTTGCTGGAGATGCTGGGGAGAAAGAGGAGGAGAAAGAGGGGGACTGGTCACCCCACAAACACAGCCACAGCCCTAAGCTGCTGCTAGGGGCTGCCCTCGGGGAGCCGTGACTCCAGGGGGGTGGCTGGGGGCCAGCTGAGCCTGCCAGGCACTGCAGCTGCGTGTGACTCACTGCTGCCTTTCTAACACTTTCCAAAATACTTGGCTGCTCTGCCAGGAGGGGGGTGGTGGGTGGGGACATAGTGTCTCCCACATGGTGGAAATGGGAGCGATGCTGTAGGTGAGCCTGAGCTTCCCTTGGCTTTGGAGCAAGAAAGAAAGGAGCTGTTTGCAAGGGGACAGGGGGAGGGGAGGCTCCTGCATGGACATGAAGGAGCCTGAGCAGCAGAGAGGATCTGGATCCCATGCATGCAGGCAAGATGGCCCGTTTGAGGCTGTTGCCCATGCCCTGGGCAGCCCCTGCCTGCAGCCTTGTGTGCACCCCACGCTGGGGCGCAGCCCTGCCTTGGGGCCCCAAGGTCAGGGCTGCCTTGCTCTGCCAAGGAGCTATTCACAATTTAAACCAAACAAAGGGATGGGACAGCACATACTGCATCTATCTTCCAGTGCTTTCTCTCTTGCTAGGCACTGATTTTTGCTCCCAGGGTGATGCTGGTCCAAGCCTCTCTGTTTGCAGCTGGGCTGGCAGGGTGCAGGGCCAGCCCTAATATTCACAGCCCCACTGCAGGGATGGCTGAGCTAGAGCACAGTCAGAACAACCCATGACACAGCTTTTGCATTGCCAGGGTTTTTTTAAACATTTCATCTTCTTGCTGTCACTTTGGCTGCAAGGAGAGGATGCAGCATGCCAGGGCTGGCTCCAGAGGACCATGTGCCAGGCTGCGTGCCAGGCGATGCCCGCAGCCTCCTGCTGTGGCTCTGCAGACCAGAGGCAGAAAGCAGGGTGCGCTCCCCAGCAGTCCCTGCAGATGGAGGGTTCCTAGAGCCAAGGCTGGTGGCAAGGCTGGGACTTGTGTCCCAGCTGTGCTGCTTTGCTATGTGGGCTTAAGCTAAGGGTTGGCTCACTCCAATCCCAACCACCTATAGAGCAGGGATAATAAGCCTTAATGACTTTGTTATGTGGTGGTAGAATTAATCTTTATGTGGCACTTGGAAGTGTTAATTGCTGTTATAACTGCTAGTAGATGAGTTGTGTGTCTCCTGCAAAGGCTGAAGGGCAACGGGGCAGGGAGAGCACAGTTGTCTGGTGGAGCACCAGCATCCCAGCCATGTTTGCTCGTGGTGTGGAGGGCTGCTGTGGCAGCTCCTCATCCAGTGGACAGCCTCATCCAGCAGATTTGTCAGCTCAGCTCTGAGGAGTCCTGCAGCACCTACGTCCATCACGGGGCAGGGTTTGACCATGTGAGCTTCTCCAGAACAGCACAAGACATGTCCTCCTGCCTTCCACAGCGAGGTGGGCTAAAGCTGAGAGTGGAAATGGCCTGTTGACCAAGGCAGTCCTCTTCCAGGGCTTTGCAGTGGCTTTCCTGGACATGTGCCACTGCTCAACTACCAGCAGGTAAAAGCAGTACGTGGCCTTGTCAGTCCTGCGCACCTCGGGGGACCACACGCAGTCTCCAGCAGGGATGTCTCAGCTTGCTGAGATGTGGGCACTGGGGGAAGAGCCCAGGTCTGGCAAGCCCAGGTCTGGCCGGCCTCCTTCGTGGCGCTGGTGCTGAGCTTCAGGACATGTTCCTGCCTGCCACGTGCTATCACTTTCAGTGCAGCAGAACAAAACAAAAACCAGCTCTGGGCTCGTTCCTCCCTACTGTGAACCCTGCCCCAGGCTGCAGGAGCCTTGTAGCATCTGACAGCTCCACAAAAGTTCATGGTTCCCTGGGAAGTTCTGGCGTGGGCAGGATTTACACTGATTTTTTTTCTTTTTATAGAAGCTGCATCATCAGGATGGTACTCGGCATGGCTGGTGGTTTGTGTCTATCGCTGCTGCCTGCCTGGCACCTCCTGATGAGCAGAGGGATTAGCCATAATTACGGGCCTTTTCACATGAGCAGAAATGAACGAAGTGGGCATTTCCAAGCAGAGAAGCAAATGAAGGGGTTGTTGTGAGTCATGCAGCTGGTTGCAATAATTTCAAGGATGAGCCTCTTTTTCTGTTCAATAATCACAGCTGGAGGGTGCAGGGGTGCATTGGGAGATAGATGTGGGTGGCTGGATCCTGCTGCAATGGTAGAAGTAGCTCTTCAAAATCCACTTGAAGGTTTCTTCTAATCCACATCCTCCCATGTAAACCAGGGAAAACATCAGATGAAATCATTGGGGAGAAAGTGGTTTGAAGATGGGCAACTTTGTGTGTCTGGACATGCGTTTGTGTGTCTTCAGATGATGGTTACTCACAGCTGGTATCTCCTGCATCCTGAGAAAGCTTGCAGCCTTCCTCATCTCTCACTGATGAACTGGAGGCCACCTGAGCTTTGAGGGCAGGAGAGGCTGATTACCCAGGTGGGAGCTTGGGATGCTTTACTGTGATAGTCAGGAACTGAACGGCACTGAGCAGGGCTCAGGAAGAGCTGGCAGGGCTTGCCAGCTTGTCTCTGTGTTTCATACCTTGGTCTCAGTGTTTTCTAGCAAGCCCATGGATGAATCTTCAGGGTTTCAGTGGATCTATAGTATGGATGGAAAACCCATCCCAAAAAGCAGAGGAGGTTTGGGGCTTTTCTAGTTCTGGTTTTGATTGAAGTTTCTAAATTTTACAGGGGAAATAAAATTAAGCCAGGGATCGTTTGGGATCCACTGCAGCACTGCGTTTCAGCCACAGCTTCCCAAGCTGCTGCTGCTGCTGATCTGGTCTAGCAGAGCTGAGCCTGGAGCCTCTGCCCAGCCTTTGTGCTTGCTTTGCATCAGCAAAACTGATCTCGGGTGCCAGGAACTGGAGAGTGCAACACGCAGGCCCTGACCCTCTTACTCAGGTACCAGCTTTGCCGGGAGCATCCTCCGTGGCCATGCTGCTGTTGCTGGAACAGCCAGGCCGGTTCGGGATGGGGATGACGTGTCTGGGTGAGGATGTGCCCCTTATCTCCTTCTCCCCACTCTTTCCCTGGGTCTGAGCCACAAGCTCTAATCACCCCCATTAATCACCCTGCCACTGAGCCGGGGCTGCCTGCGCCCTGCCAGCCGGTTCCCAAGCGGGCAGCGCGGCTCCTGGCCATCCCTCCCCGCCTGCCCACCCTCCCTGAGTCACAACTCAGGGAACCCAGCGCTGCAGCAGAGCCACCCTCCACCCCCAGCCCTGGCAGTACCTGGGGGCAACAGCCCCTTCTCCATCACTGCAGGGAACAGAAGTGGGTGTTGGGGCTGGGGGAGTAGGGAGGGCAGAGGATGGCATTTCCCTGTGTTGGAGAGGATGGTTTGCCTGGTAATCCAGAAACTACTGCTTTGATGTGCAGTATCGGGGTGACCAGGGAAAAGAAAATGCAGAGCTTGCTCAGAGCAAGCAAGGACATGCTCGGTTATAATGTGGGCATGGCTCTGCTGCTCAGCCTCGGCTTTCCTGATGCACACAAGAAGAGCTGTTTGCTCTCTGCACCTCTGCGGTTTATGTGAGAGTCACCAGCAGAGCAGGTGACTGTCACCAGCTGAGGTTTTGGTGCAGGAAAATCTAATAAAAACGTCCCACAGGAGACGGATATCAAAACAGCTGCCACAGTGTCAGGGGAGCTGCTCATCCACACCCCATCCTGTGCTGAACATGGCACAGGACTGTGAACAGGGAGGTTGGTGTGTGCTCCCGCTCACCCCCACTGCTGCTTGAAATGCAGAATTAGTAAGTGTGCAGAAATAAATACAGAAATAAGAGAGAGATCTCTTATTTCTGTATTTATTTCTGCATACTTATCATTTCTGTGCCACTTAATCAACCAACTTGGACATTACTGATATGAGATCATCAGCCCTATTAATAACCTGCCTGCCCCTATAGCTGGATCTGTGTTAATAAAACACGAGGACAAGCGTGGTCCCTGTGTCCATCTGGATGTCAAGCAGGGTGCCGGAGGGATCAGGTGGGAAAGCTAAAGCCTGGCTGAAATCTCCATGCCAGGCGATGGAGGAGGTTGGCTTCTGTGCCCTTCATCTGCTGAGAGGAGGAAGATGTGGGAGAAGCACAATGTGATGGGCAAAGCAGTGAGGAATCCTTGGCCAGCCCAGGAAAGGTGTGTGGATGGGATTTGCAGGAGATGGCTCTTTTGGGAAGCTGCTGGGAAGAGCCGCGGGTGCACCTCGACTTTGGAGCAGAGCATCTGGCAGCTAAGGCAAGGGGCTGCCAGGGCCAAAAAACAGGCAGGAGGGGATGGCCGGAGCACAGAGCAGTGCTGGGGAGGGAGAAGGGCAGGATTTGGCTATAGCCCAGCTGGGAAGGGCAGCGCATGTGTGCCTGAGTGGAGGCAGGAGCAAAGGTGCCCAGGGCATGGCCCTTGTGAGGCTCCAGCAGAGGGAAGGGAAATGTAGAGCTTTTCTGCTAAAATAGATAAGTCTTTGTTTGAAAAATGGAAAAAAAAAAAAAGCCTGGAAAACTGTCTTTGCCATTTCTGGAGAACTTTAACATTTTCTGATCAGGAAGGAAAAAATGATATAACTCATGAAAAGCTGCACTCGGCAGAAGTGTTACTTCTTTTCAATGCTGCCTTGAGCAGCTGTAGCATCGCTTGGTTGGCGTGAAGGACCTGAGATTATTCCCATGAGGAATGGGAGGGGGTTTTTTGGGTTTCTCCCAGCTGGGGAGCCGGGAAGAGGCAGCTGCTCTGTGGCAGACTTCACTTCATCCATGTGCCACAATTCTGACCCCAGGTGATATTCTGTTTCTATGGGTTTTGCAGTTTTTCTTTGGGTTTTGGGTTTGTTTTTTTTTTTTTTTTTTTTTTGAAGAGAGGTTCTCTCAAAAGACAGATGTGATGATAATTATTGTGGAAACTTTGTTACTAAAAATCTGACTTTTTTTTCTCTATTCCCACTTTTTTCTGCCTTCCCATTAGGTTGTATCTTCACTGATAAGAGCACTTTTGGGAGCAAACTTCCCCGGGTTTGGCATCTCCAGGATGTCTGCAGGTTTGCACCCTGGCTTTGTGCTTGCTCGCAGGTGGTAGGAAATCACTTTGATTTTTCTGTCTCCTTTTTTCCCAAACAAGGAGGCTATTTCATTAATCCCCACAAGTGAGGATGTTCAAATAGATACTCCTGGAGGTTTGACTGCTCCAGCTGAATGCAATCCCTGGGAAAACTCCTGCTGGGACCTTGTCCCATGAATCAGATACTTGCTGGGAGGGTTAATGGGAAGGGCTCTGTCCTGCTCCATTGCCCAGCTCAGAGAAGCTGGCTATGCCCCTGCTGGGAACCAGGAGCTTCTCCACAGGTGGGACCGCTCTGCCAGGGACAAGTGAGTTGGCTGTAGACAGGGTCCAAGCATGGATCCTGGTCCTGCTTACCGCATCCCACTACTGGGGTGCACGGACAGTGCATCAGGCAATGACCACTTACTGCTGCTCTCAATTCCATCTCCATTTAATTTCCATTTATACAGATTTCATAAAAAACATACCCATCTGAGCACTGCTGCTGGAGACCAGACTTTAGGACTTAAAGGGCACAAATCCTCCAGAAAGCCACAGCACAGAACTATAAATGCCCTTAAAGATCCCTGAGCTGCAGCTACCACTGCATGATATTCCCTTGTGCCACTTACTTATAACGACACTGGAGTGAGACTGAGGCAGAGCAGAGGACAAAAGGGCTGGGCTATGGCTAGTGTAATTCAGGTTTGGGAGAGATTAAGATCTGGCTCAAAACTCCAGAGCAGCGTGCCGTCAAGCTACCCATGTTAGGGCGTAGCTGGACAACAGGGTTGCTGTGCTTAGTCCAGCTCATTTCAATTATATTTATCTTGCCTCGTAGTAATGGTGATATATTATTGTAATGTGCATGGAAATTAAAGCAGAAATAGGCCAGGCGATGGCAAGGCTTGCTCTGCCATAAATACAGAGCAGCTCCCCTGACTCACCTGCTGTCTGGTCCTTTGTGCTGACTCCAGTCCTACCAAACAGGCTCTAGAAAGGGGTGCCAGCCCTGCAGGCAGAGCCCTCCCCGCTTCTGCCCCAGCTGCCTGTGCCCCCTCTTAGATGGGCACTGGGTGTCCTGACAGCATTAAGGGTCTCCAGGCCTGGGAGCCCTCCTGGGTGGATGCTCTCACCAGGGGACCCCGAGGATGAACATCTTTCCTGCTGGCAGGAGGGTGACTTTCAGCAGCAACCTCTCAAGGCTGAGCTGTGTTTTCTACCTCCCAAGCCTGGACTTTCTAAAGAGAAACCAACCTCCTGTTTTCTAAGCGTGCCAAGTGTTTGGTGAAGATAACAGGGAAGGAGGGTGATGGTTTTCTCCCTACATCCCTATTCAAGGCTTCCACCTTCCCTTCTAGGGTCACACACACACACATATATATATGATGGGCTAACAACACAGTAGTCGTGGCCAGTCCCAGCTGAATCCCAGGGCCTTATGCTACTAGGATGGGATGAGCAAGAAGAACACAAAGCAACCAAGCCCATGAGACAAAAGAAATGTCGTCATCATCATCATCCACATTCGCCAGACAAGGTAGGGAGATGCCCACACACCTACTGACATGCCTAGGGTTGGACAGGGCTGGCTGCTGAGCCTGGAGACCACAAGCTGAGGCCAGAGCTGCAGCAGATATTCCTAAGGAGAGACTTGGACCCTGGTCCTGCTAATTTGTGCATCCGAAAAACAAAACCATGGGGAATGCCTGTTGAGGAGCATCACCTGCACACTGGGGGTAAAGTAACTGCTGGTGCTGTGAGTGGCGTTAGGAGGTGGATGGATGGAGATGTGGTCCAGGATGCTCAGCTCAGCGCGTCGCTGTGGTTTTCCACCAGCCAAGCTGTGGCACAGCATGTGGCTGGCGCGCTCCAAGACTCAACTGGTATTGCCGAGGCCAGATGAGTCACAGCAGGCCAGAGGACCCAGCACCAAGTTGTCTTCAAACCATCGCAGTTTTGCAGGATTTAATGCCGCTCCTGTTCTTTCCCTGCCATTGCCCTATTAGACCTTCAAAGCAGGCTGGCTTTCCTCCTTACTTCTTAATGCTAGAGTGGGGCTGACCAGTATCGAGATTGCCACAAATGGCTCCTTCCTTGTTTGGAGAGGGGTTTGGCTCCTGTGGGGAGCTGCATCCCCAGCATGGCAGCAGGGATGGAGCAGGGAAACCTGTCCCTGCCCACCCCAACCTGTCACCCCCTGAGTCCCAGGCAGGCTGCGGGCAGCTCGGGGACAGGCAGGGGAACTGCTCAAAGCCCATACACTTCAAGGCGCTTTGGATGGGAGGCTGAAGGGCCAATTAGGAGTTGGCTGTCTGCATCCAGGGGAACAAAGAGTGTTGTTTGTGGGCAGATTACAGTGCCTGTCTTGAGCTGCACAGACTCACGGAGATCTTGACTCTCCAGCGCTGCTCATCAAGATGCCCCCATCAGGGGAAGGGCTCGTCCCAAAGCTGAAGAAGCCACCAAGACTCACAGTGGCTCCTTGTCAGACTATAACCTGCTGTAGGATGGCGCTTCCTGGGCAATCCCTAACTAAATCAGCTGAGCTAGTAGCCCAGGCTCCTCATTGCTTGAAGGAAATGTTCCAGCACACTTGCACGCTTGCCAAACCAGTGCTTGGTTATTGCCCTGTCACTGCTGTGCTTTGAAGGCTCGGTCACCGGCAGCACCTTGGCACTAAGACCTCGTTTAAGGTGCAGCCCCTGCACCGCCGGCTGCACAGCCTCGCTGAAGTGCAGGATGAGGCTGGGCTGTACACGGTGTTGAAATCTCCATCTCTGTTTACGGCGGGGGTGGTTGGTTGATTTTAGCAGTGTTGCTCTGTTTTTCTAGCAGCAAAACTGGGCGGGAGCCGGCTGGGAGTCTGGCAGCGCCTGGAGCAGGGGACGGGGCAGCAGGAGCTCCTCGCTTCTTCGCAATCCTTCTCCAGCAAGTTGTTTAACCGGTCCGGCACCGGCTTCCCCATCTTGATGGTGGGGCTGTTTCCACACGGTGGGAGTGTTCCCTGGATTCACAGATGTTTGTAAACTCCAACCCAGGAATTAACAAATTTGGGCTAATGAGCACAGCTCTCCCCAAGGTGTGCGCGGACAGCTGGGGTGCAGGGAGGGAGGGTGGCCCGAGGCCACAGCCCTGCGCTGCTTCCTCAGCTGCCACCAGCCAGCCAGAAAAATAAAGATTTCAGCCTGGCCTGCAGCCTTCAGAGGTGCTTTGGCACCTGCCCAGAGCCAGCTGGGCTTGCGGGCAGGGCGGCAGAGGGAAGACTGTCTTCCTGAGCCCCATCCGCTGTTGAATGATGTGAGCATGGGGTATCTGGCACTGGCAGGGCTCGGAGCACAGCAGTGGGGACCCTGCTGGGGATCACAAGGTGGGTACCCGGTGTAGAGGAGGTCTGTCTCCTCCTGCCTCCCAGCACCCTGATGCTGCTCTGAGTCCCGAGATGTCAACCCAGGTGTGGCATTTCTCATTTTCAAGCCTTCCACTAACACCCCTGAAGACTAGAAGTGCAACTGGGTATTTACACCATCCTTTGAGCATGGGAATGCTGGGACTGGAGCCGGGGCCATCAAGGAGGCACATGCTGACACTCAGGGGGCTCCGTGCCACCCATCTCCTCCTGCCAGCCCCTCCCCAGCAGCAGAGCATGCCCCAGGCTTTGAAAGCAGGAGCCTGTGTGGCCCTGCTGAGCCAGCCAGGCTGCCGGGGGAGCCCATCCCCAGGGCTGACACTGGACCCTCAGCCCAAATGGAGGGAGCTCAGCAAATACCAAAGCCTGAGCAGCCACCATGCCAGGGCAGCACCCTCCCCTCTCGGGGAACACCCCTCCTATGTGCCACAGCACCGCACCCATGGGCAGGGAGCAACGAGGGGCTCCCCCAGCTTGGAACATGTCAGTGCCTTCTGGGCTGACTGGTCCCTTTCTGGGTCCCTGAAGGCACGTCAGCCCCTGTACCAGCTCCCCAGTTTCCTTCCCAAAGGAGGATTTTTGGGAGCAGGGCAGCTGCTTTGAGCCCAGTCAGCAGGGCAGGTGCCTCTGGAGAGGGATGGAGAGGGATGAACAAACCAATGGGCCGCAATCTGCACCAGCCATCCTGCTCCCCGTGCTCCAGAGCCCCTGAAGCTCCTCTGGGAAACACAGGACGCACTTCTGAACCGATCCAAACATCCACCTCTTTGGAAACATGTACCCTGTGCCACCGGCCCTGTGAAGGGCAAAGCTTTCTCGGGGGTGGGGGGCCGTGTGGATTTTCACAGCTTTTCCCTTTTAACAGTGACCTTTCACAGGGCGCATTCAACACACTGCTCTTCTTTTAATGACCAGTACAACTGAAACACGTCCCCACCCCATCAGAAAGAGCTGAGAAAAAGACGATCGACTGAATACTTGGTCCAGATGGAACAAGTGGATGAAGGCTGAGGACAGCAAGACTTTTCTTCCCTAAGATCTAATCCAGCACACGCCTGGGAAGTGAAGGAACCTGCTCCCCAGAGCTGCCGCTACTGCGATGCGAGGGGGACTGGGGAAAAAGCGTCTCGGTGTCTTCACCGGGCACCAGAGATGTGGACTCAGCTCGGAGAGGAGCTGACAGCTCGGAGAGGAGCTGACAGACACCTCGGGGGGTGCCCTGGCTCCGCCAAGCCCCGGCGCCGGGAGGGGATGCTGCGGGTTCGGAGCCCCGGGATCGCGGCGCTGCTTGGCCAGGGGGGAGCGGGGCTGCCCGGAGCCGGGACACTCACCTCTTCTTCTGCACGGAGGGGCTGTATTTCCCTTTGTTGCGTTTCCTGAAGAGCGAGTGCATCGCGTCCCCGGCACGGCGCCCGCCGCGCTCCGCCTGCTCTTCCCCCGCCGCCGCCCGCAGCCTCTGCACCGCCACCGGGCCGGGCCGGGCCGCGCCGGGAGGCGGGGACGGGGCTGCACCGCCTCTTGCCTGCCTCCTGCCTGCCTCTGCCCGGCTGGGCTGGCCCGGCCCGGCCCCCCCCCGCCCCGCAGCATCCTCCCCCGCCCGCCCTCGGCGCTTCCCGGCTTCCAGGAGTGTTTTGGCGGAGCCCAGCGCTCCCGGTTCTAGCCCTGCCTGAAAGGTCTGGACCGCCCAAACGTGTAGGGTCAACCGTGACATCCCCCTGGAGTCAGAGGGAGGCGGGGAGCAGCAGAGCCGGGAGCAGCCGGGGTGCTCCCCCAGCCCCAATGCGGCCAGGTGCGATGGACACAGGCGTGGAGGGGCAGCCAAGGGGGCTGGCTGCCTCTGCCTCTGCCCCCACCCCAGCGCCTCTGCACCCTCTGCCTTGCCCCAGCACTTCCCGGGTGTTTTCTGTCTTTAAGAGGCCCGGTGTGCCGAGCATCATAGCTCCTTCCAGGTGCATCCCCCTCCGGGGCCTGCAACCCCTCTCAGGAAGCCAGTGCCAGAGCTGTGTGTGCTGGGGCAGATCTCCCCCAAAAAAGGGGGGGGGGGAATCCCCTCCTCCCGGGGAGCTTGGTCACACAGTCAGCAAGAAGGCAATGAGATGCCTCCCCCAGGCCCACTGCAGCCTAAGAGGTTTTGCTCACACATCCACAAGCACACAGCAGTCAGCAATTAGGACCAGCTCTGGCCTTTTTATCCCAGGATTTTGTGCCCGTGTGGGATTAAAGGCCTGATTGTAGCTTTCCTACCAGTCCCAAATCCTCTGCTGATTTTCATTCTGGGGGCAAGTCAATGCATGTGGTGACCTATTGATCCCGATCCCCTGCATACGTCAGATTGCCTCTGCTCCAGGGTAGCTCATCCCAGGCGCCCTTGGAGAGCGCAGAGCCCTCGGGCTGGCGAGACATTGCTGCGTGGGTCCAGCTTCGCCTGCCCGGGGTGCTGGGTGGCTGCGGGTCCCAGCGGCAACAGCACAAGGCAAGTGTGTGTGTGTGTCTGTGTATTTGTATTTGTAGGAGGGTTTCCTCCATCCCAGTTTGGCACAGGTTGTCCTCCTGGCTGCTTTTGGGGGACAAAAGGCAGCTTCCTAATGAGGCTGAGCGCATTGGCATGCAGCAGGGAGGCTGCCAGAGGCTCTGCAGCACCAGGGTGGTCTGACTGTGCTCCCCAGCTTTGCCAGCTGCTTCTCCGTGGTAAATTAGTCATCAGAAATCAGCTTGGCTGTGAGGCTGAAACCTGCAGCCAATGCCCTGCGGAGCCTTGACCCTGCTCAGAGCCAGGCTGCCACCCTGCAAAATAGCAATGCTTTGTGTTTTTATAGCCTTATCCAGCCTAACATCTTCAAGCCTTTGACAAGTGGAGATGTACTTAACATGCTTGCAGGTGCACAAGGCTGTGCCATAGCCTGATCTGGTGGTGCCATGTCCTGGCAGGGTCCTGCTGGGATCAAGCTTCCTGTGGAGTGAAAACGTGCAATGAGACTCATACCCTGTCTGCTGCCAGGGGATGATGGGGTGAAGCTGGAGCAGCCTGACAGCGGCAGCCCTCCTACACCAGCCCTGAAACAGCCTGAATCAGGGCTTCTGGCCTGACCCCACACTGGCTGGGGCCAAGTTTCTGGGCTTTATCAGTTACCAGCCATGACTACTCTGTTTTAACCATAACTGAGGTTACCGCTTTGTCTTCAGGATGTCCAGCTTCAA
Organism: Pelecanus crispus; assembly: GCF_030463565.1. NCBI lineage: Eukaryota > Metazoa > Chordata > Aves > Pelecaniformes > Pelecanidae > Pelecanus > Pelecanus crispus. The sequence continues at coordinate 18,708,831 of NC_134653.1, forward strand.
TTCTTGCATCTAAATAGATTCAGTTCATGAGAGTCCCCTTGGTAAGAACCATTCATCCAATCCCCCTGGTACCAGTTAATCCCTGCGGGCTGGCCGGGCTGGCACACTCCCCACTACAGCCATGTATCCCTGCCGGGCTCCTGTCCGGACTAAGGAGCAGACCAGGCTTTCCCTATATTTTGCGGGGGGAGGATTTGCCCGGTGCTGTGGTTCATTCAGAGGCTGCAAGCATCCCCATGCCACAGAAGCAGTGCTGCCTGGCCAGGCAGCGCCCACATCCCCATCCTCCCTGCCCCAGGCAGCATGCACTGGCTCCGATCCTGAAACAAGGGGAGGTGAGGAAGAAGAAGTCCAACCCACCTACTTTTATTTTACTGTGTGAAGTTCTGTGTGTCTTTATTTGCTCTAGAAACACTGTCTGGATTTTGTGCTTTTGTATACCCCCCCGCCAATATCTAGTGACAACACGTTCCCAGGTGCTCAGGGGACCGGTCGCTCCTCTTCCAGCTTCCCCCCATGAGCTGTACTCATTCTTAAACCCTTTGTGAAGGTGAGCAGAGGCTGGGTTTAGGGATGAAATGCCTTTGCCTACCGGAGGGGTTTTGCATTACATCTTCTCCTGCACCAGCTCTGCAGCCTGAATTCTCCTAATCTCCCCGCATCTCTGGTGTGGCTCATTTTTGTGTGTGAATGCCCTTGAGAGACGCAAAATTGCAGCTGCTGGGTGAAAAGCTGGGTGGTGAGAAACTCTGTCGTAGTGGAAAACTATGTCTTATGTAAACTGCCCAGGTATTTTGCCTTTACGTTGGCTTGGGATCAGAGGCACTGTACAAAGTGTGCTTCTGGGGACATGGGGGCCTGTGGTTTGGGGGTTCTGGCAGCTCTCGTAAGAGCTCTGGTGCCTGCCCAAAGCACCACACACCCTGTGCTGAGGTTTCGTGCCCAGCTGGGGTCTGCCGGAGCCACAGCTCAGAGCTGAGAGAGGAGGGGGTTTCTTTTGCAGTGTTTATTTTGCAAACGAGCCTTTTGGCAGCTTTGCTGATGAAGCCAATCCCCACTGCGGTCTATGCCCCCCCGCTGCTGCTGCTGGCGCATCCCCATGCTGGTACCCAGAGGTGGTGGCACCAGTTCCTCTGCAGTTTCTTGAGCATTGAGAAGTAAGGGTGTCCCTGTGCTGGGGAGAGGGCTTTGGCCCTGTTGTGCCCAGGGAGCTGCAGAGCAGCCAGGAGCTTGTGGGGGGGATGCCGAGACCTAGTGGTGCACTGGGTGCTGCTCACGGGGATCCTGAGAAGCTGGCTCAGGGCTGGAGCCCACCAGGACCCCCCCACCCAGTCACCCTCCCATGACTCCTCCCCAGCCCTTAAAACACCCATCGAGCTCATTCCACGGGGGTGAGCACCTCGACAGAGGCAGCGATGTGGCAATATTGACTTAATCTGGGTAAGAAGCTCTTGAGCCACTGCTGCGGGAGGGGAGCAGGAGAGGAACACGTTTTATGCAACGAGATTGCATTTTCCTGGCAAGCCCTTTGCCGGCACAGATCCCACACCCTGCTGAACTCGCCCTGCTCCACCCTGCACTGTCCCCATCACCGCTGGCCAAGGTCAACCCCACTGCCAAGAGGTGCAGGATGGGCATCAGCTGCTGGAGTCTTGCTCCCTGATGACACCTTCACGATGAGCTTGGCCACCCCACCAAATCCCGCCATCCCACCCACGCAAGTCCATCCTAATTCGGGAAGGCATCAGGGCTTGGTGGGTCAAGCCACCATCGTGGCAATGGCATGCCCCCCTCCGTGCACCCCAAAAGGCACTGCAGCCCTGGCATGTCCTGTGGTACGGAGGGGTTTTAGGGACCCATCGCAGCAGAGGAGCTGGGCATGGGGATACTCAGCCCTGGGGGCTTTTCAGCAGCATTTCCCAATGAAGAACTTTAGGATTTAGCTTTGGATGGAGGGGGTAAAAAAAGGTGGAAATTTCTTCCAAAAGCTGAGAGACTTGGTGGAACACAAACCAATAGTGGATTGGCCAAAAACTCATTTATTTTCTGGGTGGGACTTTTTGACAGCCTCCTTGGAAGGGCCAGCTGAACCACTTGCTCCCATGTCTGGGGGGGTTTCTGGCTGTCAGGGTGGGAAGGAAAGCAGCGGCGCAGCACAGGAAAGCAGGGCACCAAAACACCTCTGTGCTGCTGCTTCCTTCTCGCCATCTCCCACGTGCACAGGAATGCAGCCATGCTCGTTCCTAACTGGTCCTGTGCTGGGCAAAACATCCCTCAGCTCCTTTTAAGGCTGTTTTTGCTCTGAAATCAGCAGCCAGCCCGGCTGCTCCAGGTGTTCTTGCCCCATCCTGCAGCCCCTGTGAACCACGGTAGTTTTAAACGGGTCTTGTGGGATGCAGTGGCTCAAAGGACCAAGCTCGGGGCTTCATCAAGCTGTGATAAATAAATAAAACAAGTGCATCGCTCCCAAGTGGAGCTGAAGGCTGGGAAAGCTCCTGCCCCAGCAGGGAAGTGGCTTTTTTCTGCTGCACTTGCTGGTTTGAGCCCAAGTGCCATCAAGGGAGTTAAATATTTAACAAACACCAAGCAAAAGCCAGCACTAGAAGCCAAGCAAAACAAAGGTTGAGCGAGGCCTGTGCTCTGACTCATTTGGCATGAAAATGCAACGTGGAATAAATTAAATTCCAGCTCTTCCTCATCCTCCTGGTGTGGTATGGAGCAGAGGAGCTGCGTTGTCACTGGCGGTGCAGCTGAGCATGCTGGTGTGGTGGCTTTGGGGTGCTGGTGCCACCTGTGCCAGGCTGGAGGCACCAAGTGGTGGCACACACAGAGGGCATTGAGGAGGGATCGGATGCATCTGCACCAAATTGTGGGGGGATGGACGGAGGGGGACACGCCCTCCTCGGTGGGTTCCTACCCTGTGTCCCCCAGCCATGGCTTTCAGAAAGGTACTGAGCATTGTATGACGGTGCTGGTGGCATCAGGATTTTAAGATCGTGATACACTTGCTGCATCCGAGGTGGTGGCAGCTGCTCTTGGTCCTTATTCTCCTGTCTCATGAAGGGATGGAGAGGGGAGGGGGGTCCCAGCTCCCCAGGGAGGACACCTAGGTGTCCCCTCTGCCTCCTGTGTGGCACAATGCTGCAGCCCTGGACACCCGTGCAGGAGTCCCAGCCTTGTGAAAGCTCAGAGCCATGCCCCTCTGCAGCTCTGTACCATCACAATGGTCCTGATGCCAAAGAGGCTCCTGCTGCCCACAGGGGAGCATCACCTGTGGCCAAGATCCTGGCCGGGATGTCCCAGGGTAGGATCCACCCTGGTGCAGGCTCCCCAGGACCCATTGAGAGGGAGAAAAAGGTCAAGCCTACACTGCAGGCTTTGGCCTGTGATGTAAAGGCTGGGAATTTCCGGGGTGTAATGTTTGCATCTGTATAAATATGCAGATGGAGCGCACCCACGGGCAGCTGCCTCTGATGGGCGAGGGAGATAATGCTCCGTTTCCGCCAGCACGGAAACTCTCAGAGGAAAGGGCAAGGCAGCGTGTCGCTCCCCAGCACGTCTCTGTGATTCACGCTATGAGCCTGGCTTGGGGGATGCTGTGACCCCCCCCAGGGTTGTTGGGCAAGGGGGGACACGTCCATGGGGCGTCCCTGCGGGCTCCTGGCAGCTGCAGGGAGGGAGGTGGAACTGATGCTCCAGGGCACCAGGCGCCTTGGCAGAGCTGGACAGCTGGCACCAGGGCAGGATCGCAGGATCAGGGTGGCCTCGCCATCCCTGTGGCCCCTGGGCACTGTCCTGCCCTGGAGCGGGGTGACACTGCCTTTGACAATCCCGACCGGTGAGACTGGGAGAGGCTGGGCTGGCCCAGCCCCGAGCCGGCTGCAGCACCCTGGCACCCCTGCACCTGCCTGCTCCCAGCGGTTTCGGCAAACCCTGCTGCCCGTCCTCTCCTGGCAACAGAAACTGGTCCTGGGGCTCACACCCAGCACTGCCTGGCACCTGGTTGCAACAGCCCTGGGAGTGGGTGGCTCTCCCCGCACTGGTGTGGGGTACTAGCACCCCTCGGCAGGAGGGTTCATCAGGCTGGGGAAGGTCGTGCACCCCAAATGCTCTGCGGGGTGTCCCTACGGAGAAGGGTCCTCCTGGCCAGGGATGTGCTGCAGAGGGCTGGCCCAGGGGAGGGTGTAAAGCAGAGCTGCACCCCTAAAGTTGCATAGGGATGAAGTGCTGGCGGTGGCAGCTGTCCCAGGCAGAGGACTGTGCCTCCTCAGGGGACCTGTCACCAGGCTGGGAGGCAGCAGGCAAAAAGGATTTTGGCACCCACACATCCTCCACAGTCACTCAGAAAGGATGCTGAGCAGGGTCAGCCTTAATTCACCCCCTTCTCCCAGGCAGCTTCGTTAACACCTGATGAGCAGTGCCTGCAGGCTGTTGCCCCAGGCATGGGCTCATCCTCCTGGGTGGCTGCTGGGTGCCACGGGGCCCTGCACCCACCTGTCCCGGGTCTGCCTGCTGGCCTCCTCCCTCCTCTTTGTCACAGTGTGGGTGGCATGGGCTGGGGCAGCCGTACTGACCCCAAGGACTGAGGTCTTCTGGCTCGTCTCCCGCAGGCACTCGTGCCCTGGCTGGAGGTGCCACTGGTCACCACCAAGTCCCCAGAGACCTGCCGTGCCCAATGCCTCAGCTCGGGCAGCAGTGGCCAGACAGACGGATTGTCACCATCCCTACCATTTGGTGTTTTCCCCAGTTAGTCCCCAAGTGTCCCATCATTACATGGAGCAGGGGGGAGTGGTGGGCACAGGACCTGTCCCCTGGGGGGCTGGCAGCTTTCCCAGGCCGTGCAGGATGGGGACAGACGGATGCATTTCATAATCCCTGGGACTCACCTAATCCCCAAGCACCCAGCCCCAGGCTGATCCCGTGGGACTATGCCTGATGGGGAGAGGGAGAAATAAAATATGCATCGTGCTGCAGGTTGATGCTCATTTGTGTCTTTTCCACCACCCTGAATCAGGGATCTCTCTGCCTGTCCCACTGTCCATCCATCCCAACCACAGCTGGATATGGGGAAGCACGAGGGGGCCAGCTGTGACCTCACTGCTCCGGGATAATTTACGTGGTCGAGCCCCCCCACTTCAAACAGTTTCCATCTGCCCACCGGCGCTCACTCCCAGGGTTTTCTTAATAGTCTGAGGGACTGTTCAGATGCTTGAGTATGACCAGACGACCTGAAACAGGGCGAAAAAATATGCAAGAATGGTACCCCAAATTATATAAATAATTAGAAAAGCTGAAGCCTGTTGGCAGCAGTTGGGGAGGAGGGGAGCAGTGCATGTTACCGCAGCGCAGGCTTAGCGCAGGTCAGTGCCGCCTGCAATTGGCTTTAAATAGTTTGTCGTGGCAGGTTAGCCATCTATTATAACCATCGTTAATGATTATAACCATCATTAACAGCCACTGCAAGGGCAAGGTGAGGGGGAACCTCACTAGTAGAGGGGTGAAGGGGTCATCCTGATAAAATAAATGCTCAGTTTATTGAACCAGGGGCCATGCCAGGCAGGAAGAGCCCCCAGCTGATGGCTGCACACCGGTGATGGGGACGCCTTTGCTGGGTGCTGTGGGGGTCCTGCAGCAGAGTCACTCGCTATGCTGTGCCCCAAGTGGCTCTGACCCCAGGGGGGCTTGGATGTGCCGGCTGGAATTAGCCGTACCACAGCATCCCCGGACAGCGGCACAGCCGCTCCATGCCTGGCCAGCACTGCAGAACTGGAGACATTGGCGGGGTTTAGCCGGGGGGAGCCGGGAGAGGGGCGATCACATGCTCGCCCGCCTGGGATTAGATGTGGCTGGCTGTGCCGGGGAGCCGTGCTGGCTGCTGGTGCTGTGAACCCATGGCCCCAGGCAGCGGGAGCCGGCCGCGGCAGCCCTAAGGGCTTGGCAGGGACAGGTGGCCCCGGATGATGTCCTACCTCCAGCCCCCTGGCCGGGACCTGGAGCACTTCGATGGGCTTTCTCTCATTTACTGGTAAGCAGGGCAGGATGCTGCCATGCTGGGAACAGGGCATCACTTGCTGTCTCGGACCCTGTCTTCGGGAGTGGCGTTAGCCCGTGGAAGGAGGATGCGTTCAGTGACCCCACAGCTCTTTGCAGGGTTTAATTCAATTCATTTTGGTGGCCCCTCTCCAGAGGGCAGGGACTCACAGGGGTCCCACAGCATCCAAGCTTCCCTGGGAGGGGCAGCACACAGGTGAGGCCAGTATCGGCCAGGGGTGGGGAAGGGGATTTATTTTGCAGGCAGCAGCTAGGGAAGCACCTACAGCCTCTGTGAGCAGCTATGGGTGCTCTTTCTACTGTTGCAGCCCCAGTCCTGGGCTTTCCTCTCTGGCAAAGCCAGCCTCTCCAAAGGGACCATGTCCATGAAGTGCCTGGAGGGGCAGGTGGGTGTGGAGCAGGGACGCCCATGTGGGTGCGGGGAAGGTGGTGGGCACAGTGGAGGGGATGGGAGGTGAAGGTGGGTGCTGGGTGGCTGCAGATGTCTATGTAGGGCAGAGAGAGCCGGCAGGAGTGCGGCTGTGGCCGGGGCCAGGGTTCAGAGCGTGCAGCTTTAGCCGATTAACTGGGGGTCAGTGGGCCGGATCTAGAGCCAGCGGGGGGCCCTGGCGGGCTCTTGGGGCCATCCTGAGGTTTGGCAGAGGCTTTCCTGGGCTGGCTGAGCCTGGGCATCCCTCCTGGGGACCAAGAGCCTGGGGCACTCTGCAGTCACCGGGGACCATGGACACTGCTGGGGCACGATCCGTCTCCTGTTGAAGTAGGTCATTGGACTAAGGGCTGTGGGGGGGCTGTGGGGTGGCAGCACCCCATGGGGGTGCAGGCAGGCTGGTAAGGGCAGCACCCCAGGCTGACTGCTACCTTCACCTGAGAGATTGGTTTGGGGTGCTACACCGATGCTTCCCTGCTGCTTTTGGGTGCAGAAAAAGCAGAATCCATTGCTGGTCAGAAGGAGGAAGTGCAGGACAGGCTTGACCTCGTGGGGTGTGTTTTGGGGAGCACTGCCAGGTTGGTGCCACTGATGGGTGTCAATGTTATAGGACGTAGTGTGCATACCAGGGCTGGGGACATCGCAGCAGTGCTACACCCCTGCACAGCAGCATCAGCTGCCTCACTGCGGTCCTGCCGGCATCCCTGGCTCCATGGAGCTGCTAAACCTCACTTCCCAGCACTTACAAAGCAAAAATGCTCAAAAACCATTTTCTACATTAGAAATCTGCTTATATGTCAGGGTTTTGTGTTGAAACATCCCTCAGTTTTGCCTGCTGGGATGTGCTTTGTGCGGACAGAGAGCCCTGGTTGACAGGTGGCCAGCTTTTGTGCCGGGGGACCAGCCCCCACATGCAATGGGTGCCAGCTGTGCCGGCCGGCGTTTGGCTGTCTGGCAGCTCCGCCAGGACGTGGCGGAGGGTGGCGAGCAGATGGTGGGGAGATAACACCTCCCCAGCGCTCTGATAAGTATGGTCCCGCTCTGCCACTGATTAAAAGATTGATTTCAGAGTTCAAAATAGGAATTTAATAAATAAACGTGAGCCACCAGCATCATCGGGGCACGGGGTGGCAATTGATGGGGTGTGTGGCTGGACCAGCAGCTTATCTCAGAGCACCAGTTTCTCCCAGCGGTGATACTGGCGTGACCCCACAGGGCTCTCCTCTAGGCTTTGCTCCTCTGGGGAGCAGCTGCTGGAGGCTGTAAGCAGGTTTTGCAATGGTGGCTTTTGTGCAGGAGCTTTGCCAGACCCAGTGAGAAATAAAAAAAGCCCTGAAGGTGTCCGTTGATGCTGGGCAGGTGACCTGGTTTTGGCTGGGATAGAGTTAATTTTCTTCCTAGTAGCAGGCATAGTGCTGTGTTTTGGATTTAGTATGAGAAGAATGTTGATAACATGCTGATGTTTTTAGTTGTTGCTAAGTACTGCTTATGTTAGTCAAGGACTTTTCAGCTTCCCATGCTCTGCCAGGCACACAAGAAACTGGGAGGGGGCACAGCCAGAACAGTTGATCCAAACTGACCAAAGGGCTATTTCATACCATCTGACGTCATGCTCAGTATAGAAACTGGGGGGGGGTTGGCCAGGGAGCAGCGATCGCTGCTCGGGAACTGTCTGGGTATCGGTCAGCGGGTGGTGAGCAATTGCATGGTGCATCACTTGCTTTGTATATTATTATCATCATCATCATCATTATTATATTGTTATTATTATCATTACTATTTTACTTTATTTCAATTATTAAACTGTTCTTATCTCAACCCAGGAGTGTTTCTCACTCTTACTCCTCCAATTCTCTCCCCCATCCCATCGGGGCAGGGGGAGTAAGCGAGCGGCTGCGTGGTGCTTAGTTGCTGGCTGGGGCTAAACCATGACAGCAGGTCTTGTGGCTGGACTGTGCTGTGCGTGCCATGGGTGGGTGTGGGCCCACTGCCAGCTCCTCACTGGGCACAGCTGGGGTGCAAGACTGGCCCGGCATTTTCCACAGTCCTCTTTGCATTATTATTGCTGCCATGATTATGGCTTGTGCTGGGGCCTGGGTTTAAGCATAGGGATGTTCCCAGCTCAAGGACAGGTCAAAGCTCTTCCCAAGCCTCTGCGCCGGCCTCTGCTGTGCTCCCAGCTCAGTGGCATGTTCTGAAATCTTTCACAAAAATATGTTGTTTTCCTGTCTTTCCGTACCCAGACATTTCCCTTTTCTTTCTTATGGATTCACTTGGGTGAGTTCCCTGCCATTGTTCTTGTGTTTTCCCTAATTGGGAAAATTAATCAGTTTGCTGCTCCCTTGGGGACCTGGAGAGCCTGACCCCAAGGACAGACCAGTGGCCCGGCTGGCAGAGCAGAGTCCACAGCCCCCATCAGCAACCGTCCCCTGTTAATAAGTTTATAACTGGTCCAATCCCACAGCCCAGGGGATTTAGAAAGGCAGGCAGGTTTATAATCCTGTTAACCCTTCACAGGAGCTGACACCCAAACTGGGGCTGCAGTGTGAGTCTGCAAGCAGAGCAGATCACCCACCTCATGGGAAGGGGAGGAGGAGGGAGAAAGGAAGGCTTCCCCGCAAGTGGCATGCCACTGTGCCTCAGTCCTGCTGGGGTGAAAATGAGGTGATCTCATTTGAGCTTTCCCCTGTGATTGTATTTGAATTGCATTAATCCCCATCTCAAGTGGGTATATGGGAGGTCTGGACTGGACCAGATTTTGGGGGACACTTATCTCGGCTGGGTATGGGGCTCTGGCATAAACACCTTTCCCAAAAACCTCTGGCAGGCCCAAGCCTGACATTGCTTCCATCTGAAAAAGCCTCTCTTCCTAATTACTGCTGGACAGGCTAATTAAAGAGGCCCTTTTGCCTTTTCCTCAAGCAAAGCCTTTTAGGACAGCATGGGAAAAGCTGCATGTCAATGGGGGTGTCCGTCTACGGGAAAACACTTGCAACCCCTCTCCAAGCCCCAGTGGTCTCTGAGACCAGCTCTGCCTCGACAGCTCTGCCAAGTACACACCTGCAGGCTGAGCTTCTCACTGGGCAAGAAGCACCTTCAGAAAATGCTCCAGCATGATTGATTTGATGCATATCTTTCAGGTGGGATCAGCTCCCTCCTGGAAGCCCCTGGCCCCACTGGGGTGTAGGTGTTGGGCAGGAGACCTGACTTTACACAGTGAAGGTTCATTGGGATGAGTCCCTTATGCTGAAGAAATCCACTGGTTGAGAAGGGTATTGGAAAATGGTATGAAGTTTAGAGGAAGGTGATAAAAGGAGCTGAAGAATGGAAAAGCCTGGCCAGCAGTGACAGGTGACATCTTCATCTACCTACGGTCTTGGTGGCCGGGAGGTGTTGGTTCGTGGGGCAGATGTGCTGGGAGAAGGGGGTCTTCCTCCTTGAAGAGTGAGGAGATGCATCCAGCCCAGGGTGGAGACATCTTCCTTCAACAGATGGAGAGTAAGTATTGGAAAACTGCCTTGGCTTTAAAACCTCCTCACCTCTCTATCTTTAGACTAACAAGCAGGATTTGGTTCAGGCAGGAGTGAATGGTGACCCATCAACACAAGGAGTGGGGAGATGTAAACGCTCCCTGGGAGCCACCTTCTGACCTCCATGGCCAGAGGAGATGCATGCTTGGCTGCAGGGAGTGGAGCTGGGTCAGCGAGGGGTGTAGTTAGGATGGGGTAGGGGTGCTATGGCCCAAGGAAAGGACACTGCAGAGATGAGGTGTGCAGCAATGACCGGCAGCGGCCATCTGCCTTGTGGGGAGGGCATGGATGTGCAACCATGCAGGTGGTGGTGGGAAGCAGTAGCTGCCCCTGGGCAGCCTCTCCGGTCCCCTGGGATCCCCCTCTTTGCCCCAGAGGAAGGATATGAAGGAGCACCAAGGTCTGCACAGCCATCAGGAGGAGGAAGGTGCCCATAGGGTGGGGAGACATTGATGTGTGACCACTGCCAGCCAGGTTTGTAGGGACAAACTTTTTCCATGAGTGGTGTCACCGGGAAGAGGCAGGACCCTGGGCTTGGGGGAGCAGTGTCACCCTGCTGGGGTCAGCAGCACCACTTCATCTGCTACCACCCCTCTGCCTGCCGGCAGGTGGCCAGGGAGCTGCTGATGCCCAGGGCTGGGGCAGAGGGCACTGGAGCAGGTGCGTGGAGCTGCCTGGTCCCTGGGTGCTCCCCTTAGTACCTGCCTGCTTTCTCTGCCAGTGATTTTTGGCAGCATGGTTTTGTTTGTTCCCTCTTGTGTTCAGACTTGTCTGTGAATGTCCCTGATCTTATGAGCTCATTTGAAGCAGCTCCATGGATAATATTTATGAAAACAATGTGGGCTGTGCCATGACTGTGGACAGTGTGCAGTTGCTTCCCAGCTCCATGGTAGCTTATTTATTTTGCTTGATTTATTATCAACGGTTTGTAGCTGATCCTGTAAGCAATACAATTGTATTTTCTGTTTTCTAATCGGATGCAAATGCCTCTTCAGCCTACGCTAATTTTGTTTTGTCATGAAACAAATGTTGGGTCATTATTAAGCAAGTGTCTGATGCCACCCAGGCAGCTCTTTGCCCCCACCATGGCTCCCAGCATCAATGGGACATGGGCAGAGAACATAACACAGTTCCCTGCTGAGGGCTGCACCCTCCCACCCCAAAATTTCTTACTGCTGCTTTCTGGAGCTGAAAGCCCTCAGACAGACCTCACTGCTGCTGCAGGATGTCTTTCCACCTCTAATTCCCACCCACACAAACCTGCTTGGACCCTGTTCTTCTGCTAAGCCATGCACAGAAGCTCCTTGAGGGCTCAGTGATGCTGCTGTCGGCACAACCCACCCATCCCCAGCTCTGGCATCTTTGTGCTGCTGCTTTGCCGAGCTCAGGATCCTGCCTGGAGCTGCCACCTATGTGGGGTAATTTGGTCCTGGCCAAATTGCCTATTCAGTCAGTGATGCTCGCTGCGGGACCTGTCCAGGCTGGGCATCCCCATGGGGTCTTGGCTGTGTCGGGGCTTGGCTGCTCCCCACACTGAGGGTGGCCAAGCCTGGCTGCCCCAACTGTGTCGCTGGTGTGGGGCAAACCCCTCCTGGCCCACTGGCAGAGCTGAGAGCACCATGTCCTTGTACCTGGCCCTTTCCCTTGACTTTATCATTTTGCCCTGTGTTTCTGCCAGAGATGCACCTCTTAGCTTTGCTTCTCATGCTCACCAACTTGCCTGTCCCTGTGGCTGGGTATTCTCTCTTTCTGTAGCTATTTTTTAATCATAATTCTCACAATTCCCTATCCTGCAGCCAGCACAGACCGTAGTGAGGGCCTGCCCATGAGGAGCCAGCCCTGGTTTGCGGGGACAACCATGTGTGGCTCCTCCAGCTGCAATTGCAATTTAGTGGCCACTGTTCACCTACTTTGGTGCTCATGTTGGTCTTTCCCAAGAAGCAGGGAAGGAAGGAGGCAGAAGACAGACCAAGGAAGAAATGTAGAAGACCCTTCTGTCCACAGACAGGCTAAAGGATGATTGCCCAGAAGGTCCTTCGACCAACATGTAGGGAGAGGTGGATAATAATGTAGTGGAAAATTGCATCTGCTTGTGATTTTCTGTTGGATAGAAAAGAAACTCTCTTTTTTTTTTTTTTTTTTTTGCATCCTTACCCAAACCATTATCTCTGATCCAAATGGTGATTTCTAAAGCAAGAAGGCTGAAATCTGCCCTGGGCAGTGAAGGGGGGGAACCCTCGAGGCAGCTCTCCCCTCAGGCAGCATGTTGCTTGGCTGAAGGCAGGGAGGATTGTGTAATTGGTATTTAGGAGAAAATCCAAATTTAAAATGTGCTGCCAGGAAACCTCGGCAGGGGAGAGAAGCAGGAGAAAGCATCCTTCCCATGGAGTCTGCAGATTTTCACAGAGGGATTGAAAACTAACACCCTGAAAGTCCAGGAGCCGGTCACTTCAAAGCCTGGAAGTCCAGAGGTCCTGTGTGTCATGGGGCAAACAGCCCTGTTCTGAGACAGTGATATATGTGGGTCCTCTTCAATTGGGGAAGCGGTGGAGTTGTCTTCTTGGCTGTACCACCAGCAGACAGACATCTCCTTTGATGTGCTGGAGACATTTCTTTAGTTCTAGTTTCAGACAAGGTAGCTTTTCCACCTGCTGAAGGAGCTCCATGGGCTGTGTCTTGGGCTTCACAAGCCTTCCAGATCTCTTTGCCATCAGTTGGTGCTGAAGGCTAAGTTGCATGAAAAGATTGGTTCCTGGGTTTTAGCCTCAATGTTGGTGCTAGAATTATTGAAGAGAACGATGGCTCTATTTCTTTGCTTGTATGGCCTTAACATGACCTACAGATGACCATACCTGAGCAGACAGGCTGCAAAGAACTGTTTGGCTGGGGACAGCAGGCATTGAACCCCACAGTTTCAAATAAGTGTTTCACAAGAGACAAGCCTCAAGCGATGTCTTCCCACACAATTTTGCATTTTCTGCTGGACATCTCTCTGCCCCCGTGCTGACCATGCAGTGCCAATGCTCCCAATGTCATGAAACCCACAACGTCTACCTATTGCAGGCCAGCTATTCCCAGCACTGTTTGCTTGTAGTGTGGGTAGGAAGGGCAAGGGGAGACTTGCCTGATGAGGAAAAAATAACTTTAGTGTTGGTTGTGCTTGTTGCAGCCATCCTCTTCCCCTCTTTTCTTTCTGAAACATAGACATATATACTGCCACCATCTTCCCTACCTGCTTCCTCTTGGCGATGGCCAAAGTTTGATGGTTTGGAGAAGGTGTGATGCCCTGGAGGAGGAGGAGGAGGAGGAGGCAGGATGGTGTGTAGGCATAGCCAGCCCCAGTAACAGCCTGCTTTGCCTCCTTGCTCCTCAGCAGCAAGCAGCAGCTCAGCTGGCTGCTGTGGGATGGGGGAAGAAGACCACTGCAGCAGACACAGTCGCTGGTACGTAACCCACTCCCTTTCTGTGCCTTTCCCCAGAGCTCCCAATTTCTCTCGCCCCCCACTTCCCCTTCATGATCTCTTAGGAAAATGTGTTGGAAATGCACCTGATGTGCTATATTTTGCTGTCAATGTTTTTTTACCTTATGGTCCTGCTCTAAGACTTATTTTGATTCTACTCATAGCTTCACCCACCCCTGCTTATACATGCAAGTGTTAAGTAAAGCTGAGTGATACAGTTTCACTCAACTTTTTATATTAAAAATTTCTTTCAAGCAAAAATAACTTTTTCCATTAAAAAAATAATTTTTTTCAATCAGTTCAGTGAGTTTTCAAACTAATTTTTCTAGCAGTCAGTGAAAAGGTGGACATGCAAGTTAAGCACATGTTTATATGCTGTCCAGCGCTGTGGTGTTGGTTCATACTTAATTCATGCTCCTTTCATTCACCCATTTATTTAAAAATGTAAAGTCTTGTTGGCGGTTCCCTGGGGTAAGAAGCCTGAGCTTTCCAGCTGGATTTACTTTGAGTTGCTCAGCTAGGTCCCAGCTTGGTAAAGAGCTTGAGCATATGGTGTATCCCCTTTGCCAGTCGGATGTTTGCCTTCAACACTGATTATACATAGCGGGACTGGGACCCTTGGACTCGTTATATGTGGCTTATAAATCCTTCCTGAATGTGAGCTTGAGTTTTAAAACACTAAAAAAAATTTAGAAGCTATTTTGCTAATAATTTTTCTAAATAAGACAGATGTTAATTGGCAGGAGGAGCATTAGTGTCTGATGCTTTTGCCAGGGTCAGTCTGTGTTTTGGAGGATGGAGTCAAGGATCCTTATTATATCCTATATTATTCCAAGATAAACTTGGAAGCTGAGCCCTGTTCCTCTTCTCTGAGGACCTCTCTGGTTCAATTTTTATTTACTTCACCACCTCACAGACAAATGTGTGGTTTATTGCAACATCCCACTCAGCTGGTATGAAGCATCAGCACATGGGAAGGGTGAGCATGGCTCCAGGTGCAGCTGGCAGCAGTTGGTAGGACCATGGCTGGACTGCTGAAGGATTTGGTTTCAAAGGTGCTGAGCATCCAAGCCCCAAACAAACACATGTACACTTAATGTTGAGTGTGGTAATTGTTCCCTGAGATGCAGATACCAGGGTGGATGAACTACTGAATTGCCAGGCAGGGAAATTCTCCCGTTTGCCTGCACATCTTGGGTCAGGCTGGCCTGGCTCCAGAGATCTCTCCTGCAGGCCCTCTGAAGCTGGTCAGAGAGGTCACCTTGTCCTGTTGATGTTGCCTCCAGTGCTTGTGCTATCCCTTTCCTTCAGCAGCACTGATTTATTCCAGCCAAGGCTCTGGCCCATGACTCAAAGGGGTAATTCTGTGAATTAATTTATTAGCAGAATCTCAAAGGACCTCAGAAGGTTGTACATTGAATTTTGGTGGTGGGATGGAAATTGTCTCTTACTGTGACTGGGACAATTATTAGAGGACTTAGAATATGATCATTAGTGTAACTGGCAGGAGGCTGGTGGGTGAGGGCTGCTTGGGCCTCTGTTTACAGGTGAGCTGCTGAAAAAGGTCACCCTGAGGTGGGCACAGTGCTGGGGCACTCCTGCCCCTCGACAAGCTGTGCCCTGGTGTGGACCAGCTCCCCATTGCAGGATGGAGTGTTACTGCACCCCAGGGGAGTTGAATTTGTGTGTCTGCTCTGCCACAAAACTTCCTGGCTAGCATTGACCGAGTCACTTAATACCAGAGCTGGGGGTCACTGGGCACTTGGAGGCTCCTATCTTAATGGAGCATGATGATCAGCTCTCCATGCCCTGGACATCATCTGCAGGATGGCAGGGGAAAGACCATCTCCCTGCTGTTGGGTTGCTGGGAGGATGAGTAGCTTTGTGAGGCTCTTGGTGCAGGGAAGGCTGCAGCTGTCCAGCAGACTGGGAAATGGCCCCACATACAACCCCCTGTGCTTAGTCCAATTTGGCTAAAGCCTTCGTGCAGCCATAGACTAGGCGCTGGGCATAGAATCATAGAATTGTTTAGGTTGGAAAAGACCTTTAAGATCATCCAGTCCAACCATTAACCTAACATTACCAAGTCCACACTAAACCAATTAAGGGTAGACTAGACTAAACCATGTCCCGAAGTGCCATGTCTACCCAGGGAACACTTCCAGGGATGGTGACTCCACCACCTCTCTGGGCAGCCTGTTCCAATGCTTGACCACCCTTTCCATGAAGAATTTTTTTCCTAATATCCAATCTAAACCTCCCCTGACACAGCTTGAACCCATTTCCTCTCATCCTATTGCTAACTACTTGGGAGAAGAGACCAACACCCACCTCACTACAACCTCCTTTCAGGTAGTTGTAGAGAGCAATAAGGTCACCCCTCAGCCTCCTCTTCTCCAGGCTAAACAACCCCAGCTCCCTCAGCTGCTCCCCATCAGCCCTGTGCTCCAGACCCTTCACCAGCTTCGTTGCCCTTCTCTGAACATGCTCCAGCACCTCAATGTCCTTCTTGTACTGAGGGGCCCAAAACTGGACACAGTATTCCAGGTGCGGCCTCACCAGCGCTGAGTACAGGGGGATAATCACTTCCCTGCTCCTGCTGGCCACACTATTCCTGACACAAGCCAGGATACTGTTGGCCTTCTTGGCCACCTGGGCACACTGCTGGCTCATGTTCAGCTGGCTGTCAACCAACACCTCCAGGTCCTTTTTGGCCAGGCAGCTTTCCAGCCACTCTTCCCCAAGCCTATAGCGTTGCATGGGGTTGTTGTGACCGAAGTGCAGGACCTGGCACTGAGCCTTGTTAAACCTCATACAGTTGGCCTTGGCCCATCAGTCCAGCCTGTCCAGATCCCTCTGCAGGGCCATCCTACCCTCGAGCAGATCGACACTCCCACCCAATTTGGTGTCATCTGCAAACTTACTGAGGGTGCACTCAATCTCCTCATCCAGATCATCAATAAAGATATTAAACAAGGCTGGCCCCAAAATAGAGCCCTGGGGAACACTGCTCGTGACTGGCCACCAACTGGACTTAACTCCATTCACCACTACTCTCTGGGCTTGGCTGCCCAACCAGTTTTTTACCCAGTGAAGACTACGCCTGTCCAAGCCATGAGCTGCCAGCTTCCCAAGGAGAACATTATGGGAGACTGTGTCAAAGGCTTTGCTAAAGTCCAGGTAAATGACATCCACAGCCTTTCCTTCATCCACCAGGTGGGTCACCAGGTCATAAAAGGAGATCAGGTTGGTCAAGCAGGACCTGCCTTTCACAAAACCCATGCTGGCTGGGCCTGATCCCCTGGTTGATCTGCACTTGCCTGTTGAGTTCACTCAATATGAACCTCTCCATAATCTTTCCTGGCACCGAGGTCAGGCTGACAGGCCTGTAGTTCCCCGGGTCCTCCTTCTGGCCTTTCTTGTAGATGGGCGTCACACTGGCAAGCCTCCAGTCATCAGGGACCTCCCCTGTTAAGCAGGACTGCTGATAGATGATGGAAAGTGGCTTGGCAAGCTCCTCTGCCAGCTCCCTCAGTACTCTCAGGTGGATCCCATCTGGCCCCATAGACTTGTGAGTGTCCAGATGGTGTAGCAGGTCGTTAACTGCTTCCTCCTGGACTATGAGGGCTCCATTCTGCTCCCCATCCCTGTCTTCCAGCTCAGGGGGCTGAGTACCCTGGGGATGACTGGTCTGGCTATTAAACACAGAGGCAAAGAAGGCGTTAAGTACCTCAGCCTTTTCCTTGTCCCCGGTGACAATGTTCCCCGCCACATCCAGCAAAGGATGGAGATTCTCCTTGGCTCTCCTTTTATTGTTGATGTACTTATAGAAACCTTTTTTATTATCTTTTACAACAGTGGCCAGATTGAGTTCTTGCTGGGCTTTTGCTTTTCTAATTTCCTCCCTACAAGATCCCTGTACTCTTCCTGAGTTGCCCGCCCCTTCTTCCAAAGGCGGTAGACTCTCCTTTTTTCCCTGAATCCCTGCAAAAGCTCCCTGTTCAGCCAGGCCGGTCATCTTCCCTGCTGGTTGGTCTTACAGCACACGGGGACAGCCCACTCCTGTGCCGTTAAGACTTCCTTCTTGAAGAAGGCCCAGCCTTCCTGGACCCCTTTGCCTTTCAGGACTGCCTCCCAAGGGACTTTCCTAACCAGCGTCCTGAACAGGCCAAAGTCTGCCCTCTGGAAGTCCATGGTAACAGTTTTGCTGCCCCTCCTCTTAACATTGCCAAGAATTGAGAACTCTATCATACCATGGTCACTAAGCCCAAGACGGCCTCTGACCACGACATCTCCCACAAGCCCTTCTCTGTTAGTAAACAGCAGGTCAAGTGAGGCACCTCCCCGGTAGGCTCGCTTACCAGCTGCATCAGAAAGTTATCCTCCACACACTCTAAGAACTTCCGAGACTGTTGCCTTTCTGCTGCGTTGTATTTCCAGCAGATGTCTGGCAAGTTGAAGTCCCCGACAAGAACAAGGGCTGGTGATTGCGAGACTTCTGCCAGCCGCTTGTAGAATGCTTCATCTATCTCTACGTCCTGGTTGGGTGGTCTATAGCAGACTCCCAACAGGACATCTGCCTTGTTGACCTTCCCCCTCATCCTTACCCATAAGCACTCAACCTTATCATCACCACTGATGAGCTCTATACAGTCAAAACACTCCCTAAAATACAGAGCCACCCCACCGCCTCTCCTTCTTTGCCTATCCCTTCTGAAGAGCTTATAGCCATCCAGTGCAGCACTCCAGTCATGGGAGTCGTCCCACCACATTTCTGTGATGGCGACTATGTCATAGCTATCCTGCTGTACAAGGGCTTCCAGCTCCTCCTGTTTGTTGCCCATGCTATGTGCATTGGTGTAGATGCACTTGAGATGGACTATCGATTTCGCCCCCAATATTGCCATGCCGCCCCAGGCTCCTCACTAGCGAGCCCGTTTATATCCCCTTCCACCTTCAAACCTAGTTTAAAGCCCTCTCAATGAATCCTGCCAACTCATGGGCGAGGATCCTTTTCCCCTTTAAAGACAGCTGATCTCCATCAGTGACAGTGGACATCTCCAACAGACAGTGGAACAGCTGAACTTACTTTGTATTAAGAAGGAAATTCTGTGGGCTTGAAAAGATGCTAAAAGAAAAAAAAAAAACCAACCCTAAACCCCTAAGTGCTACAGTCTGTTATTAGTTCCAAAGCTTTGCTACAGATTTTAAGCCTTTAGGGATGGTAAGCACACATGTCCTTCACCGAACACTGCCCTTCATCCCTGGAGGGGCTGTTCCCAAAGACACACAATAGGATGCATCCAAATAATCACCCCATTGTGTTAATGATGAGTGCGACAGCCCTGCTGGGGGGGCTGGCGGAGCTCCCTCCCTGCTTGTTTGGGAAGGCGCTTGCGATGGGCCGTGTTGGCTTTGGCTTGCGTAAGCTTTAATCTAAAGTTGGAGATGTTTTTAGCTGATCTGTGTTAATGTTGGGTGGAATTAACATGCATATGGGGAGACCACGTGACCCCCTCCAACCTCCCCCTCCCCCCGTTTTTTTTTCCTCATCGCTTTAACGGATTCCTGCCAAATCAGAGTGGCTGGTGCCCGGCAGGGCTGGGCTGCCGCCACCAGCAAGATGCCTGCCGTCTCTGTCCTTTACAAGGGAGCCATCATCATCAGCAGGTAATCCCCCCTGCAGCCGGGGCAGGAATTGGGGAGGGGGCATGGGGCAGCCCTGGGGGTCCCAGTGGCCACCTCTAGGCAAGGGTCATCTGCTGTGGCTTCTCCAGGACCAGGGTTCAGCGGCAGAAATGGCTTGCGTGCAGCAGAAAGAGCCGAGGACATCATCACTAGTGCCTGTTAGTGGGTTTCTTGCGTCTCTAGCATTAGCGAAGCTCACTTCTGCTCCACTGTTGTGCATCAAGTTGGGGATAAAAGTTGATCATATCAAGCAGGCATCTGCTTTACCAAAACCTCTGTCCTTATGTCACATTTCAGCCTGGTTTGAGCTATTTCTGTTTACTCATGGTGGAGTTTCCTCAGTGATTTGCTCAAAATACTCTGAAAATCCTGGATGGTAAATTGAACCAGTCTGGGCCCAGGGCTGCTCTGGCTTCCTGGGACACCTTCAGGCTCCATTTTCTGACAGCCAGATGTGGCCAGTTGTTTGTCCAGTCTCTTGAATATGTGAAACATTGCAAGAATATCAAGGGGACGTATTTTTAATGAGGAGAAAAAGCTTCCAGTCTGAATCTTAGAGGTGGGTGTTACTGACTTTGCAGATAGCTTGATATTTTGAGAGGTATTTTGGATGCCTGCAAAGAGAAGTCCCAGAGGTTTATTCCTCCCCTGTGTCCTGCTGGACTTGGAGGAGCCTGTTGTGCCCCATGGTATCGTCCCTCCTTAGCTGTATCCAGATTTGGGATCTGATATTGATTCAAAAACTTCTTTTCTCTTGTGACTTAAATCCTCACCCCTGGTTTCCCACCTGGCATGCCTGGCTCTGAGTTTGTCAGATCAAGGTCCACCCATCCTCATGTTCATCCATCCTCATGGAGGTGACCACCAGGGACCACCCAAGGAGGAGAAGCACTGGTGGTCCCAGGTTTGGAGTCCAGGGTCCCCAGCTAGGGCAGAGTGGAGCTTTCAGTGTCATTTATCTGGGATGCCCACCTTGTGGGTGTTTAGGGAGAGACTGTGGGGCAGTTGGGAGAGTTACTTGGCACTTGAGAAACTCAGGTGTCTGATGCTCTTGCACCCACTTTGGCTTGCGATGAGATGCTCCCACCCTCGACCTGGTGAAGTAGGGACTTGAAGCAGCTCAGCAGATCTTGCATCCCCCTTTTCCAGACCCACTGCCAGAGGCATGGAGACTGCCTGCATTGCAAAAACTTGGGAGCGGATCTCACCCGGCTGTCTTCATTACAGGCTGCCTGTATTTGTGAAACTGGTTCATTCCCAGAACACTGGTCTGAGATCTGATCTCATTTCCCGGGAGCTGGACAGCTGTCCGGCCCCATTAATCTGGGGTAATGAATCACAGACAGGTCCATCAGATTTGCTGGGTGGGGAGGATGATGTCCAGCCCTGCACATATTCTCTCATTTATCTGTATAAACTTTGTGGGGGGTGGGAGGGGAGTTTCTCTTTGCCAGTGTGGGCTTAATATGCAGGGCTGTGTCCCTCAACCTGCGTGGCTACATCGTTCTGTGGGCAATGTCTGGGGTGGTGGGAAGGATGTAATTTTGCACATGTTGTTTGAGCACCTGTGTATCTGTTTATCTGAGCCCATGAAAGAAAGATGCTTCTCTTCTCTCTCCCAGGACGCTCATGGGACCATACGGGATGGATCGAACCATGCACTGCTTTGATTTCTATGACTGTGCAAATGGGCTAGGTGAGTACTGAACCTCTGCAAGGGACATCGGGGTGGGCTGGGACAGCTTGAACATACCCCCTGTACCCAGCGTCCATGTTATGATATGCCTCCCTATGTGAAGTTTGATATCTCACAGAAATGCTGGGTTTTGTGCCTGCCTGTGTTGAGCATCTGATAGCACCTTTTGCAGCTGGGAGGTTAAAATAAGGTCAAAATCCTGACTAATTCCCTGCTGATGGTTAGCAGCCGCAGAGCTGAGAGCTGTGCAGGAGCATGGGGCCAGAGCCCCTCCCCTGAGCAGAACAGGGGGGAAAAAGGCTTTTCAGAATTTTCTGCTGAATTAATTAAATTAAAATTTAAAATTAAAAAAATTGGGGGAAAAAAAAAAGTCCCAAGCACTTCCCAGCTGGCTGCCCCTGACCCACTGCAGGCAGGCCCCCGCAGGGACACCACCCCAACGGGTGATGCAGGGTGCTGCAGCTCTCCTGGGGACTGGGCTGTATGAGTTGTTTTTGGAAAGTTTGTCCCACGGGTAAGGGTATGAGCGCTGAGCGAGTCAGGCGTCCTTCCACGGTGCTCTGAACATCAATGCATGGAAGAGAAGGGAAAAGAGATGGTCATATCCATCAGAAAGTGAGAAATAGCCACAGGTTCATGAAACTCAGCCTGAAAGGATCTGGTATAGCATCTCATCTGACCACTGTGTATCCAGCAGCATAAATACTGGTGCTCTTTCATGGACTTTATAAAAAATTGCAATCCTGCATCAGGATTTCTCAGGGCCCACCATGCTGTCTCCTCCATAATTTTTAATTGCGAGTGCAGCCCATCATCCCGCAGAGCAGCTGTGGGCCCCTTAGTGACCATTTGGGGACCCCTCCCAAGAAGTCAAACTCACCAGAGAAACAAGGTCAGGTTTCCTGAGACCTGAGATTAATTATAGATTCATTATTGGTTGTTTCAGCTCTTGGGTAATGGGACTTTCTGCCATGGAGGGAAGGCTTTGCTGATTCCTCTCCTGGTCTTCTGTTCATGATGTTCACAGGAGCTCAGAGAAATGTCTCTGCTCAGTGAATGATATTTTAATCTCCAGAGGTGGATTTGGTTGAGTTGATGGGATTTTAGCTGTTGGGTTAGATTAGCTCATTAAAGGAGGAGACCAGAAAAGCCTGACCAGGCTGCTGCTGACCTCTGGAAGAGGTGCACAGATGTTACAGCCCACTGTGAGCCACTTTGCTGGGTCCCAGTACTCCTCCTTTCTCCCAGTCTGTGGCCAGAGGGTCTTTTCAAGGTCTTGCAGACCTTCTACAGGGTCTTGCGATGTGCTGCAGGAATGATGTAGATTTTCTAATGCCATCATCAGCTTTCTTCATCCTCTCTTGTGAGGCTTGAAATGCTCAAGACAAGTGGTCATCCTCCAGAAATCACCATCTCTGCTGAGGACCAAGTGGTGTTTGCAGGAGCCCCATGTCTGCCATAGGTGTAGTTGCTCAGAATATGTTTTTTGGGGAAAAAAAGGTGCCTCCATGAGTTTCTTATGTTCAGATGCAGGTGTTATTCTAGCAGAGTTTCTTTAGGGCAGCATCAGCCTGCTCAGTGCCAGCGTGGCAGGTCAGCGTTTGGCCCCAGGTCTGTTGCTCTGTGGCTTTAGGTGGAAACCCACATGTGAACCTCAGCAGAAGTTCAAAGGGGTTACCTGGCAGCTCCTAAAACCTGAACTTTGAATTAAAGAATAGCCATCAAAGGGAAGTGCTGATTAAGAAGCAGTTCTCAGAAACACTGAGATCCCATTATCTTGACCTTCATCTTCTTAGGACAGGGCAGTGAGTGATTCACCTCCAATCTGTCCCTTCCTCCAGACAGAAGAAGCTGGCTGGGGCTGCAAGATCAACAGAGGGATTAAGGGAAATGTAATTGAACATTGCTATCTTAGGCGCAAAGCGGGCAGCCTCTCTCTGTGCGGACCTCTGGGAGCGCGGCACAGTGTCCGGTGGCGTCAGGATGTGCCAGAGATGATCACAGTTGGGCTAAACAACCAGATTAGCCAGGACACCCCTTGACCCCTGGTATAGGAGCAGGGAGCAGGTGAGATTATAGCCTGAGAAGTTGAGAACTGTGACACTGGCATTAGTGGGAGTGGGATTACATGTGCCAGAGAAGCTCTGAGAGTCTGGAAGAAATGTATAGGATCATTAAGAATCTCAAGAAAACACCATCTCGGTCAGTCTAACCTGTATTCCCACCTGGAGTTTCCCCATAAACATTTATTGTGCAAAAGAGAAAATAGTGGGGACATGGGCATCAGCTCCAGGACCTTTGCCAGAAAGGAAAGATTAAAGACAGAGATCCAAAATAGGCTAGATTATCTGGCCCTAAGTATGACTTAATAAGCATTATACTGGGACTTTGATGCTGTGATAATTAAAGAGCCGTTATTTACCTACAGTGGGTCCCAAATAAAAATTTGATTGAAATAAGTGTTTATAAAATACAAGGATTCCTAGGAATGCTACCACCACAATCTTTGATGATTCGGGTTTGTTGCCATCAGTCCTGGGCTGTCCCATGGCTCGGTCCAAGCCCTGGCTGGGGTGAGCCCTTCCTCCTCCTCCTCCTCCCCACCCTGGTAAGGACTCCCCGGTGCATCTCTCGGGGGGCAGGACTGGCATCTGCCTGCCTCCACAGCAAGGCGACAGGTGGGAGGGCAGCGTGGGCAGAGCCTGGCAGCACCCAGCCAGATTGCCAACAAGGGTTTTTTCCTCCCCCCTGTCAAAGTTTGAATGTGTCTGGGAGCAATACTGTGAGTAATCACTGATTTTTAATAACAAGATCGGATCTTCTCCTGACATCGTTGGGGATAAAGGAGGATTTGTAGATACTTCAGCTATATTAAGACATTATTACAATTGATTTGTGGACACAAAAGGGAAATAAGTCATTATTGATTTGATATCTTGGCAGAGGAGCCTATCACAAGCAGGTCCTGCTGGGTGATGCTATAGCTGTGCCTCTTCTGAGATGCAGATTTTTACATGATTTGTCTAATGTGTTTGATCATTCCTAATCACTTCATGTTCCAATGTGAAGAAAGACATATAACAACTTCTTGAGTAATCACCTTGGCTTAAGCCGGACTTCCAGTGTCCTCCCCATCCAGGGGAACTGATGGAACTTTGCCTCTGCAGGATCCCCCAGGCCAGGTGTTTCCCAAATCCATCCCAAGTGCGAGCTTACTCCCCAGGGTCTCTCTGCCAGCTGGTGGCAAAGCCTGTCAGGAGCTGAGAAGCTTTCCAGCTGAGCAACCTCGGTGATGAGCAGGTTTTATGTTCTGTCAGTGGGCTTTGGGGCTGCAGTATCTCTTTCCTGCTTTGGTCCACAGGTGCCTGACCTGCCCCCATGCCTCAGTGAGGCTCGTGCTGCTCAGATGCCTCTTTTGGGCAATATTTCAAATTTTAGTGAATTTCTTAAAATGCAATGGAGAACAACATTGGTGCCTTTTCCTGAGGTGTTTTGCCATGAGTTTCCACTGCCATTGGTAAAACAGCTCCTCTTGGACCCCTGGGGGATGTATGGTTTAACACATCAAGCCCAGGGAATAAACTCTAGTTGGGGATGGGGCTGTAGTTTTGTGCTTGGGAGAAGCAGCAATTGGTGCATATGGGAATGAAATGAAAAATTGTGATAAATCTGTTTTTAATCACAATTTTAATGTAAGGTGACTTGAGAGACAAGGTCTTTCCCTAGAGGTGGCTGAAAACTGTGAGGGTCCTTAGAGCAGAGCTTGGGTTATAAAGTGAAGGGAACTAGGGATGGAAACAGTGCCATTGTCCTGAGTAATCCCAATCCAGGGTCCACTCCTCTTCCCTGCTGCTCATTTCAGAAAGGGTTCTTATGTTTTGGGGAAGAAGCTGTGCTCTGCTCTCCTGGAGGGAGGCGTTTCTTGCAGGCATCACTTTGTGCATCTCAGGACCCCACCAAGGCTCAGAGCAGCTCATCAGCCCAGGGCAGTAGCCAGAGGACAAAGCTGGCTTCATGCTGGCAGTGGCCCTCTGTGGTGGTTTGATCCTGGCTGGATGCCAAGTGCCCACCAAAGCTGCTCTATCACTCCTCTTCTCAACTGGACAGGGGAGAGAAAATATGACAAAAAAGTTCATGGGTCCAGATAAGGACAGGGAGATCACTCAGCAATTACCATCACGGGCAAAACAGACTCGACTTGGGGAAAATCAGTTTCATTTATTACCAGTCAAATCAGAGTAGGAGAGAGGAGTCAGAACATGTGTAGGGTAATGAGAAATAAAACCAAATCTTAAAACACCTTCCACCCACCCCTCCCTTCTTCCCTGGCTCAACTTCACTCCTGATTTTCTCTACCTGCTCCCCCCGAGCAGCGCAGGGGGACGGGGAATGGGGGGTTGCAGTCGGTTCATCACATCATCTCTGCCGCTCCTTCCTCCTCAGGGGAGGACTCCTCACACTCTTCCCCTGCTCCAGCGTGGGGTCCCTCCCACAGCAGACAGTCCTCCACAAAATTCTCCAACATGGGTCCTTCCCATGGGCCACAGTTCTTCATGAACTGCTCCAGCGTGGGTCCCTTCCATGGGGTGCAGTCCTTCAGGAGCAGCCTGCTCCAGCGTGGGTCCCCCGCGGGGTCACAAGTCCTGCTGGCAAACCTGCTCCAGCGCAGGCTCCTCTTTCCACGGGTCCACGGGTCCTGCCAGGAGCCTGCTCCAGCACGGGCTTCCCACGGGGTCACAGCCTCCTTCGGGCACATCCACCTGCTCTGGCGTGGGGTCCTCCCTGGGCTGCAGGTGGATATCTGCTCCCCCGTGGACCTCCATGGGCTGCGGGGGCACAGCCTGCCTCACCATGGGCTGCACCACGGGCTGCAGGGGAATCTCTGCTCTGGCACCTGGAGCACCTCCTCCCTCTCCTTCTTCACTGACCTTGGTGTCTGCATGGTTGTTCCCCTCACATAGTCTCACTCCTGCTGCAGTTTGTGCCACAGTGTTTTGTTGGTTTTTTTTTTTTTCCCCTTCTTAAATACATTATCACAGAGGCACTACCACCATTGCTGATGGGCTTGGCCTTGGCCAGCTGTGGGTCTGTCTTGGAGCCAGCTGGCATTGGCTCTATTGGACATAGGGGAAGCTTCTAGCAGCTTCTCACAGAAGCCACCCCTGTAGCTTGCCCGCTACCAAAACCTTGCCACGCAAACCCAATACACCCTGTGGTGCCGCCTGCCCTCAGCATGCCCTCCCCTCCAGAGCAGCAAAATGCCTGACCAGCGGCTCTCAGGGGAGATTTGTTAATTAAAGCCAGGCTGTTTAATCCTTCTGTCCACAGCCTGGATCTTTGAAGCAGGACTTAATGAGCCCTGGACAAATAAGTCTCCTGGGCCTTTTCCTGCCAGCCAGCTTATGCACGCCAGCAGGGACAGGTCCCGTGGCTGGAGAGGTGGCTGTGCAGAGCACGAGCCCTTTGCCAAGGTGCTAGAGGGCACCCAAGCCATGCTGCTGCAATGGTGGGTTTCAGGGCCATACCAAAGGTTATTTTGCACCCTGGCTCCTGCCTCTGGGCTGCTCCTCCCACGTCTAGACACTGATAAAAAGTGTCTGCTCTTTGGGCTTCTCCTGATGTGCAGCTCTGCCATCAGTGGCAGCTTCAAAGGTGGTGGTGGAGATGCTGCTGGAGCATGGCAGGTAGACGAGCTTGCAATGGGGATGTTCTCACCACTGTATTGAACCTGGGGCTTGTCCAGATGTTGCACCTCAAGGGGGGTCTCCTGGCAGAAACACTTGTCACCAGTAATGTTTCCTATGACAAGTCTTATCAGAGACATGAACACAGGCTGAGGCATCCACGGCAGAATTAGATCCTTTCCCATCAGTGATGAACTTGGACCTGTTGGAGTGGGTCCAGAGGAGGGCCACAAATATGGTCAGAGGGATGGAACACCTCTCCTATGGAGAAAGGCTGAGAGGGTTGGGGTTATTCAGCCTGGAGATGAGAAGGCTCCAGGGAGACCTTACTGTGTCCTTTCAGTACTTAAAGGGGGCTTATAAGAAAGATGGGGACAAACTTTTTAGCAGAGCCTGTTGCGATAATTTAAAAACATTACCCCTTGTCCTAAAAGAGGGTAGATTTAGACTAGATATAAGGAAGTTTTTTATGCTGAGTGTGATGAAACACTGGACCAGGTTACCCAGAGAGGTGGTACATGCCCCATCCCTGCAAACATTCAAGGTCAGGTTGGGCAGGGCTCTGAGCAACCTGATCTAGTTGAAGATGTCCCTGCTCATTGCAGGGTGTTGGACTAGATGACCTTTAAATGTCCGTTCCAACCCAAACCATTCTACGAATTTGGCAGTGGGAAGGTGGTTGCTCCTTGCCTATACCTTTCTTGGAAGCTTTGTCTCTGTAGCTGTTGCTCTGAGCAGGTGTTATCAGATGCCTTTAGCCTTTGTGTTGTGTCAGCAGCTGCATCTTGTTGCTTCTGCTACTGCTTGTGTAGTGCAGGGGATACATGGGGCTTTCCACAAATGGTTTTTAAAAGGGATGTCAGGTGATGCTGGGGTGCTTGGGGGCTGTGCCGGAGGCTGTGTCCCTCTGAGATGGCTCATGGAAACTGCGATTCTTCTGCCTTTGTGTCATGGGCACTTCTTTTCCTTCAGGTATTAAGGTAATCGGGGGCATCAAGGAACACACTGGAGAGGAATATGGAGTTTATGTCAAGAGGATCCTTCCAGGGGGTGTTGCTTACGTGGATGGTGAGTTAAACGTAGTGTGGAGCACCACAAAGTCTGAGAAAAGCCAAAATCCAGTGTATTTATTTTATATGTTGACTTATTAGGCATTTCAGGTGCTTCCTCCCAGATTTTCCAGCAGTGGGGGAATTTTTTTAGTGTGGCAATGATTGTAACATCCGACAGCAGCCTTGTCTTGGCTTCTCAGCATATGTACAATTGCTTTGTGTCTTTAAAGCAAGATCCATCTCTGCCACACAAAGAACTTCACTTTGCTGCCTGTCCTTTCCCATGTGCTACTGACTGCCTGCAGCCCCAGAATGACCTGAGACTGTTTTGCAAATTCAGCTCTGCTCTGGGCCACTGATTTCATTCTGAGCATCTTCAAATAAGGAGGTATTAGGGAGGCCTCTGCAGAGTTCACCTTTCATAACTTAAGCCAGAAAGTTTTTTTTTTCCAAATGTTACAACATCATTTTTCCATCTAATAAAGAAAAATAAATCCAGAACAGGTGGAGGTGCCATTTGTGGTTTTCTACCTGACCTCAAACTGAATTAAGTAAACGCTTTATTGCATTTTTTGGTATTTACTTTTGTAACTTCCTACAGCAGAGGAAGTGCTGCGACATTGGCATGGGCTGTTCAGGGAGGCTGCAGAAACTTCATCTAAGGACATCTTGAAAAACAGGTTGGATGAACATCTCAGGAACAACCTATGCATATTTCATCCTGTCTCTGGGCAAAGGGAGGAACTGCCCAACCTCTCCCAGTCCCTTCAAGCTGTATTTTCTGCAGTTTCTATCCATTAGTTTTCTTTTCTAGGGCGCCTGCAGCCAGGAGACCAGATCCTGGAGGTCAATGGAGATTCCTTAATTGGGGTTACAAGCGAGAGGTACCATATCCAAACAGAAATTTTGCATTCCTGTTGCTTTTGTATAATTCTGTGAAGTGGTTTAGGTTGCAGGTTGCACAAATGACACCAGGGCATTGCTTTGTCTGTGCTCTGATGTAGCCAGCACTGTTCCTGAGAGCCAACTTTGGAATTATCAAACAAAAAGTTTCAATATAGAAATAGACCGGTGAACCCAAACTGTATTTGTGAGATATTCAGACATTTCCCCAAAATGCTGGTTCTTTACCAGCTCCTGGCACCCCCACTCCATCTGCTGCAGCTTCCCAGCAAGCCTGGCAGCTCCCAGTGCAGGAGATTAGCCAGTGCCTAAGCCCAACTGCACTGCTCTGCACGGGGGATTCCCTCCGGAGTTCCAATCCAGCCCCTCGTCTCCCTGCCAAGAAAATAATTAACTGATCCAGAGGAGTGCCACACTTTTGGGGCACCCCTTTTCCATTAAATGTGGTGCTAGCCTGCTGCTGCCTGGCACTGCTGCATGGCATGCTTAGGCTGCATGAATGCTTGGGAAGCAGCAACGAGGAGCTTTTCCTGCTCCCAAACCCCCAGAGCAGCTGGGTTTGATGAAGGAGGTCCCCAAGGATATCTCTGCAGCTGCAGGGAGACAGCGTCTGGCCCCCAGCACACTGCCCTGACACCCACACGGATGCATGTATTTTGAACCAGAAAGTTGTCCCTCAGACAGAAACTTCCCAAGGGAGGAGATTGCTGGGAGGTACTCGCTCACTGCCACATGCATATTCTGGGTCTGCTTTGTTTTGGGGACTTCTAATTTAGTGCAGAAGTGGGAAAAATCAGGCTGCGACTTGGTTTCCCTCTGGTCCTGCTGCCAGGGCAGGGAATGGGGCTGCTCCATAGGCATCCAGCTAAAAAAAGTCACGTGGCTGCTGATAGGGTTTGCCTAGGCCATGGGTCTCTGCCCAGTTTGCTGTGAGCTCTGGCACAGTGGTGAGCTCCGTGGAGCATTGCTGTGAGCTGGTGTTGATGTGTTGCTCTCCTTGTCTCGCAGGGCCGTGGACATCCTGAGGACAGCCTCAGCCACCAGCCACATGCGCCTTCTTATAGCCCGCGATGATGATGCCAGGTAAGGGGTGTCATCTCACACTGAGAAGGGGGATTGTAGTATTCATCAGCACCATAGCTGGACTGCCTTTGAGCTAACTGGGCTCAAAGCCCAGGGTCTTTGGTAACTGTACACCGGTGAGAACATGCTGGAGCTGTAACGGGAAGGGAAGCAAAGCTGGTTGCTCCAGCTGCAGACCTGGCTCCACCCCAGCCTGTGCCAGGTCCATGGGGCATCCCAGCATCAAGCGGATTTCTGCAGGTCCCCAGCAAGGACCAGGGCAGTTCCAGCCTCAGCTGTAGGGTGGCACAGGCTCCTTCAGCTCTGCTGTGTGGTGCTGAGCTGCCTATGGCTTATCATGTCCTGCATGGAGCTTTGGATGAAGACCTAGAGGGACAGCAGGATCTTCCCTTTTCTTTCCAGTTAGACACATTGAGTTAAGGTCTTCCTTCCCCAGAAGGATTCCTCCTTCTTAGGGAGGATGAGCAGTTTCTCCCTGAAACCTCTTCCCTCATCACTCCCTGTAAAACCTTGCTTTCTCTAGAGAGGTTTGGAGGATTCAGAAGGAGAAGGAAAGAGTTCAGTTTTGTCTTGGCTGGTTTTAAGCTGTGTAGGACAATGATGGTGTCATGAAAGAGGGCAGGGTTGTGGAAACAGAGGTATGGGATTAGTGGGGTCCTTTGCTCACATCCCCTGGGAGATCTGGTGCAATGTGCTTGCTGGAGCATCCTCTCCCTGTTGAATAGAAACACAGGTCTGGAAACTTGAGGTGCACTGGGAACCACCGAAATGAGAGTGGGTTTAGGCAGAGCATGGTCATGGGCAGGCAGCCTGGTGGCGCTGAGGCTTTCCACTGCATGTAGGTGGCTGAAGATCATGGAGTTATTTGCTCAACACACCCTCATCCTGTTAGCGTCAGAGATGATGGTTTCCTTCCTTATCCATCAGTGGCTGTGGAGCATTACTGCCTTAGCAGAATAGTGAGAGTGCTGTAATGACAGGGACGAGACTAATTTTGACACAGTAATATTCTGGCGGAAGAATTATTTGCTATTAATGACAGACTACTTTTTACTTACCTCTATTCCACTCTTCCAGTGAAAATAACATCTCAAATTATTATATTAACTGTAAGTCCTTCAGCAGCTGCTGAAGAAGCACTGGATGAAGGACGCAGGTCACCAGAGCTAGATTCGGGAGTTTGACCCTCTTTTGGTCTGAGTAAGGATGCGCAGGATGCACTTCTGTGCTGCAGCAGTCCCTGTGCTTGCCTTAGGAATGGAAGTGGCAGTGGACATCTTGCGCTGTCCCCTCTGGGTGGCTGTTGCCAGGGCTGGTCCTTAGCAGGATGGATGGGTTTCCACAGCTGAGCAGCTTCCTGTGCCCAGCACCAGCAGGACTTGCTTAGGGAAACACTTCATTTCTCAGCCAGAGCCTCCAAAACAGGTTTTCTGCCTTCACCCATGGTGATCTGTTCCAAGCTGTTCAGGCATCTTGATGTGCCTCTGTTCAGGCATCTTGATGTGCCTCCTAATATCTTAAATTTCAGCAGATGTTTCTTAAAAATACGCACACGTGGCTTTGTCAGCAGCTTCAGCTCCTTTGTGCATCTGTTGGCAGCCCCCAGTCGCCCTGTGGAGGAGCTGCTTGTAAACTGACCAAGGGAGACTGGGAGGGCAATGAAACTAAGTGATTCATTTGGTCTCTGTTTGCTTTGGTTATCTGTTAAATCTGCAAAAGGTTAGCCAGTGGGAGAGCGGGGAAGTAATCAGTTTTGGGTTTGGTTTTTTTTTTAAAAAAAAAAAAAGATTTGCAGAGATTTCACTTACATAATCATCTCACAAACTGTTTAATACATGAATACATATCTCCAGGATTAAGGACTGTGGCAACGGGGGAAGGATTTTTCTGCTTTCTACTTTTTCTTTTCTCCTTAGTTTTGTCTTTATTTTATTGATGCCCTATTATCTTTTAAGTCTGTCCTTTGAGCGTGGGTGAGCAGACAGCCCTCTGTCTGGGTTGAAATGGGCTCTCTGACTTCCCAGGGACTGTCAGCTCTGCAGGTGATACCCATGGATATGTTGTGTCGTGAACTCCCATGAGTTGAGGGCAGCCTTGCACCTTCCTACTGCCCAGCAAAGTGGCTCACGAGACATGAAAGCCAAGAGAATGACACAGGGAGGAGTGTAATTCAGAGTATTTGCAGATACTCGCATGCAGATCATCTTCATAAACCCTAAGCGCACAAGGCACACTGGAGGAGGAAACTGGCTCTGGGTTTGGAAGACAATTCAACCTGTCTGCCAATTTTCCCAATGACTCAGCTGAGTAGCATTTTGTTGTGGTTGCCCTCGGGTGAATTTGATTCATAAATGCTATTATTTGTCCCTGGAGTTAATTATAGGCCCAAATTACCTGTGCTCTTAATGGAACTCAGTCCTGGCGTGTATAAGATGCATGTTTTCAGCCTGTCGCATCAGACATGCTGCAGAGAGTGGCAGTAATGCTAGGGCTTAAAGCAGAAAATTCAGATTTAGAGCTGGACATGCTGGGTTTGGATGATGGTTGGATCTGGTTTTTGCCTGTGCTAATCTTTAGCTAAAGAGGATAATTTTATTGCATACACATAATTATTCCTTATTCATTCTCAGCCTGAAAGTTACAATAGTTCCTCGTTTCTATGCGTTGCACAGGTATCATCCTGGTCTTTCAGGTTTATCACTGTGAGAAAGCCAGTTTGCACTGCACCGCCTAGTACTTGCATGATAAAATGCTAAATACACTGCATCTCCGCATGATATGCACAGTCATCTTGGTAAAAATGGGTTATTGTATTAATAAGACTTGCATAAGAAGCAGTAAGGAAAGCAGTCTGCTTTTCTGCAAATGCACAACCAGTTTCAACCAATATCCAGGAATCAGTAGAGAGGCCGTTGCTGGAGTTCATCCCCAGCCTGGTGCAAATACAAGGTAATCCCTTTTTTTCCTGTGAGCCCTGCCTCTCTGAGCACTTGGTGCTAAGCTGGAAAGCAGTGGTGGAGTTGACTCCTGCAAGCCTGGGATGTCCCAGGGTAACTGGGGGAAAACATGCATCCTTTTACACAGAAGCCGAGATGCACCCATGTATGTCACTGCTTCCTAGGCATTAATGAAAAAGCAAAGACAAGCAGTGGCATGATATGCTGCCCAGCATAGCCAGTGTGGGAGGGCTCACAGCTTGGGATGTGCTGGCTCTGTGCAGCCCTGTCCCTGGCAGGTCTGTGCTGGGATGGACTTGGGCTCTGTGCCAGAGCGGCTGCTCCAGAGCATCATCCTTACCGGACAGCTGTGGAAATGCTGCAGCTGCTGTGAGCTGGAGGCAAGAAAATCTGCTTTTGTGATACTTTTGCAGTGCTTTGGGTTCACAGTTCCCACTGACCTGCAGGCTTTGGTTTTTTGAGACAAACTATTAATTTATCTGGTGTCACAGGCTCCTCTTCCTCCCCTAGCTGTGGTGCAGAGCTGAGGTTTCCAGACGCTGTGCTTTCACATAACCTTTGATGTAGGATTCACCCTTTTTTCTCCCAAGAACAAAAGCACAGGACAAAAAGGAATTATGAGATAAAACAACATTATTCTGCAGGAAGATTGACCCCCCACTGCTTAATCTGCAGCAAAGTCAGTCTACAGCTGGCTGCTGCTGGCAAACTCCATTATCCCACTCCACGCCGTGGGGCTAGCTGAAAGCTGTGCAGGTCCAAGCTCTGTTACAGGGATCCTCCAGACCTCAAATGTCTGCACCTTAATGCAAAAGAGCTGGAGAAGGGATTGTTAAAATGAACTTTCCACCTAATACATCCCCACAATTTGTTTTCTTTTTTTTTGAAATAAAGCTGGGCATTTTAGTCCTGCAGACACCTGACGACTCATAATGTTTTAGTAGGGGTCAAATTTTAAATATTAAAGATGTCCTCTGAAGTCTCCTAGTGTCTGAAAGCACAAAGCAACATTTGTTGGCATTCCTTCAGTGTACTTGTTCATTAATCAGCAATGTTTAGGCATCGTCTGCCCACTTGCAAATTCCTTCAAATACAGCACTGAACACAAAATTAATTCTCAGGAGATTGACACCAGAAAGTGTATTGCTTGCTGCTGGGATAAGTGTGTGCTTCAAGTTAGTCATGTGTTTGTGTCCTTGGTGGAACCAGGGTTTGCAGTACTGACCAACAAAGCAAGAGCTCTGGGGACAGTCACCCATGATGTAGTATTTAGTCACACTGTCCCTACAGCAAAGCAATCCTGGGCTCGGAGCTTGTTGTTCAGGCTCCTGAGCAAATAATGATAAATATTGCTTTGTGGATGAACTTAACGACATGAAATAAACAACAACAAAGAATGCCCAAGTCATACTTGCTCTTGCTTATAACAAAGTTTGACAGCATGGATTGGTGATTGGATTTGCATTGCTTAGCAGGGTTTAAAGAGCATAAGAGCTGCCAGACTAGTTGCATTTGCATTGACTAAGAGTTTTTTAGCCATTGTTTTAAGTTCACAACCTGTTCTGTGCTCTGATGGATTATTATCTGAGGAAAATGTAACAATAGATGACCACAGAAACACCCAGCCCAAAACAAAAAGCCAGCTGCTGATGGCCTGGTAACCACTGGAAATAATAGATTAGCTTCCAGCAAGTTAGACCTGACATTGCAATAGGTCATGGAGGTATAAGGCCATCATTGCATGAGTTACCAGTGTAATGGGAGTGTGAATCACCTATAGAAATACAGAGGCTAATTGGAAAAATTCTGCTAAGGTAAGATCCATTCAAGGCTTAACCCAGGGAATCACAGAACAGCAAACCGCTGTCCTATTGCTATAGGGTCTAAGTTGTCCTTCCACTTTCTCGGTGCTTTTACATCTATTTCAGTGTCTAACACTGTGAAACTGCTAGTTAGAACAGCTTTGTGAAGGTGAGGGTTTTGACCAAAGTTGTTGTCTTTTTTTAAGGTCATGGATGTAGTTGATAAAGACAATAGTGTTGATGCAAAGTATTGGGATTCACCAAGGCATTCCACTAAATATTGTGTGACACTTGGATTTAAAATTAGCATTAAATGTAATGAATAAGGCATACATTTGATGGCAATACTAGATAAGGCAGGCACTGGTCTTTGAAGTTTGTTAATGAGCTGGTTGTTAATGGGAAGATGTAAATTACTGAGAGCATTTCCAGCAGGAACCTAAGGAGCTGATTCATCATTTAATATTGTTGACTCTAATCTAGCCAATAATATACAACATCTGTCCCGGTAAAGTACGCAGATGACACAACGTTTGCTTGTGTGTAAGAGCAGTCTCCTCACCAAAGAAACTTTGCTGTGGCTGATTTCCTACAGATTTATGTCTTGAGCTTGTCTGACTGTCAGGTGTGAGAGCTAGCTGCTCATAACGAGGCTTTTCCCATGGCATCAAGAAGGCACCTTCCCATGGGGATTCCTTCATGCCTTCAAAGTGGACATCTAACGTTGTTACTATGGCCACAGAAATGATTGGGATCTCTTCCTGTTGCCTGGCTGCTTGTTTAGTGACACCTGTAAGAAACTAGGCATCCTCAAGACTCTTCTCTCTGCCAAAAGGTTGAATTGATCCAGAATTGTTGGGTTATGAAGTGAGAAGACTGCGCAGTCACAGAGGGACAGCATGCTCCTGGGAGCTGCATTGCCCAAGGAGCCAATGTGGCAGGGATGGGCACAGGAGGCTGATGCTTGAATGTGGCACCCCCCTTTCTGTGCCTCCTCATCCAAAAGGATGCGAGAGGCTCATGGCAGCTCAAAGAAGCATTACAGAAAGGATGTAGGAGCTGGTAAACATGGTTCTTAATGGTTTAAGAACTCAACATGTTACACTTGGGAAAAGGAAGGTCACGAAGCAATTCACCTGTTGTGTACAGGTAGTTACAGCTCATCAAGGACTCAACACACTTGGGTAGTTATATGGTAGTCAAACTCAACCTGGAAGCAAAGCATTAATGAAGGCACTTGGGCACGAAGCCAGCTTTCCAGGGGATGTTGTGGATGAGATTGTTTTGCAGAGAGGTACTATAGGAAGCAGGAGGGTTACCTCAAGACAGAGAGATCATGCTAAATGTTTGTGAGTTGCCATTCCTCCCTGTTCTTGAATTCACCAACAAGCCCTTCTGACCTTGGTATCTGTAAACTTAGCATGTGCCTGCTGGTTCAGCATCTTCATCTACGAGCTTCTGGGAAGAGTATAGAAGCCTGCACTGCCCAAGCACACTTTAGAAGTGCAGGTCTTTGTTAAGGTTGTGTGCTCCAAGAGTTTATCTTGTGATGTTCATGGAGGATATCACCATGGATGGATTCAGAGTGGGCTGCTGCTTTTGCATGTGCTTCAGAAGCCACCTCCGATCTTTACCCCAGCAACAGCTAGCAGGATCTGCTTTCTGTCTAGGAAAGGAGGAGAAAAAACAGAGAATAATCGACATTTAACTATTCTGGAAGGAGTCACAAATAGGCCAAGCATTTTTGTTTTATGTTTGCATAGTTACAGCTCCTTCTGACAGTCTGTTTAATTTGTGTGTGTGTTAGCAGAACTTCTGAGCCTTATAGCTGGGGGTGAAATTATTCCAGCTGATTCCTGGAAGGGTCCAAGTGGTGGGGTGCAAGGCAGGGGTGCAGGGCAGGGTGCAAAGTAGGGCTCCTGTGTTCATCTGCCATCTCTCAGGAAGGACAGTCCCTGTCACCAGTGCCTTGTCCATATGTCCCTTCCCAGCTCCTCTTGCCCATGTTCACCCTGAACACTTTCCAGGGCAGGGAAAGAGCACACCAAAGTTCCAGCCCATTGCATGAAAGCTGCACTGCCATAAGATTGATTATCGACCTTAGGTCTTGCACAACAACCTCTTGAAACCAGAGGGATTATACACTTATGCATAAAGAAGCTCTGTCTGCTCCCCATTGCTGGAGGGCATTGGCCCTATGGACTTAGTAGTAAGTCACTGCCATCAGAGGCACTGTTGTCATATAATCACATGGGGAATAGTTTTAAGCAGCAGCTGACTATTCCATGTTTTTGTTTCCAGGAGAGAGTTCTCTGAGCTGCTGGAGAAGTTTGGCTCCCAGAGCAATACAGGCTCAGCACGGAGCTCGCCGATCCTGCATGGTGGCAGTGAGTAGCTCAGCATGCCTTTGGGGGGAAACCAAAAGCCCCTCTCTCTGCTGAGAGGGTTTTCTTTATGCCAGTGTTATTTTGAAGGCGTTTTGATTGGATTTGTGCAGGTGCTTGGGTGGAGGTTTGAAGGAAGAGAAGTCCTCATCCTTATTGCAAGCGCTTAGTGCATCCCTGGGTGCAGAGCAGTGGGCATGGCCAGTCCTGCCTGCACAGAGCAAACACAAAACAAGGCAGCAAGCACAAAGCGAGGCAGCAAGCTAGCCTCCTTGGGGTGAGAAAGGAAGAATTGAGTTTGGGTTGTAATAGCTTCCCAGATCCCCATACTCTGCTTAACTGATGTGCTGAGCAGGTAACCCCAGCAATACCCACCCCTGCACGTGCAGCTTTCTACTATGCATTTCAAAGCATTTCAGCAATCGTTCATTCAATGATCATGATTTTTCATTTGCAAATGAGAAATGTTTAATGAGATGCAACAAGGTTAACATAAGCCAGGTGCCAGTGCATCAAATCATGTGTGCATCGGGAAAGAAGGTGTCCCTCTGGCTTGGTATCCCACCAGAAGGCTGCCAACCCTTCCCCTATGGCAGAGGTATGTAGGGCTGGCAGAGGGGTGACAGTCCCATGCTGGAATTGTGCCAAGGAGGCTGAACATTTCCTCTCCATGAGTGATATACTGATGTCTTTAACTACCATGTGGTTTTCCCCAAAAAGCTGGGAAAACGGTGTCAGCTCTCAGTGGTAGAGCAGGGGAGGAGGGTGACACTGCAGTATTTGCGTTCCCTGGACTGACTCTGACTTTGCTGTTTAGGTCGATACCTGGAAAGTACATCTTCAGGCTCCTCCTCGCGGTCTCAGAGCCCGCTGCTGCTGAGCCCCGCCAATTCGCATGGCCCCGTCATCGGAAACCCGGCACACCCTCCTCATGCACAGTACGTACAGGTTGCATGGGGCAAGCCCCACAAAGCCTGTCCCTTGGTCAGTCATGAAGATATCACCGAATGTCTAACACTGTCTTAGGGGTAGATCCAGTAAATACTTTCAGTGTTTGAAGAACTGCTTTGTTCACTCTTATGTCTCCTATACCGTTGTATCACCACAATGGCTAGGAGACCACAGCATCTTCTAGAAGTCCTTGTTGTGGTGGCATCTCGACTGTTCCTGGGAAGCTTGTGCCCAAGAGCTGAAAAGCTTCCCTGTTGAGGCAGTCAATACAACTGCAATATGGTTAAAAATGCAACTGCTCCTCTTCCTCCCCTCTTGAAACCTGGGGAGAAGCTGTGGCTTGCAGCCATCTGAGAGGACCCTGCACATCACCTTTATAAACCACATCATGAGCAGAGTGTTTCTCTGAGGCCAGTGGTGCTTTCAGAAGGTGTTTCAGGAGCTTGTTTTCTATTGTCCTGCTTCTGGCACGTTGACATCATGCAACAGGAGCACAGGCACTGCCCTCTCAATGCAAACACTCCTGATGCCCTTTGCTTTGGTGTCAACAGCAGTTGCCTGCAGACACCGCATCCTTTTGTCTCCAGAGCATCTCCTGGAGCATGTGTTTTCATGTGGTCATCTGTCCATTTCATATTTCACAGGGTCAGAGGTTTGGACAGACAGAGCTTGTTTTTCTGTGGATTCTCATCTCCAGCGTGCTTGGAGTTGCCCTTCTCAAGAGGGACAATTCAAAGGGTATTAACCGTCATGGAATCGGGACCATTTGTCCCCAGGGCTTGCAGCTTCCCTTCCTTTGCCAACATAAACAAGCCAAGTCGCTGGTAAAGAGAATCAGCCCTCACTGCAGAACCAGTAAATCCTCTTGCTAAATACCAGCTCTTTATTAGGGATTTGCAGAGGACAAATATTTGGCACCAGAGTTTTAAGCTGCTTGCATGGAGTGAGAGACCCTTACAGAGGAGGGGCCAGCTCATCTACTTGGCAGCTGGTTTTAACAAACTAGACAACCTTGCTCTGCTGTTAACCCACGCCAGGCTGCAATATAAGCTAGAGGGGTCCTGACTTGGTGGCCTCCTTGCTCAGTGCTGCCACACTGTGCCATGTTCTGCTTGTCTCCATGCCAGTGCCAGGCCCCAGTGGTCTTCTCCTGGGAGCAGCACGAGCTGTTTGAAATCACAGACCATTGATTGCAACTGAGCATTGGTGGTCAGCTGCAGACCTGTAATTTGAGCCATGGGTCTTTTCATGCATGTGGCTTCCATCCCTTCTGCTCACCACAGGTTGTCCCCAGGATGTGACCTCTCATTGCAGTGTCATCTGAGGTCCTGCCACCCCATTGAGCAACGGGACCCAGATATGATTCAGTCTCACCACAGACAGTGTCTGATATTTTGATTTGAATGGAGGGTTTAATGTTACATTTTGTGACATCATTTTCCTAAAATATTTCTTAGAGCAATATTTTTCTATAAGAGTAAGACACATGCTGCACGAATGCAGTCCCTTTCCCCCATATAGCCAGCTGGCAGCTGGGGAGTGCTGGCAGCATGCTGCTCTGTCACTGGGGTGTCTGACCAATGGGGATGACACTGCTGAGGAGCACGGGGTGGTTATGTGCCGGTGTCACTGGAGTGCTGGAGGCACGGGATGCACAGCTATCGTTGCATCTTAAGTTATCAGATAACACAAGGAGGACCAAACTGCAGACCGTTTGGTGAGTGGCTGCTGTGGAAATAAACTGAAAAGGAGAAATGCCAGTTGCACCCAACCCATTATGAGGAAAGGGCTTACTGACCCTTAGATCCCACTGAATCCTTCCACAAAATCTTCCTGTTGCGATGCTGCCCAGTCGTTCCCACCCGCCTGTGGGTGGTCAGTGAAATCTCTGTTCCCACAAACTCTTACTGCAATTGCTAAACCTCATTCCCTGCATGGAGCTGCCTGCTGTGTCCCGGTCTTGGTGGCCTGTTGGGTCCTGTCTAGCAGGCAGCTCTTTGAGGGTAGGGTCCAACCTTGTCACTGCTCCATTCACAGTACATCCTTGACTGGGTGAGTCATCTGTACCACTGCCACAGAAGTAAATCACAGTGTGGTGGGTGTTGCTATAAAGGTGCTCAAGGGCCCATTTCTTAGGGCATCTTACAAGGTTTTGAGTCCAAACCTTGGTTAAGACATAGCTGTGTATCCTGAGCTTCACTTTGACATTTGCTGGGCTGCTTAATAGTTGACCGATCTGTAAATTGCTGTCTGGTGATTTAATTGGATTTGAACAATAACCACATTGATCCTTTGTATGCTTTTGGCTATAAAAATGAGGAGTGCCAAATATATTCTGGTTAAACCTTTAGTTTCTTCTCTCTTTATTTTCTAAATACAAACAAGTATTCCCCAGCATTTGAGATTCTGCAAGCCAGTCATCTTCATAATGCTCAACAATGTCTGCTAAGAAACAGGAGTTCTCACCTCCTCTTTCCAAGGTTGGGTGGAAGAAAAGATGCAGAGAAAGGTTGGGAGAATTTAGAAGGATCATGCACGGAAAGAAAGCCAGGCAGAGTTTGTTCAGTGACATGGGAAAATAAACCAGATCACATTGAGTGACCTTCTAACATCTCTCCCTTGCAGCTACTCAATTGAATCAGGAATCCAGAGCATTTCTATAGCAAAATCCTCCGGCTTAGGGCTGACAATCAGTGGTGGATCTAACAGGCCTGACGGCCCCATGATTTATGTTCAAGAGCTTATGCCAGATGGTGACTGTTACAAGGTAAGCCAGTGTGACTCAGTGACTTTGCAATGGGGACCTCTCCTAGAAGCTGTAGCTGTTCTGAAGCAGCTTTTCCAGGAACAGGTGAATAATGCATTGCACAGACTAATGAGGATTTGTGCTGTGGGAGAAGGCTTTGGGCAGAGGGACATTCCTTCCCAATACTCTGACTTTCTCCTTCTTTGTGTAGGATGGTCGGCTCCGACCTGGTGACCAACTAATTGCTATCAATAAAGATTCTTTGGTGGGCAGCACACATGAAGAGGCCAGAAAAATAATTGCAAAAGCCAAATTCAGGTAGGCATGTAACATATTTCCCGTCATCATCACAGTGCTGTTGAGTCTTAGGCAAAAACCTTTTATGTCATACCAATGTTTGAATATCCCCTATCACTGCCCAGCAGAGTTCTGCAACAGAACTGAAGTTCAAACAAGCAACACAGCTGGTGGAGATCCAGCTACACTGGTGCAGGCTTAAGTGAGATTATCCTAGAGAAAGAACCACGGGCATGGAAGTTCTGCAAATTTAAGTTGTGCTGTTAATAAAATGTTCCATATTTGTTGTTTGTTTAAGACATGAGGGAAACACAGAAGTGGCCTTTATTCCTGGAAGGGGACG
This sequence comes from Pelecanus crispus, assembly GCF_030463565.1. NCBI lineage: Eukaryota > Metazoa > Chordata > Aves > Pelecaniformes > Pelecanidae > Pelecanus > Pelecanus crispus. The sequence continues at coordinate 18,749,886 of NC_134653.1, forward strand.
GTTACATCCTGGACTGTCAGTTCATAACAACATCCCATCACCACCTCCAAAGGCTGTGGGAAATGGTCTGAGTTCCTGCAGAATGAAGGTCCATGTGAGGTCCCCAGAGGTAGGTTGAAGTTCCTATCTAAGGCTACAGACATCGGTCCTGTGATGTTTCTTTGATGAGAAAGCTCTTCTTTAGGGACTCCATGGTAGCCCTTCTGGACAGTGGAAAGTCTGTAATGCTGATGTATGTAGCCCTGTTCTACAGCCAGGTATTTTAAATCTGAAATATTGTTTCTTCTGTCTTGGGTTTGAGACAGTGAAGGATCTGTGGAGGTAACGAGAGGAGTTTCATCTCCAGGGCCTGCATTCAGACCTGTTTCAGAAGTCTCAGGTTTTAAAAAAATCAAACCCTTCTGTGGATAGCAAGCAACCTGCATCTCATTCAATACCAGTCATAGAGCTGGAAGGGATCTCAGGAGTCGGTTTGATCTAGTCTCCTACCCAAAGGCAGGAACAACTCTTTGTTCTCAAAGACCTCTGATGAGGAGGAATCCGCAGCGTTCCTAAGCAGCCCATTTCTGTTCTTCACTAGTCTAATGATAAGCCAGGTTCATTCTTCCTGTGAAGCCTAGCTCCATGTTGTGTTTACAGAGACAAGTGCTCGAGCTGTGCATGCTGAGACAGGGTTTAACCACACAACCCTTATAATAATTTAGGTCTGTGACTGGATTCTGTGCATTTGTCACTCCTCTCCCGGACTGGTGCAATGCCAGGTGTATCTTTTCCCCTCTTCCACAGAAACTTCCTTTAGAAAAGGCTGGCTGAATGTTCCTTTCATACAAGCATCATTCACAAAAGGTCTTTCTTTCCAGACCCTGTGGAGACATGGACTTGCAAGAATGTCATATATATGTTGCCTTTGGGTGTACCAGGCTGGAGAAATGCTTATGAAAGTCAGCCTTAGCCCATATACATATAGCTGAGTAGTATAGTTCTTCATCATCCAGCAGGTGTGCTTGTGTAATGTTGTGCACCTATATAAAATCACATTGCCAGCTGGAACTAAATTCACTTTGCTGCTAAAAGATGGGACTTTTAATGAGGTCTAGGCTTCCACATTAGGGAAAGTGTGCTCAGATGCCTGTGCTACCTGCCCGTATGTCCTCAGCACCAGTCCTGTGCCCCTCTCTGCATATAAGTTCCCAGCTGTGGAAGCACTGTCTCAGTGGTGCTCAGCACATCCACCCTGTGACTCTGTTTTTCCTTCTTGTGCTTTCAGCCATGACCTGACACTTAAGAAAGGGTAGGCGATGGTCTTGGCTTCCTGTCATGCACACTGTGATAATTATGTGTTTTGGGTAAATAACACAATTGGCCACGGTCAGAATCAGGACCTCACTGGTGTGTTGGATGTAGAGCTTTAGGGAGAACCTCTATGGAGAAAACATGCAAGGTCAAATTCATGCCCAGCTGTCAATTACGGTAATGACAAACTCAGTTTTCTGTGTGTGACCAGAGATTTTGAGATGGCTCAGGCACATGCCTGTGCCAAGTGCTCCTAGAGAAACTCCTGGAGTCTCTTTTGGCCCATCTGCACAAGGGATGTACGTGGTGCCTTTGCTCTTTATGGGCCAGATGGGTTGCTCTCTCTTAAACTCCTCTATCTTCTGCTCTTTATTTATATCAACAGATTCTGCTTAGCGATTGCCTGTGCCATTTTGTCTTCTTTTTCTAGAATAGACGTGAAAATCATTTTCCTGTGCCTTCTTTGTCACCGGACATTTGCCCACCAGAGCTTACCGTCTCAGGTAAGAATCCTGCTACATTGTTTTCTTTGTGTGGATGACAAGCACAGCCTTGGCTCCTCAGTGCTGAGGGTGATGAAATTAATTTTGATCAGTGTTTATACTGCTGTAGTGGAATCTAATGGTGTGATAATGAGTCTCAGCCCACTAGGAGAGAGGGAAGGTAGCAGCTACTCAACAGGTAGTAATCATGTCCACGTGTGTCCATAGTAGCAAAATTCTTTACTAAGGCATGCAGAGGACTGGAAACAGGAGACACCAACTTCTTCCACTCTCAGCCTGTGGTTCCTTTGCAGCAGGGCCTTTGCCCACGTGCAAAGATCATGTCTGATTTGCATGCAGCAGGTCTCACTGCAGGCAACATTCCTTTCTGATGGGAATGGGTGGTCCTCAGAGATGCAGTATAAAAAAAGTTAAGTAATGATAGTTGTAATGTACATGGTAACCCTGGGTATTATACAGGCATTAAGGTTGCCCTCAGTTGGTCAAATTGGGAAATTGCTTATAAATGTGATTAAGTCAGATTTCTCTCTACATCCAAGCTTCATTTTTGGCTTACTTTGCCACGCTATGTTTTCCTCTCCATGCTCTGAGTCCCGTACTGAGCTCTTAACTTTTGTGGGAGAGACCTACTGTTCACCCGATAGGATGGCAGCAACAGGGGGTGAACTCAAATCACCCTGCAGCGTCATAGGTCCCTTAGGAATCACAGGAAACCTTAATAACCTCCATGATCCAGTGTCCAGAGAGATGACCTCCAGCAAGATACCCTATGTCCCTACAATATATAGGTTACTTCTGCCCAGAGGAAAAGCTGAGCTTTCCCTAGTGAGTCCTTAGCAAGCACAGCTCATCATTCTCGCGGCCGCAAGTCCAACAGCCCTTCCTTCCCCATGCACTGCCGAGGCACTGGCCCCACTTGTGAATCCCTGTGCTGTGTTGTAATTTCCGCCTGGAAGGCTAAAAGTAAGCATTGCAAGGTAAATTGTGTTTAGTCTATACCTAGTTTAGTCTATACCTAGTTTAGTCTATTAGTGAGAGAGATAGGGAGCAGATGGTGCAGGGCTGGGTGTGCGTCAGTGTTCTGCTCCCAGGGATGCCTGTCTCACCTTGGGCAAGCTCAGCAGGCTTCAGCATTCACCTTTTGTGCTCTACACTGTAAAGAACCTGGGACAGGGACGGTCCTTGGTCTGTTCTCCCTGCCCCAAGCATCCTGCAGCCTTGATTTCAGGTAGGCTCTTAGGTGGCCACCACCAACAGCCAGAGCTCCTGGTGATGAGGAGCAAAGCCCTGGGTCATGTAGGCAATTCAGCAAATAGCAATGACCTAATCACTTCCTGACTTAGGGGATTTTATTACACGTGGTTTTTTAATGTGAAATGCTGAGGAGGCTTTGTGTCAGTGTTGTCATCCATGAAAACAGACAACTGGCTTTGAAAGAGCAGCAGCCAGACTTGGAGCCTGGGCTAGTGAGTGCCTCTCTGTGGGTGCCTGAGGGATGTCCTGGATATCTCCGTGTCCAGAGCTGACAGCAAAGCCACGTGGAGCTAATCCTGATTAGCCATGTGTTGAAGGGTAACAGCTCTGCCCTTGAACTTGGAGAGTAAAGTGTTGGTGGCCAATCCAGCAAACCCATTTATTACCTCTTCCTGCTTCCCAGCTGCTGGCACTAGAAGAGCAGATGAATACCCGGATTAGGGGGATTATGCTTGTGCAGCACCTCTGCTGCTTCTCGCTGCCTTCTTGCGCCTAATCTCTGCCCCGACAGAGGAGGGTGCAGTGAGAAGTGCTCGAGAGGTTCAGGAGAAGTGGTGTTACTTGGCAGGATGGGGCTTCCTGTGATGTTAATTAGAACCCAGGCAGGTGAAAGAAATTGCTCCCTGGGCAAATCCTGTGCCTCTGGCACAAGAAGGAATTTTGTCACCAACCTGGGCTGATGGTTTGAGGGTGAGCAGGGGCAGGTAGATGGGCCAGCAGGCAGCAGGGTTGCAGGCACAGCAGTTCTGCATGTTTCTGGAGTCTGGCAAGGGAGCTCCTGAGCAAGTAACGCCTTCTGCAGCCCCTTTCCCAGGGAATGTCATGGTTTCTTATGGACAAGAGTTAATTGTAACAGAAAGGTGGGGTTCCCTCCAGGGATAGAGGAGCACAAGTGGCAGGGCATGGCAGCAGGGCTTGCACTCTGTACCATTTCAGCTGTGAAGGCAGTGCCAGTAATGAGAAGCCAGCTGTCAGCAGCTGGTTCTTCTGATCTCATGAAAGCTTTTCACCAGCAAAGCAGCTGCCATTTCTGCCTCTTTCTTCCTCTGTGTCTGCCTTGCAATGCATGTGGCTCCTTCTACCCAAAAAAACCTGCCTGACCAACTAAGAGAAAAGTGTTCAAGGCTTTTTGCAGTCTTGTGCAGTGTTTTTCCACATCACTTTTAATCCGTTGATTCCCTTTTCCATGGGTGTTGTGAAAGCCAAGGCTGCATTTTATAAAATGCTGGGTTTCAGTTTTACTTAATCAATTAGAGAAGACAAGATCCAGGCAGATTTTTTTTTCCCCTGAAGACCACCATAGCTACAGACCCCAAGACTCCACAAAAACTTGTGACTGGAAATTTCCAAAGTGTTATTTTTTTCAGTCCCAGGTCCTTGAATGAAACATCCCATTTTAAACCATGTGGAAGCCCAGTTTCAGTAAGGGTTTGCCCCAGAATCCAATCTTTTCATTGGTGGCCTAGTTGAGCCTTCCAGGACTGGATTTAGTAAATCCTGGTCTTTGATTTTTGGCCTGCTGCACACACAATATGTTTAATGCAACAAGAGTTCTGAATTTTGCTTTGCAGGCACCTCTTTTCTCTACCCACGTGGTCTTCCATTAACATTTATTTTTGGCTTTTTAGCACCTGCTTCAGCATCTAATCATAAAGCAGCTTCAGGCACCAAACCAAAAGTAGCACTGGATCCCCATATCAGGCTCAAGGATGGGAAACTGGAACTGGTAAGTGGAATGGGTCCCTTTCCCAAAAGTGAGGTCTCCTTTCAATCCTCTCCCAAGGTGTGCTATACAGAAAATAGTCCACTGGCGTGATACCTGCTTGCTTCCAGCTGCTGCATTATTGGCAAGCAAAATAAGCTCACATGAATGGTCTCCTCATATTGCTTTTCTGTGAAAGAACTGATTGAGATCTTTCAGCTTTGATTCTTGCACCAAGGTTGCACTCAGGCATGTGAGGACTGGGCCAGGTACTAGCATGGGGGTCACTATGTTGCTTGTTTTTTGGAGGAATTATAAAACGCAAGTCTGCATAGAAATAGTCGAAAAGAACTAGCCTGCCTGTTTGCACAGAATAAAGCTATAGCACTTGATCAGTGCTCTAATCTACAGGTACACCATCCTCTGCTGAACAGCCTGTTCCAGCCTAATTCCCCTTCCCTCTTCAGGAATTTAACTGGGCTGTGTTGGGAATAGTGATAGCACAGGCAATGTGGAGTGCAGAGCCAGCCGTGGTGCTCAGAATATTGCTTTTCTTATTAGCATCACACTGCTTACGTGCTACGATTAATTAATCTGATTTTTCAGATAGAGGCATAAGAGTTGGCCACCAAAACTGTATTTTATTACCAAGAGTCTAGGAAAAAAAAAGGGTCTCAACATTTCAGTCAAGTTTGCTGGAGGTTGTGTCCAGAGTCTAAAGGTAAAAAGAGAGAAGAGGGCATAGTGAAACATCCCAATTGTGTCCAAGGGAGCATTTAAACATACCTTGGCTCATGTCAACTATTTCTCAATGCTCCAGGGAGCTCCAGAAGTCTCCTCCTGGCAGTTGCATCTCCCTTGGATGTAATGCATTTGACTAAGGGCTATAGGTGCAGGCAGGTGCCCTCCAAACTTTCCGGTGCTGCTGTCACTGCTGGGGTGACCTCAGGCAGTCTGGTGTGGGCGAGGGAAGACTGAAATACGAGATATCTCACCAATGATCCAGCCAGAACCGCTGCTTCTTTCATCATTTTATGGAAAACATATTCCACAGGCACCATCAAAGGGCAGGGAGTAGAGCTGCCCATTTGCTCACCGAGACCCTGGTGAAGAGCAGAGTGCTCTTAGGGGGGCCATGTTCCCGGGCTGGTTTTGGGGTGCATGTCCCCCCCGGGTACTGCTGGATTTGGGGGAGCCGGGGGGAGCGTGGGAACGCAGCCCCTTCTGCAGGGCCGGGGGACTCCAAGGAGAACCCGATGCAACGCGCATCTGCTGCCACCCGACGGCAGATGCAGCGCTCGCCCTTTTGCTGTTCTCGCCTCCCGGAAGGGCAGCACGCAAGCAGGAACTTTTCTTCTAAGCCTGCGTAATTCTCCTAAAGCGTGATTTAGGACTGCATTTTCGCAGCGACCCCTGCTCCTCATGGGTATAAAAGCAGCTCCTCTTTGGTGGGAGGAGTGGGGATGCTTGGCTTCCCCTTTTAAAAGCCAGTGTTATGAGCGGGCGGCTGCAGCAGTGCCAGGTTCAGGACATGCACGTCGACCAGCATAATCTGAGACGGTTTTTGGGGTGGCCCATCTGCGGACTGAGGATCAGGGCACCCCAAAGCCCAGGAGCCTGCAGCACTGCCTTGTGCAGGGGTGGTGGGCAGAGGAGCAGGAGCAGGGACTCAAATGGGCTTCGCAGGCAGCATGTGAGAGTGGATGGGTCCCATGGGCTTGCCAGTGATGGAAACATGAGCAAGGACTCATCTCCAGTCCCTTTCCAGGCAACCATGCAGGAGGTGCTATATATGTGTGAGGAGGAGCCATGGGTGCAGCCTGGGACAGGTGAGCATTTAACTTGGGCTCTTTCCCAGAGTCTGCTGAGCTTGACTTAAAAGCTTAAAAGCTCTTACTTGCTGCTGCCAGCAGTGAAGTGGGGTTTGCACAGGTTTGTCTGCTTCTGTGTGGTGGCCTGGGGTTGAATTGATAAATATCAGTAGAAGACAGGGCATCAGGCATAATGAGAGCAAAACACGCAGTGGAGAAGGAAAATGAATGTCTCCTGTTGCCACAGGAAATACTCTGTGAATAGATTTTTATCTTTTCGGTCCCAAACACAATCCCTGGGCAGTAAGAGAAAGAGGAGAGGCTGAGCTTTTGGCAGCTGAGCCTTGCCACAGCTCCACCAGCTTTTGATAAAGCTCCTGACAGTTTGTCATAGCTGCAAATCTGTACAAAATGTTCTTGGAGGGATGTGAACGTGTCCCTGTCTTCAGGAACAAGCATTTCTGTACGCGTGTAGGAAAGGAGAGACTGGAAATCCAGCCCAAGCCTGCTCCTTTGGGAGATGCTGCCTGGAGAGCCACTTCTAGGAGAAAACCCAGCAACAAGTGTCTTCCCAGCACCTACTTCAAAGAGTTGCCTTTCCAGTATTTTTTCTTTTTAAAGGCTTATTGTTTCTCTTCAAGGTTCTGCAGTATCTTGGTCTGGATGTGACCGAGGAGAAGAAAAGGCAGTTACGGCAAAGTTTGACCACAGACTCACAGGGGACAGTGGCCTATGGAGGTGAGGGGGCAGCTCTGCGTGTGACGGGCTTTTTCATTTTTATGTAGCTTTGCTGGAGGCAGAGAAAGGGGAGAGGCATCTGTTGAAAGGTGGCAGGTAAGGTACCTGGCTGGGTATTGATGTAGCCTCAAACCTACCTAAGAAAAGTCACAAATACAAAAGAAGGTGTTTGGTACAAGCATATGTAAAAGGAAAATACAAGGAAGTCGGTGAGAGGGCTCACTTTCCTTAAACCTCTAGCTTGCCTAGCAAGAGCTGGCCAGAGGACATGCAGAAAATAAAAGCCTGCTCTGCTTTCTGTGACCTGCCAGAGCATATCTGACCCGCAGGGTCTGCTCCCCAGAAGTTTTTTCACAAAAATTCAAAGCCGTCAGCAATGTCGCCACCAGACAGAACAGACTTGCAAAGCACAATGCCTCTTGGATGGATGTTTTTGCGCAGAGCAAACGATGGGATACAGAACCGTGCGCCTCTCCTAAGAGTGACTGGCTTCGTAGTTTGTGGCAATAGAAATAAGGATGATTAGGGGTATTCAGCAAATGTGCCGGCAGTGAAGATGCTGCTCTTGCAGAAAGACTCTGCTTCCTGCTGGAGCCCAGGGGCTGAAGACTGGAGGGGCTTTTGCCTGTCCCACGCAGCCCCTCGCACCATGCTTTCCTTCATGTCTGAAAGCAAAATGAATCTGGATTTTCAGACTTGTCCATTTAACACCTTTTCTAAGTGCTGAAGTTATTGCATTGTTTTTTGTTTAAATCAGCAGCATGAGAAATGCCAGCAGGCAGGCGGGTGACTTCTGACAGAGAAAGGTTGTTTTGGCTTAAAATTTTAAAACTCTGAGAACCATGATTGTGAAAACTCCCCTGTAAAAATATCTGGGGGGTTTGATTTTTAAAAGTTTAATTTTTTTCAACAAGAGTTTGGTAAAGATTCTCAACGACTTATTCAAGCTTGATGGGATTGCTGAAGAACCCAGGAGTGTTAGAGGAGGCTGTTTGGTATCTCTAAAGCTGCTCTGCTTGGCAGCCAGTGTATGTCCCCAAAATCAGTGGCATTTTCTCCTAACACACAGTGCTTTTCTCTTTTAGCCTGGTAAAAACTGATTCTTTCTCACAGATCTTCTCCAAGCACTCAGGGATCTGATGCAGGAGGAGCTGGACGAGGCTGGTCTGGATTCCAACTCCATGCTCTTCACACAGCATGAAGTGGCCAATTTGCTGGACACATCGGCTTTTCACTCTCCGGTCAGTCAGTCCAATGCTCTTCTACATTGAATCCATGGATCTTCTATGTGAAATCCATGAAATTATGAGACAGGAAAAGCTAAATTACCATTTTTTCATTGTTCTAGAGTTATAAAGAGAAGGCAGAACTATGCATTAATCATTTCAATTACAGGAAATTCTATAAAAGGCCTCAAACTTCTAACTTTTAATAAGGAAATAACAATATCTATGGTATGATATGAAGGAAGCAGCCTGGCAGCGATGCAGAAAGAGGATTAGCCACAATTAATCAATTCCAACTAATTTCAGCTGGTTCACAAAATGAAAATTCAGTGCAGCACAGCTATTGCAGCTATGTCAGGGATCAGAGAGTGAAATCCTGTGGGGTGAAAAAAAATCTTGCAGTTGAATTATTTAATGTGCTTTTTGATCTGTTGCATAAAAATGCTGAGTCCTTTTCAAAGTGATTTTGATTCATCATTATTCTGGGCATGGAAAACAATATGCCTGCCATATAGCCCCATGCTTTTGGTAAAGCATAAGTGGTGCATGATGCTGTCTGTCCCTCTGCCTTGCAGACCTTTGACTCTCTCAGCTGTAATGGCAATGAGGAGCTGGAGCAGCTGCAACTGGAAATGATGGATCTGCGGCAAGAAGTCCGAAGGCTAAAGGTGAAGCCTCTCCTCTGAGCAGATTTCTTGGCTGGTGCCTTCTGCTGTAGTTCACTGTAGTCGTATGCGGGGTAATGGTGTAGCCTGTCCCTCTTAAGAAGTCACCAGCTTGCATTCTGTGTGTTCCTCATTATAAAGGAGACTCTCACCCTCAGCTCTCCTTAATTACCTCTTTCTCGTTCTCAACCTCAAATGAAAACTTATTTGCACTAAAAGTATGCAGTCACTTTTTAGCAGTGAGTAAATATATTTAAAAATACAAAAACGTGTCTCACAAGTAATTCAAGTCCATGAATAACAGAAGCACTGCCCGTCCTCCCATCCTGACCTAGCTGCAGATTGCCAGCATGGCTGTTAGCACCATGGCAGTGTCCAGGTGGATTTCTGCAGGCACGCAGGTCGCAGCCTAAAAAGCACTGTGGTGGGGGAGAGTGCACACAACTGCTTCTGTAAAATATTATTCTGGTGTGTAGGGGCTACAAGACCAGGCCATCTTCTAGAGAATGTCCTGTCGCTTGTTGTTTCTAATCTGGTGAAAATATTTTCCATAGTCTCTCCTGAAAGAGGTGGAGAACAGCAAGAAGTCAATGGAAGATGAGCTTCAGAGACTGAACCAGGTTAGTGAAGAGAATGCTGGGGGCCTTGGGGTGGTTTTGGTGGTTGGCAGCTGAGGGGGACATGGTAAATTCACCAGAACTTCTCTCTGCTTCCAGAAAGCACTGGGGTTCCTCTCTGAGAACCGGACACTGCACAGCAAACTGCAGATGGCAGAGGTTGTGCAGAGACAGGCTCACAGCGCAGAGCAGGACTATGAGGAAGTGATCCACTTGCTGGAAGCTGAAATTGCAGAACTGAAGATGCAGTTGGCGGGGAAGAAAGCAAAACACGTCTCTGAAATAGAGGTAATGCAACCCCTCAGTCTGGCAAAAAACCCACAACCCTCCTGAACCTTCTTCTGTGGGTTCCCGTCCTTCTATTTATAAAGGAGGAAATTAACATAGCACATACATCATCTGTTGTGTATGACCACAAGGCCAGCATAGTCTCTTGGTCTGTATTATAATCTGTATAAAGTCCACTGTCCATTCCAAGAGGACAGTGGTTTTGTGTTTGTAGCAAATGTCATAAACTGCTTTCGAAAAGCCAAGGCTGGAGCGTCATCATCACCTTTCTCTTCTTCCTCTGGCCCTGTCTCAGGAGGACATCCTGGAACTGAAAAGACAGTTGTCCCTGGCTGACGGCCAGTTACGAAAATCAGAAGTCTCACGGAAGCGCCTGGAGATCTGCAATAGGAAACTGCTCCTGTTTGTACAGGTGAAGTGCTGAACCATCCCCAGTGCTGGTGGCATCACTGGGGCCTCTTTCCTTAAGGATGGTTTTGCAAGTCCAAATAACTTCCTGCTCCATAAGCAAGAGAGGGGTTTTTTTAATTCTGTCTCATCCTAAAAAGGCATTGTCTGTTGGTTAGCAGAAACTAGGGAATGAACTCATATATACTCATATACCCAAGAGCTATGTAAACACTGTGGTGCAGGTTTTGCCTGGTGGCTCTGCTGTCCCCGGCTCACCAGTCCCCCGTGATGCTTTGGTTGAGGCTGCTCCAGGAACTCTGTCGGACATGATGGTCAAAATCATGTGTTTCAACCTTCCCTTTGTATACCTGGATGGTTGGTTCTCTACACAGCAAATGTAAACTTGAAGACCAGTTTTGCTCTTCCAGTGCTTTCCCCCCGACACCCACCACCCTCCCCCCCCCGATTTCCTGCAAAATCACACACGTAATTACTTTAGTCTTTTAATTGACTTACTTCCACTTCACTACCTGTATCGGGAATACAAGCTTGTGTAATTAGTAAACTGGCCAGCATGGGATCACTACTATTCAGTATATCTGCTACAGCTACTAGTAGCCTATCCCAAGAGCTCTTGGAATCAATAGGAAACAGTGGAACAAAAGGAAGCGTAGATGCTGTGTCCGCTGCTTCAGAGAAGGAAGAATTAAAATGCCTCTAGACCTGCAGTACTATGTGCTGGTGCCTATGCAGTTTGGGGCTGGACTTTGGAAATGGATTTGACTTGGCCCCAGGGTCAAACATCACAGGATTTTGACCACTGGAGCACAATATCTTCCTTTTTTTATACATCCCTCAGTAATGTTTGAGAATTCACTAACCGTGTATGGTAATGAGAACTTACACGTGCAGGGATTGCTAGTAGCAATGATCAAGGCTCACTGAAATGCAGCCTGCAAAATTGTTCTTTGGAAGAGTATTTTTATGTTGCATTTCATATATTTCTAGTGTTTGTATTAAAAATGCATAATTTAGATGTGTCTGTATATTTGCATAGGCTGTGAATGTTGCTTGAGTTGAAAAAGGCCTTGAGATATTCGCTTCAAGGGCAGTGAATAAGCAGAAGCTGATTACTGTCATATTAAATCTGAATACCAGGAAAAACCCATGGGGTTTGTTCTCAGGAATTATTCATTCCTACAAGTTTGAAACCTTTTTTTTTCTCTTTTTTTGTTGCATGGCAGAATGTCCACAAGGTCCTGAGCACATCCAGTCATTTACCCGATGAGAAAAGGTAGGAGATGGCTTCTGGGAATTGTGAACAGCAACACAAAATGTCCTTTTCTGATCTTTCTTAGGGAAGGGTGATTCACGTGTAACCTACCCAGAGTTTCTAAAAATACTTCCACTTTGGAAGTGAAACCATGGGAGGAAGATGATCTGGAGGCTGCTGGTGGATTGGTACTTGGGGGGGTTGGCCTCCATTCAGGCTTTTTGGGGGAATAAGTAGGTGAAACACTCCTCTGGTTAAGTTGCTCTTGTTAGCAGAGACCCTAAGCGGGTTGTTTCAAAGAAGCAGAGTTTTGACCCACCTGCTTTTCCCAACATATGTCAGTTTTTGGCTTTAGGACCATGTCCTTTTCTATCAGCAGTTGCAGAAACTGGTAGAGTGTAAGCAAAGAGCTAGCATGATTCTCAACTGCATGAATGGTTGGAGAAAGAGCATTCAAGCTTACGGACTCCTGTTCAACCTGAACCTATCTCCAATCACTTGGAAAAAATGTATCACAACTCTATTATCAGAACGCTGGTGTGTTTTTAATTGATTAACTTGTTGAAAGGTCACTGTCTCATTGATAATGACCAGCCCCTTAAAAAAGCCAGTTCTTAAGAATGATGAAATCCAATTTTAAGTTTCCAAGATGATTACTTCTAATATAATGCAGGAAAAATGTTTTTGAGAAATTCTAAAAAAATACATTGAAATGTGTCTGTAACACCACGATGCAACTATGTCTAAAAGAGTCTTCTGTGATGCTGAGCGATCGAGATGCAATCCCCCCTGAATACACAGAATTTACATAGAATATCCTTCATGAGAGGCTGGCCAGGATTTTCAATGACCATTCTATGATAGAAGTATTGATGGCACTTTCCATATTTATAAGAGTCAACAGTGAAACAGAAGAGGATACAACAGACGCAGTCTCAGATACATCTCTTCCATCTTCAGATGTTGTTGACCTTTTGCTATCAGAAGCTAAAGAACTGTTAGCGCAAATCCTCTCCAACAAGGATGGTAAGCAATAAATTAACTAGAGAAGCCTGAATCCAAACAAGTCTCACGGATGTCTGTTAGTGTTATTTACAGTTTCCACCATCTTATGTATTTTTTTGCCATACCAGTTAAGCCTCCCATACATGTAATCTGATTCTCTCATGCTAACCGAGATGTAATTGCCCTCCGTGTATCCATGTGACTCATCTTTGAATCTGAAATGTAGACTCACAGTGTAAGGAGTCAAAGGGTGTGACTTTTGCCCAGGGCCAGAGGAAAGGCATTTATCCAGGGGGAAAAAACCTAACAGGCAGGAGGATGGTTTCACAGAATCATAGAAATGCTGGTTGAAAGGGACTGCTGGAGATCAGGAGTCAAACCTGCTCCAGATAGGACCATCACACTAGATGAGATCACCAGTGGGTTTAGCCAGCTGTGCTTTCAGCCTCCAAGGATGGAAATCCACAGCCTCTCTGGATAATTTATTCCTGAGCTGCATTATGCTCTGTGAACAAGATTTTCCTAGCAACTAGTCTGAACTCCCACAGGTGCAATCTGTGGCCACTGCCCCCAGTTATATTGTCTGCCACTGCCAAGAAGGGTTTGGCTTTGACATCTTTCTAATTGCCCTTGAAGTAGGAGTGGGTGCTGCGAGATTGCCTCTCAGCCTCCTCTTTGCCAGGCTAAACAAGCCCAGCTCCCTCAGCCTTCCCCAGCCTCTCCTTGCAGGTTATGAGCCCTAGGGCTCCCTTTGCTGGACCCCATCCAGTTTCTCAATAGCTTTGAACCAGGGATCCAAACCTTTGTTACGCCATCCAGGTATGACTACAGCAGTGCCGAGCAGAGGGGAATAGTAATGTCCTTGTTTCCTTGGCATACAAATCAGCTTAGACTTCCTTCCACTCACATGTCTGTGGATGGGAGAAAATCAGAGAAAAGGCATCTAGCTCCTTGGGAGTCTGAATTAACTTTCCCAGTCTGGGACTCTGAGCTTAGTCCATGTTAGCAGTTATTTGACCCCGCTTGTCTCTTTCCATGCAAAAGGAGAGTTTATGATCTCTTCCTCACGACTGGGTGAGCGTACAGCCCCAGATAGGTGCCCATTCTTTACTCTTTGATGGTATTCACAACTAAACATGGCCATGGTCCAGCATTGTCTTTGTCTCAAAGCACAAGACACAAGGAAAATAATTGTAGCCTTTAAGGAGCACCTCTGATATATGAGCCTGTCAGCATTTTCAGAGTTCCTGCATCATTTAAATGTACATTATCATAACGTAGTAGTACTACTTGCATTTGGCATGTTTTCTAACCCTTCACTTATACTTGGCTGTGTGCTTACCTTTGCAGCTTTGCCATGTGACAGGGACCAGTGCCTGCCTGCTGAAGGAAACCCGAATTACAAGGAGTAGGTGTCAAAACTGTCATGGTCTGTAATTTTGACAATACACATACTAAAAATTCCTGTTTGTTTTGTTGGGTTTTTTTAATCAAAATTTTTGCTTGACAACTTTTAACCAGATAATCTAGTAGAGGTCTCCAGATGGCCATGTCAGAGAAATACATCCCTTCCTAGACAGCAAGAGACTTCCTGCCCTGCACAGTGAAGCACCGTGTGAATTCCTGGATCTTTCTTTGCTTCCTAAAATGTTCATTTTCCTTCAGTCCAGATGGGAATTTAAGGTTCTATGGCTTGTATAGGTGGCATTTTTATAGACCACTGAGTTCTGAGTAAAGGAAAAAGCATCACTGAATGTGTTAAATTTTTATGTTGTGGTATCAAGATGCTGTGAAGTCCCAGCCAAGGAAAGCAGGACAACATGGCTTTGTTTGGACCTTCAGTACCTTAAGAATTTCCCTAAAACCTCTTAAATGGCTTATGTTTAACAGAGCCATGTCCTAAAGATACCTGCTGAAAGGGCACTTTGAGACCTAAATGTACCAACCACTGTCTTAGCTGATCACCTCAACTCAACCTGAGTATCTGCCAGCACAGTTTTTTAGTTAGGTACAAAGTAGACACTTGCAAACCATGATTTCAAGGTTATGAAAAGCATTTTCAGACAAAACAGATGGCCAGTACAATCCACTAGCCATGCAAGATCTGTGGCCTCCTTTTTTCCTTCCTAAATAACCAGTGTTGTCTTCATGTTATCCTCTGTGTTCTTCTCCCAAACTACATAAAACATACTTCTCATTTTCAGCCATCTTCATCAGAAGACCACATGGCCCCCTCCTCCAAGCCAGAGCAAGAGTGATGAACTGCAGCCACCAAGTCCAACCAATGAACTGCCTAAGAAGCCTACATAAATCTCCCATGGCTTGCTCGTGCTCCAAATTGTGACTGTCCACAACACAGTTGCTGCTGTGCTGGGAGATGGGATGGACACACCATGGGTGCTTCAGCTTCCAGGAAAACCAGACTGAGAAAAAAGCTTTCTAACATGAGGCTAATTCTTCCTAACTACCCAAGACTTTTTCAGCAACCTCCCCTGCGCGTCTACCTCTGAGTTATCATACAAGGCTATTTGATCATGGTTTTGCAGCTTTATAGGAAAAATATTCTCAAGAGGCTACAAGGGCCTGGATTTCACTGGCAGCCTTTTAGAGCTTGTATCCTGGGTAGTAAGAGGAGCATGAACTTACCCAAGGGACTCGGGGGTCTCCAACAGATTCCTTTTGGTATTTCATATGAAAAACCAAAGTATATTTAGTGACTGTAATCAAAGCAGCTTAATCTGTAGCATCCTAGCTGTCTTCGGATAGGTACTTCTCTTTTTATTCTTTTTGTATAGCTTATCCCAGCTGCAATGCTTGAAATGGAAAGCACCATCTCAGCTAGTTGGAGAAAGAGTGCAGAGATAGCCAGCTGTATGCTACCTGTGACGATGTATTGCTTAACACCAAGCACTCCCTGGAAGGCAAGAGAGGACATAGTGAACATATTTCAATAAAGATCTGCAGTGTCACTTGGAAATCAGATACACGATGCAAGACTGTATGTGGTTAGCAATGAATGGGGTAGAGATCCAAGATGAACACAAGGTCTGGAAAATAAAATGGAAGCAGTGCTCACAAGGCATTTGCTTTCTGGGTTATGATTGCAGTTGCTGTGTTCAGTGTCTCTGAGACAAATACCTTGCCTGGGTCCATTTTTTCCTCCCTCTTATTTTGGCAGCTGGTAGCAAGATGCATTGAGAAGTTGCAGGAAAATGGGGTGCGTTCTGGCTTTTACACAGAATTGTTACGATTACTTCAAATCTCCTTTGTGGGGGTTCAAAGCATGTGGATCCTTTATAGCGTAAAATAAAGGCTTAGGAAAAATCATGACCCTCACCAGTATCTACTGTACTTAAGGATATCACTGCACTGCTAAAACAGCAACTGTGTGGTGGAACTTCACAGTCACATAAATAACCAGTCTGAAATTTTGGTTAAACTTAATTTCATAGCTCAGGGTAAATTAAATCTTTTGAATGTGTGCCTCAGAATATAAACTAAAGGACTTCTTTTAAAAGGAAACATAATTCTTTGGACCACTCACAAGGAATAATCCCAGGAAGGAGATACTTTCAAAAAATATTCATCTTGAGATACCCTATAGTTAATAGCTTGTTCCCCAGTGCTCTCTGTTTCGGTGGAATGACAGTAAATACTGGTGTTACTTGTGGGTTTAGCCCTATGGCTTTGTTATCATCTCGTGTGTGATATAGCCAGGGCAAAGCTGCAAGAAGACAGGTAAGAGGTGCACAGAGCAAAATCCAGTCTCACCAGTTTGGTCTACTCTGTCTCTAGAAAAACATCTCCAGTTCCCCTGGGGTTAATATGGCAGATACCAATCTGCTTCTAGCGGCGTGTCTTCAAAAGGATTCGGCTGGAGGTTGCATCCTAGAGAGATGTCTCCAGCCACTGCTTGCCATACTTACCAGAGAACAGTACACACAAGATTTCGCAAAGTAGCAGGTTTTCAGCTGTACTGTGTCATTATATATTCCCAATGGCACCTGAGAAACCTAGTAGAAAAGGGACAAGGTATGGGGAAAACAGAATTATTTAGGCCAAACTTTAATCTGGTGGAAATCAACAGGAGTTTTGCTACCAACTCTGAGAATCATGGAATTTTTTCAAAACACGAGTGTTGAACTCCACCTTCCTGAGTACTAGAAGGACACAGCCCAGTCCTGTCCCAGCATGGATCAGTTACATGGTCTGAAAGAGAATATACTTGCTGCTCCTTCCATAGTCAAGTGATTTGTATTTTAATGTCCCAAGAAGGAAGATTTTGTGTAAAAGTATCACAGTGGGTGAAGGCTTGGATGAGACAAGCCTGACAAAGTACAAACATTGTGCAGTTGATGTTAACACATGGCAAAGGGTGGAAACGGCGAGATGCTGACCCAGGGCCACTGTATTCTGTGTGTCCCGAGCTGTCTGCTAGCAAAGAGCCATGAAGATATTGACCTTTTACAAAGCCTAGACAGTTCTGTGCTCTCAGCTTACTGGCAACCTCTTTGGAAAAGAAATTCCCCAGGTTCCTATCAGCCACTGGAGATCCTTGCACAGAGCAAGCATCAAGCATTGTGTGCTTTCCAAAGCAGTCATATTTAACTTAACTGATTTTCATTACTTTCTTTGAATTTATCATGTTCCTTTTGCCTTTACTTCAAGCATAGAAAACTTCCCATTCTCTATTAATAGCATTGTTACTAACTGCTACCTTTTCAAGGTAATGTTGAAAGCTAAGATATGACAAGAGTTGTGCTCCTGGAGCTGATGTTGATTTCAGTGACCCAGAATAACAAACTTGTGTCATGCTTTACTCCCAGGCAAGTGGAATTCGTCAGAACTCAGCAAGTCATGAGGTGACGTCTCCTCACAGAGCTACCAAGAGGCAAAAGGGGAAATGCATAAAGGAACAATCAGCACAGAAAGAGAAGTCACAGAATATGTCATTTAAACAGGATTAATTTTATTTACGCAGGGCCTGTCTAGCACTCTTGCAAAAAGCAGAATTCTATCTTTATTTGCAATATTATAGCTTGCTTGGAAGGTTGTGGAGATGTGTTGCTGTTGCAACGTGCTGCATCTTGTCTAAAAGGGTCCCAGTACAACCGAACCAAAATAAGGAGTAGAAAGAGGAGTATTTCTGGTAAAAATCAGCCCTTCCTGGTATCAGATCTTCCTGAATGGGTAAGATGGAAAATGGCAAGTATTTTATGAGCCACCAAGGAAAATGCAAACAGTCCCCATAAATGGACATAATAGACCACGTTCAACACACTGCTTATGTATAAACTCATAAAGATGCATTTAAAGAGCATCAGCATGGTCATCTGTTGACCTGGAAGCTTTGGGGGTTAAATATCACCAATGCAATGGTTTTATTTTGTATTTTTCTTAGGCAAAGCAGAAATTCAGTTCTTAACTGTTGGTGGGTCAGAGGTTGGGAGACCTCTTTCCCTAACGAAATAGAACAAAACAAGATATGACTATCTAACTATTTGAACAGCTGCAGAAAAAGGAAAGGTTGGGAAGGTAGCCACCTAGGCACTATCTTGAAAGGTGAATGTAGCAGAGAGCCATTAGCACACTGTTTATTTGCAGTCTGATGGGTAAGGTAACTGAATCTGCTGTAAATGTGCTGGACTAGAGCTCATTAGATCTCCAGTTTCATCTCTGCCAATGATCTCTGCCATCTCACTGTGTGACCTTGGGCAGCACATTTCATCTGTTTTGCACCATAAAAAATGGGACTGACAGTATCAGTTTCTATGAGTGGCAGGGGGAAGGCAAAGCCCTAGGGACCCATAGGATATGGGGTGCAACCTTCTGGCACAAAAGGATCTGAAAAATGGTGTGGCATGAGGTACTGCTGCTCTGCGTTTTCCGTGAAAAAAGTCTCAATATTTTATCTTTTGCTGGCTCTCAAACAATAGACCCAACTTTTGCTTAGCTTTCATGAAACAGAGCTAGGTTAAGTGCTAAAAGGTTTCTCTAGAGATGTAGAGGTAGCAGAGGGGAAAGGCTAGCCCTGAACACTGCTGTGGAGTAGACTGGCATGTCTGTTCCCAGCACTGGAGGCTGCAGAGCCTCAACTTTCTCCCAGCTCCACTCAGTGACACGGGCTGGACTGAGGCCCAGTTCTTGACGGTGGAAATACACTTCCACACCGCTTTAAATATGGCTCTAAAAAACAGGTGAACTTTGCTGCTGAATTTTTAAAGAGACTCTTTAAAGTTTAAACAATGCTGATTTTCTAAGAGTTGTTGAACATGTGTGAAAGAGGGCTGGAAAGCACCTTAGTGTGACAATGGACAAAGGGCTGGACTGGCTGTGTGATGCTGCCTTTCCGCTACACCATGATCTTTCTTCTGCACAGGGCTGAGTATACCCCACCACCTCCAAGACAGACCACAGAATTTTCTGGCCTCGTTGACTACAGTGTTGCTACAAACATCCTTTGCAGCTTCTTCAGAGGTCAGCTGCTTTCATAATAAGGTAAATAGTAATAACAATCCCATGAACAATCCCTGCAAGTTTTTTCTGCATGTCATACACTAGCTTGTTGAGTTTTTCAAATTTACGCCCACAGATGAGGCATGAAAGTTGAGAGGAAGAGAGAGTTTGCAGTGAAAAGCCCTTGGTAATGGTGGAAGTGGAGGCTGAATGGTATCTCCAGACCAGACGTCCTTCCTGGCAGATGTTCTCCTTTCTAACTGCAGAGACTGGCAGGAGTTCCTGGGCTGGGCTGCTGTGGGGTGAGAACTTCTTTCTGAGCAGCTCCCACCAGACACAGAGGGCTGAATGCCAGCCCTTGAGGCAAGCACCCAGTCCTTGTAGGTGGAAGGATAGCAAGAGACTTCACAGCCTCTGGGAACGCCAGGGGAGATTGGCTCTGTGTCAGGGGAGAACATAGCCTACCGACACTAGAAAATGCCAAGGTGACCTTTTGGCAGCAGCAGGAGAAAATATATGTTGGAAAACAGGAATTAAAGTCAGGATTGCCCAGCAGAAGAAAGGATGGGATGTTACTCACCTAAATCTTGACTAGCTTTTATGACTAGAACAAAAGGAAAACTGCCGCTGTTATGTCACGAAGTACTAATGGGCTGCTCTAAGTTTTGTAGCAAGAGGGTGGAAACAGTATTTTATTTTTTCTTCTGTTTTCTCTGAGGAAATTTAAGAGTGATTGAGGAATGGGAGAAAAATACCATTTCTCTGAAAAAAAAGTTGCATTCTGAATGGGAAAAGACAGCATTTGTTTGTAAAGTGAACGTAGATGTTGCAGGACTTGGATAACTTTGTTAGTCTGCTTTTGATACCTGACTGTTCTGTGAAGGCCTCTAGGAAAAGCTGCCTGCTCTGACTCTGCAGGCTGCAGCCTTGAGTGCTTTGACATTTGACAGTGCTGTGGGTTCGTAGTTTACAGAGCAGTGTCAGGCTGGTCTGCTCGGTTTGAGATAGCAGAACATTTCAGGAAATATTGCTGATCAGAAATAGGACCGCAGCTTCCTGAAATGCCTGCCCAGATAAGGGGGTGCTCTACAGCTAGAAATTATAAGGAGACAGGAAAAGAAAAAGCAGCAGTAAATACGAGTGTCATGTTTTTCAATAACATCATGCACTGGCAGCTGGTCCCTAGGGGCATCTCGAAAGGAGGCTTTGTGGGTGCAAAACATTCCCAGGCTGGTCTTCCACATCCCTCTCCTCCACCACTTCTGGTGCCACATGCTCCTCCTGCCCCAGAACCACGCACCTGCTCAGCAGCTGTCTCTTCCACCCCAAAGTGGCTGCAGCGTGGGTGTCTTTTTCTCCAGCAGAACCATGTCCTCAAGAACCCTCACAAGATGGTGACAACTATCTACTACAGTCTCATGGTTTGATGAACGTGGTCCACTCTCACCATGCACTCCAAAGCACAGGGTAACTGAAATCTCCCCAAGGTTCATGAAACAACATATAGATTTTCAAAGATGGTGGGAGAAAAAAAGGCGGAGAGGTGAGAAAGCACCCCAGCATCCTCCTCAAGGCTACTTAGCTGGATGATCACCTTTTAACTTGTTGGAAGAATTCAGTTATGGGAACATTTGCTCAAAGTGTGAGTTTGTAGCTGTGTAAGTCACATAATAAACCAAACCTCCATACAATGCAATGATAGAGTTCAAGGACTGAGGTGAGCAGGCATCTCAGTTCCTGAAGGCCTGATCCGCCCCGTCATGAGCAGGGTGAGGTCTCATTTGGGAGCTGTGGCTCTGCCTCCTCTAGCCGAGGCTCCAAGCAGGTTCCTCATCCTCAAAGGCTGGTGCCAGCCTGGGAAGCTCAGCCTGCAGGCCTGGATGAGCTCATCTCCACACACATCCCCTCTTTTAAGGCAGGTAACAGTCGTAAGTTAAAGCCTTCTACAGATTATGCATTACCACAGTTCGGCCTGCTGCGCCAGGCCTGCAGCAGCAGCCTAACGGACAAGGAGCAGGAAACGCTGCTCTAACACCTGTGGTAAAATCCCCGCGGCGGCCTCGCCGCGCTCTGGCAGCCGCTCCCGCCCAGGCCCGCCGCGCCCCGCGCCGCGACATGGCGGCGGCCAGCGCACGTGCGCGGGGGCGGGGCCACTGCCCCGCCCCTCCCCCCGCAGCACAATGGACAGCGCTCTGCGGCGCGGCGCCGCGCGGGGCGGGGCGGGGCGGGGCGGGGCCGGGCCGGGCCGGGCCGGCGGCGGGGCGGGGCCCGGCGCGCGGTAGTTGAAGCGGCGCGTGGAGCCGGCGGTGCGGTGCAGCGCGGCTGGGGCCGCGGCCGCTGCGCGTTCGGTATGGGCCCGGCCGGGCTCCGCCGTGCCCGCGGTGAGGAGACGTAGGGAGGGCGGGAGGCGCTGGCGCTGGGTCCCCCTTCCCCGGTGGTCCCTCGGGGGGGGGGCGGCGTGTGAGGGAGGGGGCGCGAGGCTTTTCCCGGCGCGCGGCCGCGGCCTTCCCAGGGAGCCGGGGGGACCGGTGAGTGGGTGTGTGAGGGTGCCGGGAGCCGTTATCCGTGCAGCTGGGGGAATCTGAGAGGGAAGTTTTAGTCATAATTTTGCGGGGATTAGGGAGGGAGCGGGTGAAAACTCGAGTGGTGGTGAGTGGCAGGCTCAAGCTGGCAGGCTGGCTGAGGGTTGTTTCAGGTTTGGTTAAAAAAAAACGGTTTTAAAGTTTGCTGATTTCTGTCCTACTTAGAGGAAGTTGGACGAATGCTGGATCTCCTCTCCCTGAAGGCTGGTGGTGGTTTGCTTCAGAGCGGGCTCACCCACAGCGTGGTAGAAGCAGCCAGTGGGACCCCGGCTCCTTTTGCCTGTGAGCATCAGCCTTGCTGCTGGCATTGCTCCTAAGTGTGTGGCACTGTCTGCTTAGCTCTCTCTGGGTCTTTAAGTTTAGAAAAAAAAAAAAACAACCAAAAAAAAACCCCAAACCACAAAACCAAAAAACTGGCCCTGAAGTATTTGTAAAGTCAAAGGCTGACCCTGGTAAGTTGCTACTAAATGTATTGATGTATTTGGGTCAGCTTCTATATAAAACCCCACTGGCTTTAGGGCAGGGTTAAACCAAGCATGTGCTGTTCTTGACTTAACTCATCCAAGTAGTAAAATTGGCTTGTGGACAGTGAGAAGGGGGTTGTGCTGATGGCACCGCTTGTCTGATTGGGCTAATGAGTGTGCCTGTGTACAGCATGCCTGTGTTCAGAGAAAATAGGACTGTGAACTTTACTCAGGGCAAGCTGAAACAGTTCTGTGCTGGTGCTTTGTGGCACTGTCAAGGGACCTGGTGACTGGACCTACTCTCGTTTTACATGTTAAGCTGAAGCATGTCTCCATTCTTAAATTGAACTTGAGTATTGAACTATTGACTGTAGTGTTGATGGATAAAATGGCACAGTATGACTTCCTATGGAGTAGCAAGGCAAGGAATGAGGAGCTTTCCTTCAAGAAAGCTTATCTACTGCTGCAGGTTGGCAAATACCAGGGATTTAGTATGCAGCTGTGCATAAAAGGTCAGTGGTGGTTCTTTGGTGAGAAAATTAACTTATATGAGATGAAGGTGTGGAAGTATTAGGCATGAAGCTTATTTTGATACATATGTAGAAGAAACTGCTAGCTTTACAAGGTTTTGAGAGCAGAATGCTCTATGCTGTTCCTTTTTCTTCTTCCCCTCTCAGCCAAAGAGACTTCCTTATTGTGTCATAAAGAATGTGTGAATGTTGTTGTTTGAATGCTTGTGTTGCTTGTCTCTGATTATAATCTGCAACAGGACTCCAGGCATCTCCACAAGGTGATGGAGTGGTGGCCAGGCTCCACAGCAGTCTGCTGGCTTGCAGCCCTCTGTGCTGCTTCACCCCTGCACCATAGGTGTTTCTCAGGGGGTAAGATGAAGTTCTGCCTGAGAAAATGTCTGCGTCTAAAAGATAGTAAAGGCTTATGCTGGCACCATTCCATTTTGAGGTTTCCTTATAGCAAGCTCTGAAAGGCTTGTTCTCAAGTTCTTATGTGAAAGAGCTCTAAAAAATACCTTACAGCTTGGTACCATATTATTATTATGTGTGTAAAGCATCAGCTACTGTGTCAACATCTACCTAAGTGAAAGGCATTGCAGGCAGAGGAAATGTCACACACCTTTCTCTCCACCTTACTCTAGAAGTGGGGAGGAAAAACTATGGCCCTGCAGAGTCCCCCTGTTTCTAACTGGAAATATCAACTTAGATGGGTGCTGCCGCTGGCTTTCACATGTTGTAATAGTATTTGAGGAAGTCTGGAATTCTGCTATCTTCAGCAGTTCTTTGTCAAAAACAAAACGAATTGCTCAGTTTTTCTCATCCAGCTGAAAAGAAGCCACCACAGGTGGGAGAAGTTAATAAAGTCACTTGCTGCTGAGTTCTACCATCCAACAGGCTGCTCTAATGTGGGAAGAGCTGGATGAGTTCATACTAGTCTGGATGAGAAGCAGGGGTTGGGGGCTTTGATTCAGGGCTTTATGTATATTTAACATATAAACTCAATTTCTGATTTCCAGCCATCTGGCTGTATTCTGTCAAGTAAGCCTCTCCTACAAATAGTAGAATAAAAGTTAAGCATATGGAAAATCCCACAGGTGCATGGTAGATGATTCTAAATAAAATGGAAACATATAGTTAATATCACTGCCTCTCTTCCCTTTGCTGTGTGTGTAGTGATGTGTATTCCTCATGGGAGCCCTCACAGTCTTCAAGCTTGGCTAATATGTAGTGGTACCTTTGCATGCAGTGTGTATACCACTTCTTGCTAAGAATTTGCCATTTCTCTGAAATGCTACCAAAGTTACAGCAGGGAAATGCATGTGCCATCAGGGGTTCATATCCTTCCATTTCATGTCCCCTTCTATGCCCTCCTTACCTGGTACAGTGCCAGCTTGTGTATCTCAAGCTTATAATTAACTCTCGGCCTTCTAGGGTTTGGTTCATCTGTGAATTGCTGTATGGGTTGTAGCAAAAGGGGGTACGCAGACCAGCTGGACTCTGCAGGGAGCTGCAGGCTGTTGAGTCTCCATGCTGTTGGCACTGCTGTCAGTGTGTCACGGGATGCTTTGTGAAATGTGGTAGCTGCTGCTGTTTTTTGTGTTCAGGTGTGCAATAACTGAAACACTTTTAATATCTAATTGGTATGGTTAAAGTGACTATTAGCTAGATATGTTGCTTCAATGCATTGAGAGCTCCAGCCTCTCTGAATTTTTACAAACTGCACTGGGCCTGGCCAGCTGAAATCATGATCTTCTCTGGTGTTACCCAATCAATGGCTACTGTGTCTAGGTCTCTCTCCAGCTGTGGACTGGGGTTTCTAAGTGATCAAGCTGCAGTTTAGTGAGTCACTGCTCTTCAGCTGAGCTGTGTTTCCTAGTATGTGCTTTCAGCCAGATGCAAATACGAAGCAGAGCAGGTAGCCTGGGCCACTAGAGGCTGAAGTGGTATGATGGATGTTTAAGAAGCAGATGTATTCTGTAGTTGTGCAGTTTATTTCTGGTTTTCTTTACGAAGTGGTGGAACATACCTGTTTATAATTTGAGTGGAATACAAGAGATGACTTTAAAAACAAGTCTGTCTTTTTGGTTCTAAAACCCTAGGAGGATGTGTGTCTTTAGCTAATATGGCCTAGCTGCCCAGTGGTAACACCTGAAAATCTTACATCATTATCAGTACTAATTGTCCATCTGTATCTGTGTGCACTGAGTAGCTACCTTTCACTGCCTTTTCTGATTCTTTTCTTCTTCTCCCCCCCCCCACCCTCCAGGAGTTATAGCTGGAGTCCCTCTTGCTTTGAGAAGCAGAATGACTGTCTTGCAGCTCTGTTTTGAGGAGAGGGCATAGAAGGTCTGCCACTGTACTTTCTCCAGGTATGAAAGGTTTCCAGGACAGGTGTGAGTTATCAGCCGTCTTTCTTCCACAGCTTCCCATGGGTATAATAGGCACAGGTTCTTTTTCTCAAACTTCCCTCAATTAGACAAGTATGGGGCAGTAAACCTGTGGCAATTGGGTATTGCAGCTGCTAGGGAGCAACAGATCTGTCCAAGCAGCATCGTTAAGGCTGTTGAACTACAGCTTGTGCCATCCTGTTGTTCTGTTGCTGGTGACTTCATTTCTGGGCTGTGGGTGATTCTAGACTGTGTGGTCTGTCCTGAGACTTCCTCCTGTGGAGGTCCCAGACCCCCTCCCTCCTACAGAGGTGCAGGCATTCCTGGTTTAGCAGGCAAGGTCAGAACGGGGAGCAAGATCATAGCTAAATACGTTTGACAAGGCTTCTCTTGCTATATTTGCACTTACTCAGAAGGTTCCCACACAGTGTAGGTATCGTGCTTACATAATCATATTACAGAGTTGCGTTACAAGGTGCCCTGTGTCTCTTGGCTTGGGTATCTGATATGTGATAGCAGCCTGGGCTTCCTGGGTGTTTGCCCCCGCTCTGCTCACTTCAGTTTGAGTTGGATGCTCTGCTGATGCATTCTCTCCGCATTTACTTGTTTTGCATGGACTGGCTTTTAGTACCACTAAGAGACCCAGCAAGTCCTGAATGTTGCTCCTTGGGTAATGTGATCCTCTGCAGAATAACTGATTGTGAGACCCTTCTTCTACAAACATTCCCTGTTCTCAGGTACTCAAACTTTTTTGGAGTCTTTTTCCCCTCTCCCTTGCTTAGATTTTACTGTGTAATGGTATTTTGCAGCAGTCTTTCTGAGGGACAGTCTATTGCTGTTTGCCTTTTAATTCACATTTCACCTTCATTTATGGGCTTAAAATGTCAGGGATAAGTTGTCTTAATGCTTTGACTGTTGAGTTCAGTGCTACACTGCGTCATGTTGCCAAGGGCTGTGTCTGCTCAGCGGTGGAATTTGAGTGGGGTGGGTTTAGAACAGTGTCTCAAACCAGCCGTCCAGTCTTTTGTGTTTCTGATGTTTGTAGATGGTATTAATGGGAGCAATATAAAGGAACCCAAAGGAATTGCAGAAAGCAGCCTAATAACACTTTTTTAATGGTTTATGTACTTCCTTGAGATGCTGGTTATTGATGCATATTTGAGGGTTAAAACCCCAGCAAGAGAGTCTGAGGGAAGAATCCTAATGAGAACAGTGAGAGGTGGCTATGAGAAATGAAATGCTGAGAACTGAATTGTTTCCACTGCATGCAGTTATTTCCTTAGTTCAGCTGGAAGCAGTGGGCATCCAGTCAGTGGGATGTGATTGCTAGCTTAGCATCAGGCATGTTCTTTAAGCATGCTGTTTCCTTTTCCTTTCTTTTAGTGGGTTAAACCAGCTGAATGCTACTTTGTGCACAAAAGCATTTAAAACACCAAGATATGGGAAGCTGTGGAAGCTTTCAACAAGGGGGATTTTGCGTAATGATTACAAATGTAATGCAGAAAAGGGGGATGGGGGGAAGAATCGCCATTTAAGCTTTGCAAGGCTCCCAAGACAGGCTCCTTCTCCAGGGTGCAATTGATTCTGGCTTTATACCTCTGTTTTGTGTTTTAATTATTGTGAGTTTTGTTGGAGCCTTAAGTTGAATTTACTGCAGTAGTGTTGGGAAGTAGCAAAGGATGCTACCATGTGCTGGACACAGCACTGGGCTGGGACTGCAGAGACCTGCCTTTTGTTCTGTCTCTGCCACTGACTTGCTAAGCAATGCTGGGCAAGATATTCTACCTAATATGTCTCCTCCACTCCATGTGTAAGAGTTAAGGCTTCTAGTAAGGTCTGTTTGTGAAAATTGCTAGATGTATTGTGGTGTTCGGTGTAAGGGATCTAAAATTTTCCAATTTCTTTCTATTGTAGATGTGTAGTAAAAATGGTGCAGAAATACCAGTCCCCAGTTCGAGTCTACAAATATCCTTTTGAGCTCGTCATGGCGGTGAGTAATAATCAGCACTTTTACTTCTCCAGCTGCTAAGGGCTGCAACCTCAGGCCAGTGGGAGGTGGGGGACTGTCTTTTTGGCTAGCATGTCTTCGTGGCAACCTTATGGGTACATTGCAGGAACAGTGGTTTAGCTCTCATCTTTTTGTCCTTTCTTCAATTTTCCATGAAAAATAAGAATCAATCTCAGTATTTTGAGAGGCGGTTTAGTCATTAGAGGGGAAAAAAACCCAACAAAACCCAACCTTCTGTAATTACTCTTTCACAAGGAAAGAAAAATTGTGACATTCAGGTAGGCAGGGTCAGTTTGTTGCCAGACACCATCTTTACCTTATCACCAAATGCCATTCATTTTAGAATCTCTCTAGACATGATCCCAATCCATGTTGTAGGAGGTATGTATCCAGAACTTGATTCTAAATCATACCAAGTGTTTTGATTCGGTTAAAAGCTAGAAGTCTTGAAAAATTCTTCCATATTGTTCTTCCCTGTTTGCCCTGTGATTGAAATGTTTGGAGACCTCGCTCCAAATTTTGTGATTTCCACAAGGGACTTGAGGGCTGTAATTGAAGTTCATTTGCTGGTGATGCAGAAAGCTAATGTGACCATGGCAGCTTAGGTAGAGTTTAAAGATGTTTGTGATATTCTGGACTTTGTCACTGCTGTTCAAGGTGTGAGTCAAATATCCTTCTGAAAGGTTTCCTGTTTGCATTTCAAGGGCCGCACTGAGCATTTGGGCATTTGAGATGCTTGCTTATAGACTCTTGCAAGACTTTTTGTGATCTGTTGGGCATTTCAGTCTACTCTAGGGATTCCTGAGACAGTATTTGCTGCTTTTAGTCTGCTGCTTTCTTTGTTGTCTCTCTTCCCTGCTGAATAAGCACACCATTTTTTTTTTTGTCTATTAGGGATTAAGAATAAAGGTGGAAAGCTATAGCCATTTCAGGTAGCTGAAATCATTCCCACGAATGGAAGGGAGAGCTTGATGTAATACACTGCATTCCTCTTGACAATGTTGCCTCTTCTGGGTTCCTGGGAAATAAGTGCCATAAGATTTGTTTTATCCAAAACAGTCTCCAGTCTTCTATTTCCACCATTAAAATTGGGGGAGAGATTCTTTGTTTGTCCCTAAATGGGAATAATGAACCCCGAAGATAGCAGCAGTCCTCAGCTGAGAGCAGGTGCCATTCACTTTGATGCTAATTATCAAAATAAACACTTTCTTTTTGACAGTTGAGCTCCCCCCTGCCAATTCCCCCCCTTTTTCTCTTTCCAGTTTTATCCAAGTTTGCTGTGTCTGTTAACAGCTAAGCCAGTAACATGCTGTAGAAGTGCCCCAACCAGTCTGGGGCTGATGTTTGTGGTAGTGAAACTATCCTGGCCATGTTCTTTGCTCTCCCAGTGCATCCTGTGTTAGAATAAGACACCAGTACTTGTTATGAAGATACTGGTAGCCTTTGCTCTATGCATGCCTCTCCACATTCCTGTTGTATGTATTAGCCAGATAAACCTAACACCAGATGCCCATCAATAGATTGGCTGCTGACAGAGGAAGGCAGCCTCTAGACAAATCCTTTGTAAGCTTGTTAGCAGAATGCCTAGAGGCCAGGGTTTGATGGGTTTATTTTTCAAGTGGTTTAGTTTTATTTGCTTTCAGCTTTTCAGCATGACAGAACTTACAGTTTCCTGGGATTTCAGGGCTGGGATTGTAAATGTCATCCTTTAGGTGTTCAGCAAATTCCCATTGCCTTAGTGAAGTTATTAGTACTCTTTCTTACGAAGATCAAGTTACTTGTCCAGGGTCACCCAAAGGACTGTGCAATGGAGCAGGGAGCTGAATATAGACCCCTTAGTCCCACTCTAATGTCCTGTGAAAAATCATGTGTTCACAGCAGGATCTGCTTTATTATGAAGGCTGGCATTATAAAGTAGTGTTTCAATCTAGTGGCAGTCCATGCAGGCTGAGTTGGGTGCAAGCTTTGTTATCACATTTGATATGTTCAGATGGAGTCTTCCATTTGTGTGGAGGCAGTGCAGATTTTGCAGAGCTGTCAGGTGCTAGCTGTCAATTGCTGGAAGTTTTGCAGGGAGAGTGGGCGTACAGTGAAGCTGTTTTGCTCCTCAGCACGTGGCATTGCTGTTAATCTGCTTCAACATAAATCTGACAGCAGCTTCCTCAGCACTGGGAACACAACTTATTTCATTTTTTTCCCCTCAAATGCTTTGTATGAACCTTTGGAGTGCTGAGGTCTCATGCTGTGGTAATGGTAGGAAAGCAGAGGTCGTAGGTGACCAAGATACCTCCTTATTTTATGGGTCTCTGCACCCTTCAGCCTGATACACTTGTGCTTGATTCTTCATCTGTGTAATGGGGAGGATCATACTTACTGTGGTCTGTTCAGGCTATGTCATAAGGTAAGTAGTGTTTGTTAGGAAAAATATTTTTCCCCTAGAACCTCGGACATTTGGACCCCACTATAGAAAACAGTGTGTGTGCTTCATTGAGATATGAGGGTCTGAGAAATAGGGTTGTCATAGCCAAATGAGGCAAATGATTCATTGCTTCCTGGCCTTGTTCAAACACATAGTGTTTCCCATGCCTTTTTTTAAGCCCTACCATCAGGAACACAGTTTATCTTCCTTGGACTCATACAGAGTGCATGTGTGTGCAGCTCATTCCCTAGACACCACAGGGATCTGCTTGACAGATGAGCCGGTGCTTTTGCTGTTAATACCTTTGTTATTGTATGTCTCTGGATAATTGTCTATGGATTTACAGTCTGCTGCTTACTAATATTTCTGCAGCTTGCATTCTGGCATTTGTAGGTAGTAGATTTGACATATCTTCTAAGTCCTTGGAAGGAGGACCATGTTCCCCTTCTTGCTGTCTTTGCCGGTCCTGTGCATCTGAAGCTGTAAAAAGGAATCAGCTTACCAAATCTCTTCTGGTTATTCAGGATTTTTGAATTTTTTCTTTTTCTTGCTAGAAGAGTCATTCCTTCTAAAAAGATTTAACAAAGGATGCTCTTTCCACACCTGTCCAAATTCACAGTAGTCATTTTCACCTGCTTTGTTCTTAATCTGCACTTGCATTAAAGGATCACAAATGTTATGCTCTTCAAATTACAACCAGTGCCTTGCACCTTTATCCCTTATACTTGAAAAGAACCTTGATGTTTGTTATGCTTTGCTCTCTTGTAATGTTTTTCCTTTCCATTCTATCTCTCTTTTTGTTTTGTTTCCCCTTTTAAAGGGACCTGTTCCCTCAAATGGGTTGTCCATGCCTCTCTGGGCTTGATCTCATCTTTTCTTCAATTAGATCAGCAGGTCTGAGACTCCATGTGTCTCATTTTATTTTACAGCTAAGAAAATTCAAGTCTAAACTTTTTTCTTTGTGTAGTAGCTGTAGTTTTAAAGCTAAAAGTTTTTTACTAAAATGTTAGAAAGGGGAAAAATCCAGAAGGAGAGGTGTTTCTGCCACATAGCTCATGAGTGATAACTTACTCTGGATGATATAAATTGTTGTGAGCCCTCTCTGACATGTGGAGATGAGAATGTGATTTGGGTGAGCAAGTCCAAAATGCATAATTGTACAGAAACAGTTGAGAGGCAGCATTTTTAATACTATTTATTGCCGGTGAATTATTAGATTAGATGAGATAGTTTTAGCTTTGAAAGTAGTGGGAAGTCTCGTTCCCATTAATTTTAGTAGTGCACTCAGCTTCACACTTGGATTTAACATATGCCATTTTTGCATACTTTACAGTATACACTAATTTCACTTAGGATATTTCCTAATGCTACAGAACTGAAATACCACCGCCACCACCCCCCGCCAGGGACTCTTACATGGTCTTCTGTACTTGATGTATAGTTTGAGTTGTTGCAATATAGGTGTAGATGAGAAACTTCATGATGGCACTTCTGTCAATTGTTTGGTCGTCTTGCCAAATTTACAATGCACTTCACATTCAACTCTTATTGCTACTAATAGCAATTTATGGTTTCTCCTGCAAGCAAGGGGTCTTTCTGCACAGCCTGGTGCCAAGGGAATGGTAAAGGATGTAGATCCTGAAAAGGGGAATGTTCTGCTTGCAGTTTTTACGCCTTGAACCAAATCAAACCTTTATCACTTTGCTATCTGAGATTCTATCTTTTCTATGAAATGAAAGCTCTGCAAAACTCAACACTGGTAGGTTAAAGGCTGTGTTTAGTTAAAAGCTAAAAAGCTGTATGTATATGTGAAAATACGTATATATGTAACTTGACATTTAAGCTTACTGAATACAGCATATTAGCTTTATGTTTACAGCCTTTGAGTGGTTTACTACTGTTATTTAAAAATATGTCATGGTTTTGAAAAGACAGAACAAAGATCAGGCATTTGGAAGTTTGCAGTAGCATCAGCTCTCATTGCACATACCAGTTACACTCTGTGCTTAAGACCAAACTGCTCTTGAGCCTCCCATGTGCGTGATGTGAGTCAGTGCTTCTTTCTGCTTGGCCTTGTTTCTTGGTGCTGCCCATGGCATGTGTTGACACGTGTATGAGCAGCTGAGAGCCCTATCTCTTGAAAACACATGCATGGACAGCAGTGGCACATGTTTCTCACTACACTGGTTGAGTGGTAGTCTTCAGTCTAGCATGCTTCTGCTATGTGCAACATTACTTTGGGATGGGGGCAGTTGTTCTTTGGGTGCATGTGTGGTATACATGCATTTCTTACCTATGGCATCACTCAGACTCTCTAATAGATCTGTTCCATGGCAGCTCATGATTTCCCTGCCTGTGTCTGCAAGTGAAAGCTTGGTCATCTGAGGTCCTGGCCTGCCACCTGTACTTCCAAGCAGCTCTATGACTCTTTTTTTTTCTAGTTCTAGTGGCAATTCAGTGCTCTTTGCATTTAGTTGATCTGGAGTTCTTTATTTTTCAGGTAAGATAAAGTAGAAAATTAATGGGGTGTGTTTCTGTTTCTTCTCAGTATGGTTTGAGTGTTGCGGGCACTAACAAGCTGGGTGGCAGACTTAGTTCAGGCTACAAATGTTGCAGGTTTGTTTAGAGTCAGAAATTACTTCACATGGAGTAAGCAGCAGAAAGTATTCCTTCTCCATCATCTTTACTCTCTCATCCTGTAACACAGGGTCGTAGCCCATCAAAAGCAAACATCCGTGGTCCCTGTGTGAGATGTCTTTCTCACATGCCTGACCCTGCTGAAGCAGCCTTGATGATAGTCACTGTATTTGGCAGGGGTCCTCACTCTTGCCCCTGAATAATCCACCAGCAGATTGGCCTTGACTACACTGGCTGTTTGCACACTGGCAAAGCTGCTTTGCAGCCACTGAAGTTTTGCTCATTTACAGCAGTTGAGGATCTGGCCCATAGCTATGTGCAAGAGTCAAACATCCAGTATGACTAAAATCAAAGTGCATCGCTTATTTCACAATTGTCCAACATTCTTTTGTGCCAGTGCTGTTGGGGAGCTTGTATATGCAGTCTAATTGAAAGCAGCTCTTTGCTATTTAACTGTTGGGTTTAGCTGCAGGAAAAGAAACTCTGAATACTGAAGTTCAGGTCCTGGCAGCTAGAATTGCTTTCCATACACCTTTTCAACATGGTTTTTGTTGGTGCCTTTTCAGCATCAACATGTATTGTGTTAAAGATGTTAGATCTTTACGTAGCTTTATTTAATGACTTCCTGTTGCATTTAGCACATTGAGTCTATAAAGAGACTGCTTAAATCCTGCTATATCATGCATGCTCTCCTCTCTAATGCTGTGGTGTCTTAAAGGATTCAATATTTCACTGACTGATGCGGTGATGCTTTTGCAACAGAACCTCTGAGCCCTCTTTTGCTGCATAGGCACCATGGTGTGGCCCAAACAGCTTCCAGTACACATTGGTAACAGATAAAATGGGGGGTGGGGTGGGTGGGGGGTAAGAGATAAAATGGTGTGTAAAAGCAGTATAATGTACAAGGAGACTGATGTCTAGCAAGGATCACATTAGTTCTGTGGGTTTGTTTAGAGTGACAAGTTCAATGTGTGTGTTCACAGCCCATCCAGGACTCAGAAAGGCTGCTGCTGTCTTGCTACATAAGATGTGCAGATTGGCTGTCTAGGTCAACTACAGTGCAATATCTTACAGTGCCTACAGCAGAGATACACCACAGAATAATACATTTTTGGGCATTCCTATATACTTAATTGTAATTACAGACCAGAATATCCCCATCTGGAGCTCGAAGCTGTTGTCATTGTTCTGGTATCATCACAGGCTGGTTTTAAATAAAGAAAAGTAGAATCTTAACTAAAATATTTGATGCTGGTTCATAACCTCCACTTCCAAGCTGAACTCTGGAACCAGAAGAGCTCTTGCTGCAGGGAGAGCAGAGGGGTTTCTGGCAGCTGGAATCTCTCTGAAGCAGCAGTGACAGTGCAGCTGATCAGAGGGCTGTGCAGAGCAGCTGAAGAGATTGGAGTGGAGCTCTAAGTGCAGCATCTGCAGGAGTACCAGAGAAGAGGTTCCTGCAGTGGTCTGCTACCCACTGTGTCCTTGGATAGCTGCAGATGACATGCAGTAGAGCTTTGCAGTGTGTAGCCTGTATGCCCAGTGCTCAAAAGCTCCTTTGGAGCTGCTGTGACATAGATAAGGACGCAGTTTTCAGATGCGATCTGAAATGGTATTTCTGGTTAACAGTACTCTAGAGATTGAGAGAGAATCAATGCTTTAAAATAGTTAGTTTAATCCATATCACATATAACATGAAATGTCCCAATAATAATCTGAGCAGTTGTTAAAAAATGGGTACTTTTCTACAAAACAGAACCTATTCTCTTTGGCAGGATTTTTAGGTCTATAGAATTTGCCTCTTGAGTGCAGAGAAATCATCTTTGGATGTGGATGGTATGTCTGCAGCCATGGTCTGTGCTAGGTATTTTAAAGGCAGCAGCTTCCCTTGTCCCTTCTTTTTGCCATGTTTCGAAGGTAAGTTTGTTGTGATTATCAGAAGCTATTGGGTTAACATTTTATGCTCTTACAGAGGATCTAGTGTTGACTCAAGACATGATGCTTCAGTGTGACTTGATGGTTTGAAACCATGCTGTCAAGATAGGCTATAAATATCCCATCATCTTACTGCTGAGAAGCATTTGGCAACAAAAGTCTGAAAGTAATGATCTCTGTGTCAGCTGGGATGATTCTTCACAGCTGTATTCATGTGTTCAGTCCCTGTGCCCTGCCACCACCTCCTCCTGGTATTAAAAACAGGTTGATAGTGAGCAATAGTTAGTTAGGCTGAGCAAAGAGCTGACACTTCTCTTGAGATTATGGTGTGGGATGTTTCCCCTCAAGCGAGTAGAAAATGTTTGGTGAGTGCTGTTTACCGTAGCCGCTGGAAGCGGGTGGAAGAACTGCTTATTCATTTAGAGTTCTGGAGAACTGCTGGCAACATCTGCACATCTGGCCTGCTTAGTGTGCCTTGTGGGGATCATACAAGTATCTTCTTTGATAGCTTTGCATTGCTGCTGTGAAGACTCCATTAGCTTGACAAGAATGGTTTAGGAGCAGGTGGTGCTGGCACTATGTGTGGATTGGAGAGGAGATTTACAGTAATTCGATCATTCAAAGAGTCTGTACAGGATAGTCCCTTTTTTCTTTAATCATCTTCTCTAGTTGCAACACGGAGGTTTATTTCCTTGAAGGATGAGTCATGTCTCAAGCTTAATCTGATCAGTGCAGTCTAGTGCTGGAATGGATGAGCTCTAAAGTAAGCTATAGTTCAATGGCACTGCAGAATAGCACAAGGAGACACAACATAGCTGGAGGTATCGCCATTATCTTGTATTCCAGTAGCGACTAAAAGACCCTTCTCTCTTCTACTGTATGTGTAGGTGCAGAAGGCAAATAAGATCTTGAGCAGGGACTAAAAGAGGTGAGAAAATTCAGAACCATCAACTGTTTCATCTCAACCAGCATGGATTTTTTTTTTTTAAACTGCTAAGCACAGTGACCTGTTCCAAGTTTGACCATGAATTACGGCCAACTTGTATAAATTCTCACAGCAGCTTCTGGCAATGACAGATTGTCCTTCCAACTAGGCATTACTTTGTAAGCCAGCCTTCTTGATTTTTGGGGTGATTCACTGAGCAGTAGGTGTGTGATGTGACACTTGATTGCTGTTTTTTGCTCTTTAAGGTGTTAGTCACCCAAGATGTCTGCTTCCTTGCCTTCTTATTTTGGTGTATCTGTCTCATTCCACAATGGGCTATGGCAAATGTGTCCAACCAGCTAGCAGTGGTTCTTGGATAAGGCATCGCTTCCATAGCTATTTGTAAAGGCCAATGCGTTGTGCTGTTTGTGACTTGAACTGCTCCATCACCAAGTTTCTGCTTGCTGGTAAGCAGAGGAGAATGCTATAGCAGAATAGCTTGAATGGGGTATTGTTTCTTCTCAGACAGGAGTTCAGGCACGTTGGGAGTTTCCTAAGTTAGCTTTGTGCAGCTGCAGGGCATGTCCTGGTTTTAGTAGGTTTGCTGTGTCACTCAGTTGTGCCTGTATTATAATAGACAGCTGCTTCTCCCTGAATTGGTTCTTTCACCAAAATCTGAAGAAATGAGGCAAATTATTGGCTGTAGTCCAGGGAGAGATAACACTTGGTCAATGTTTGCAGCCTGGGTACTGTGGTCCAGTGGACTTCTCACTGGCAAATCTTTCTTCTTTCCAGCAAAAGTGTTTTCTCAGGCCCCAAAGACTTTTTCTGCTACTCTGCAGATGCTCTGCACCTCCTTAAAACAAAGTTCCCTTTTCCCTGACTTCAGTGCGTTTTTGCACCCCAAATATCCATTTGGTCCCTTACCACTCCCAATTGTTCCATGTCTATTTTATTTTGCACTTCTATGGCTAGCAAGAAGCAGGTACCTGTTCTAGTGATTACAAAGCAAATGGATTATTGTGTCTGAATATGTATGCAGACCCTGTGGTTCCCTTCAGTAGTTAGACTAAGTATTAGGAGGGACTGCAAGATGAAATTATTACATTTTCCTAGAAGGCCATAATCTGAAAACACCTGAATCTGGAGAGAGATACTTATGTATCATTAGAGCTGCTCAAAAGCTAGTCCAAATGCATCCACTTCCTACTTAAGTGATGAGGGGTCTTATCTTGCTTCTCATCATCCCTTTGAAAAGGGATGATGATCTGGACATCTTTAGCTCAAAAATTGATATCGTATCTCCTCCTCATTTCCTGTTCATCTGAATGTAGATGTGTGTTTTCTTCCTTTATTCTGGAAAACTGCACGTGGCTGTAACATGACCTTGAGGAATCTCATTAATTAATGCAGATTTAAAGTCTGTGTTTGATCATGAAAGGTTGAAGTGTTTTAGCTCTTAGCACAAGGATGAAGACCTATCCTTGTAATGTACTCATATAATATTGACTATAACAGTTTCTGTCTACATCACATGAATAACAGTTTAGTTCCTTCATGTATTCTATACAATATGATTTTCCCCAACAGCTGAGCTTTTACACTCACTAAGAGCAGTCTCAAGTTCATCTTGACATCATACAGGAGTCAGTCCATAGTTTTTTCCATTCCTGTGCTCTTGCTTGAATCTGGAACAGCAGATCTCCATTATGCTGTCACTAAGGAAGCCCTACCATTTAAAAAAACAAACAAACAAAGAAACCCCAAACCCTAAAGACATGATGGCCATGCAGCCACTTCAGAGCATCACTTATCAAGTAGAAGATTAATGTTTTCCTGCCAACTGCTGTTCCAAAATAGCTCGGTATGTTTCTGCATGGCTTCATGGACAGCAGCATTTAGCACCCAAGCTCTGTATATTTACTTTGCTAAAGAATCTGCATGCTGATAGGGAAAATCCAAACCAGTTTGCCCATTTGCTGTGTATTAGTGAGAAGCTTGAAGAATCACATCTCTTAGGAGACTGGTGTGGGGAGAAAGCCAGAACTGCTACCCTGGGAGTCAGTTTGCAGCTCCAAGACTGAGAGGATAATATTCCCTCTAGGATATTAAGGTGTGAAACAAGACCATCTAACAAAAGCTGCCTCTTGTTGGAGCACATTGGAACCACTCAGGACCCAGCAGACGCTGGGCTGGAAGAAATTGTCAGGAGCCTCAACATGTGCAGGAGACTTCAGTTTTTGAGATGTTTTGTTTCATACAGTCATTCAGTGCTTGGATGTCCCTGTTGTTTTGGATTCCTAAGGCCTCTGTTGTGTAATTGATTTCAAGGTTACTTCCTAGAAAAGGATGTTGAAACCTGCAGAAGAGAAACAGGAGCAGCTGTTATAAAAGATCCTGCCCTCTGGCCATGCTCCCTGGATCGTATAGGAAATGGCAGTGATACAGCTATTGTCAGTCTACAGGAGATTAAATTGGAAGGGGGAGCAAGAACACACTTGCACTGTCAATAGGTGTAACACTTTGGTACTAGGAAGGTGAAGGACTCTGAGAGGACCTCTGTGCTCTGGAGGGGAAGGGGTTAAGCAGGTGAAATAGAGGGCTTGTAGAGGTGGGTAACTTCCACTTTTCTCTGTGGTTGTGAGGCTTTAGAATGTCATTTGTTTGGTTTTGACACTTATATTCCTGTATAACTGGTTCTTGTTTGGCATCTGGCTGACCTTCAGGGCAATCTCTTCACAGATGTATTTTTTTGTACTGGTTATTGTATATTTGAACAACAATTTAGGACACTTAAGTGTGGCTTTGTTGCATTGTCCTCAGAGACTCTCTTTTCACAACGTATTTTCGTCTGTCACACTGTTGGTCCCATGAACTTTTTGGCCAGCATAGGTAAAACCACTGAGATGCATCTCCCAGGAGACTGCAGGGCAGAACCTTGGTCAAAGCACTCTCTACTGATTTCATAGTCAGCTGTATCACTGTTGATGAATCTTTCCTCAGTGTGATTAATCATTTGTCAGCTCCTGTGGCACTAAGAGGTCTGGGACTGAGATGCAGAGTCACTGTGTAAGCAGTTTGGAAGAGCCTTGTCTGTGCTACTGCTAATCTGGGTTTATGCTGTAAGGCTGGAGAGCCCCTGCTTTCCAGCACCCCATGCTATGGCACTCCCTGTGGCTGACTGGCCACATGTGTTGCCACAGCACATTTGCTCAGGCGCTCTGGGATAGTGGGGCAGGTCACGCCAGTGGCACATTCACACAAACACACGTACTTCAGGCTTGCACAAATTTCCCTCGTCTTCCCTTCAGTGTGAAAGGATGATGTGACACTACTTGAAACCTTGAGTATCTGTTATGACTTTCCTGTATGTTTTAAATTATTTTATCTAGAAATTGTTTCACTTGTAAATTTTTTCATTTATTTTCAATTTTTTTGAATTTTTTAATTCCAACAGGCTATCATCTGTATCTAAATGATTTTTTTAACACTTTGGATGCACCCAAAACCAATTAGTTATATTTCCAAGCAAAATATCTGAGAGAGATTCGAACAGATCCCAAACCCCTCTGTCTTTACCCAGCTCTCTTGTGAAACTTAATATGTAATTTCAGTCTGAGGGAGATAACTGCAAAGATTTAAATGACGTTTGTACGTTGGTCACATTATGTATACAGTCCACTACAAAAAAACAACATTGCACTGTTTTTTGCAGCAATTCTGTTGCAAGAAATCTGGGAAAAAAACAGCTTGATATAGGGAAGGACACTGGTGGGGCTGAACCACTAGCCCTTGTGAAATGGTTGTTTTGGGTACAAAGAGAGCATGTTAATCTGAACCTTTAAGGACATAACTAATGTAAACTGGGTTGTTGAGATAGTTTGCTTGGTAAATCAGGTGTCTGCAGTTCTCCAGCTTGCCTAGATAGCTCCTGCTGCTATGCAACTCCTTTGGTATTTTATTCAGTCTGATCTGCTGTGAAGTCAATACTGGAGACTGATCACACTAGAGAGGAGCCCAGGCCAGGATTCATCCTGACGTGTTAGCTTGCTTGGGCTGGAGGGTTTGCAGGAGGCACACAAAGTGTTATCTGGTTCTGCCTGTCCATGTTAATCCCAGTGGGGTTTAGAAGAAGGTGGGGGGGAGTGGCTTTGTGGAGCCATTCTTTTTGTATATATATTTGACCCTGTTCAAGACTTGGTCATCAAGGTGGTTGTCTTAAAGCAATATTGTGAGTATGCATGTAAGAGAAAGTAGTGGCACAATACTGCTGTTATTCCTTCTGGGGAACAAGGGGCAGAGAAGGGAGAGACAAATTGTAGTTCCTATATACTAGTCAGTGCACTTACTGCAGCAAGGAGATGAAAGAACAAATGCAGGCAGATTAGCAGCTGAAGTATTAAAACAAGCTAATACTAAGTACTCCATGCCTTTCATTTCCCTGGGATATTCTGTTGTTCACCTCACACTCTGCAGAATCATAGAGGAGGTGAAAATAACAGCTAGTTCTGGCAATGGCTTGAAAAAAAAAATTTCTCTGTCTTTGATTTCCCTCAGTTTCTCTGTTGGAGCAAAAAGGTACTGTTGTGTATAGATACTGATTTTGATAAGAGGATGCTGGGAGCACAAGACGAATTACTCTCCTGATAGCTCAGTCTCTTTAGTGCTGAAAGTTCAGGCATGTTAACAGTAAAACTTCATTGTGACTGCAGCATGGTGCTTCAGCTGTCCTTCATATGATCTCAGGCATCTTGGGCTGCTGTATTTTTAGAGGAGTTGTGCAATGAAAATTAGCAAAGGACTTAATATCAGTGTGCGAAAGGGATTCTTTCTCAAATATGGAAATGTTCCACCTATTTAGGTGATGGGTTTGGGCAGTTACCTTAGTTAATCACTAGGGCTGTGCACAGACATGCGCCTCTCCACCCCAACCTTTCTTCATTCTCCAGATGTTGTTTAGCTGTCTGAAAGAGTGACTGCACTCTGTTAGTAGTTATCCTGGTCTTGGTTTTGCTAGATTTAATGACAGTTTATTAGGAAGCATGTCTCCAGCTGGGACAAGTGCATAGTTAGAGGAGAAAACCACCAGCTATGTGTTCAGATCCAGTGGCTTGATCTTCAGAGCCAGAGGTACCTAGATTCAGGCGGGGAGCTTCAGATTGGCCATTACGGTCTTTCAGTGGCAAGGAGGCGCTTACAGCTCAGTAGTACTGGTGAAGCTGTTGAAGGGAGGCCTTTGGAGGGTATCTGTGCTTTGATTGTTCATTGTCCTAGTAGAATAGCTGTTGTTTCTCTGCAAACTCCCTCAAATGTTCATGGCACAGCTGCTTTGCACCTCTTAAATTTGTAGGAAATCATGAGTACTTGGGACAACAAATCCTTGGCCAGCCCTAATCCTGATCCAAAGAAATAGATGGTGTTGGCTCAGCCTTTGCTTCCTATGGTTAGTCCTCGCTCATTGAATGTAGAGCCCTGGAACGTACAATCTTACCTGCTTGCCTGGAGCTGTGAGCCAAGGTGGTGGAGAGCATGCCTGAGTTCAGGCAGCAAGGGACATGGTGCTGCGTAGCTGAGGGTGAGGAGGGCCTGGCATGCCTTGCAGGAACAGAGGTGCAGGACTTCAGGGGAATTTAGGCAGACTTGTGATTTGTGGTTGTTGTGGTTTAGCCCCTGTTGGCAACCAGGCACCACACAGCCACTTGCTCACCCTCCCCACCCCCAACCCCCTGGGATGGGGGAGAGAATTGGAAGGGTAAAAGTAAGAAAACTCATGGGTTGAGATAAGAACAGTTTAATAATTGAAATAAAATAATAGTAGTAATAAAAATTGTAATGAAAAGGAGAACAACAAGAGAGAGAAACAAAACCCAGGAAAAAACAAGTGATGCAACAGCTTACCACCTGCTGACTGATGCCCAGCCAGTCTCTGAGCAGCAATTGCTGCCCACCGGCCAACTCCCCCCAGTTTATATACTGAGCATGATGTCATATGGTATGGAATACCCCTTTGACCAGTTTGGATCAACTATCTTGGCTGTGCCCCCTCCCAGCTTCTTGTGCACCTGGCAGAGCATGGGAAGCTGAAAAAGTCCTTGAGTAGAGTAAGCACTGCTTAGCAACAACTAAAACATCAGTGTGTTATCGGTATTATTCTCATACTAAATCCAAAACACAGCACTATGCTGGCTACTAGGAAGAAAATTAACACTGTCCCAGCCAAAATCAGGACAGCTGTCAAGCCTGGTACCTATGGACAATCCTAGTACTATTCTCATGTGATTTTTCTGGCACTCAAGGTGTTGTTTAGCCTCTGCACTAGCTGCTGTTTTCCAAAGCCATGGGATTAACTGGGGCAGCCTTCTTTTAGGGTAAGGTTTTCAGTTACACTTTTTGCAAGTGTGATAAGGGTATGTGTAAGGAGGGCATGGGACAAACAGTTGAAAAATAGTTGCTAAATGTTCTGGTATTCCAGTGGCCTTACAAAGGTGTTCACAGCTTTCCCTCCTGAATGCTGAGACTGGTAACTAAGAATGAGTGGTCTGGGTGGCCTGGAGAGACTCTTGCTTGTGCATGCTAGAATAGAAAAGATTAGCAAGGGAAAAGAGGGTAAAGGTTTTGACCTCAAGATAGCACTAGATGGTGGTTTGGAGTCTGGAGGATTGGGAGAGGCCAGGTAGAGGCATAAGTAGGAAGTATTAACTTTGCCTGAGAAGATTAATGTGCTGGCAACTGCAGATATCAGAGTAGGTAATAAGGGTGCACCCCTTATGCTCTGTGATCCTTGAGGAAAGTGCAGTATACCAGCAGTGGATAGCTGGAAGCATCCTGCAGCAGTGCCTGACGGCCATCTGTGAATTTGTCATAACAAATTAAGCTTCTTAAAGCAAGGAGTGTGCTGCTGTTGTATGGAGCCAGGTGGATTGGTGTTGGAAATAGTCACTTGCCATGGGAAGCTTTATACTTATCTAAAATGCTTTAGTCACAATCAGGAGAGAAAAGCACAGGTAGAGGCCTCACAGATATGGGGAAAGTTCTCCAAGAAATGTGGCAAAGCAAGCAGAACATTACTCAGTGACTTGGAGAGGATGATTTAAAGACCTGTGTACTTTGCTGATGGCCAGAACTCCAGCTGGTAGTCTGCTTGCACTTTCTTCCTGATACTAGAGTAATATGATAGTCTGAAATAACTGCTGTTCCGTTTGGAGGTCTAGGAGCAGGAGATATGGAATGTATCCTTAAGTGCCTGAGCTATTTTAAGAGCAGGTGGTATTCACAGTGTCAGGCTACATGAGTATGTGTGGGGCAACCAGCCTTTGAACTGCTGTGGTAATGGAGAATGCAGCAATCCTGAGTGTGCCCATGGTGCTGTGCGTGTGCTGACAACTGAGCTGATCTTGACCATTATCACATGAATGTTTTCTTCTCTGGTAGACAGAAATATAAATACTTGAGAGAATTATGTGCTGTATAAAATGATTGTGTCTTATGGAAGACTGAAAGATGGCAGCAGTTCACAGAGGTTAGGCTTGTCTGTGTGATGATAGCAAAAAAAAAAAAATCTTATGACCAAAATGGTATAGCTCTCTGAGAGCGCAGTGGGGAAAAGCACAGGTTCTCCTGTCACAGCTGTGGTTTAATCTTGGGCTTCTTGTGCAGCTTGTGCTAGTGTTCCTTCAATTAAATATTTACAATAGCCTCCCCACATGCAAGGCATTTTTCAGAAATCCAAGGAAGACATTCCATCCCGCAAAGACCTTGCAATATAATGAGAGATGGAGAGGTTAGGGAAAGAGCAACAATAGGTAGCATTTATGCAAGTTAACTTTGTCTGGAAGTGCCATGGAAAGCTGGATTTTTGCTAGAGCTGATAAAAAAAGCTTTGGATAAAAGGCTTGTCAGAGGGATGCAGGTTAAGTAAAACAAGGAAGATTTTGGAACCAGGACAGATTTGTTTTAGAAATGGATAAATCAAGGTAAAGTGAGTAGCCAATAATTGGTGGTCTTACCCTTGATAGTCTAGGACAACTAGAACTGTTTGACACATCACATTTTTAAGGCACAGGAGTATTCAATCTTTTTAAATAACCTCTTCATAGAGGCAATATGTCTGACTTGAATTTTATTATCTCTGGGTCAAGTCTTTAGCTAGCAGAAATCAACAGAGCTGCACTTGCTTTTGCTAGCTAAAGATTAGGTTTCTGGTGTTCAAGTTATTATGAGTCCCCTTCCCAGTTCTCTAACAAGAGGCTTTTGTTTCTACTTCATGTGTGAAAGAAAATTTAAGACATGCTTAGCTTGATGACTGACATGAGTGGATGCTGCCTCTGTTCATAATTATTTTGCTTTAACTTCAACCCTGTGTTGGCTCCCCTTTTCCCAGAGGTGAAGGGCATCTGTTTTGTTGGACTCTTGCTGGAAGGGAAATAATTAATTTGGAAGGAATTAAAGTTGATCTAGTCAGAAGCTGAAATTTGTTCTGTTTTCACTTCCAGGCATATGAAAAGCGCTTTCCTACATGTCCAGAGATCCCAGTCTTCCTGGGGAGTGAAATTCTGCATGAATCCAGGAGTGATGATGGAGCTATACATATCATTGAACGGAGCTGCAAACTGAATGTGGATGCTCCTAGGCTGCTGAAGAAGGCAAGTGGAACCTAGGGGGCAAACAGTCCTGGGTTCTGTTGGCTGGCTTAGATAAAGGCTCCTAAAGTTACACTCTCTCTCTCTCCTACCCCCCCGCCCCCCACTTTTGGTTCTCAGATTGCAGGGGTAGAGTATGTTTTTTTCATCCAGAAAAACACAGTGAACTGGAAAGAGCGAACTCTCCTCATTGAAGCCCACAATGAGACTTTTGCCAACCGTGTTGTCGTCCTTGAGACCTGTAGCTACTCGGTAAGTGCCTTGTTTCTACCTGTCTGTGAAGGAAGTGTTGAAAGTCATGTGCTAACATACAGCTTGAAGTTGCTTGAATGAATTTGAACACTGGACTGTCATGTAAAATGATTAGATACTCTTAGACTGGAAGGCTCTTGGGTCTTAGGATGTGGGCTTTTTCCAGTGCTTTCATAGGGCTTGAGAAAGTTTTTTAGGTTGATTGTGATTCTCTGATTGGAGTGTTAGGCCCTAGGGTGAGAGTAGAAAACATGGCTGGTGCTCCAGAACTGATGATGTTCCCTGAGTTTTTCTTTTGGGTTGAAATTCAAGTTAATAAAAGCATCTGGAGCTTGGGCATGTATTTAGATCTGGAGGTTTAGAAGGAAACTGTTACTATCTGTTAGGATGAGGGCCAGAGTAAAGTCTGGTAATTAATTTTGCCCACAAATAAGTGGAAGTTTTAGCATCTTGTAATGATCTTCATGCTCTAAATATTCTGAGAAGGGTCTTGAGCCTTATTTGTGGCCTTGGATATCTCATTTTGTGGCTGCCTTCAGCAACGGTGTGCCATTTCATTGTAATTGTGCTATTAGGGCTCAGTCACCATTAA
This sequence comes from Pelecanus crispus, assembly GCF_030463565.1. Classification (NCBI taxonomy): domain Eukaryota; kingdom Metazoa; phylum Chordata; class Aves; order Pelecaniformes; family Pelecanidae; genus Pelecanus; species Pelecanus crispus. Next base: position 18,794,456 of record NC_134653.1, read on the forward strand.
ATAGCTTCATCTGTTTCTGGAAGCAATCAGATACTGCTTCTTGTTCCCTAAACAAAAGTCCAGATCCTGTTACTTACCTGGCCTTTTGGCAACTGGACAACAGCTCAGCTTCTTGGGAGTAAGCAAACTGTAAGTAGCTTCTGTTTCAAGCAAGACAGAGTTGAAAAGCTATTAACATTTTGGATTGTGAAGGGGTTTCCTGAGCCAGAGATCGCTTGGTGGCTACGTGGGGCTTCCTAAAAACTACAGTAAATCAGACTTCCATCATTGTGAAAGGCACTGACAGATCTGAAACGCTCTGGAATGGCTCAGACATTGTCACACTTGCTGATTTTGGCTGTGGTGCCTCCGGCTCATGTCCTTCGGAAGGAAGCGTCAGTAGCTGGGCTTTGAGGGGAGCGCTTTTCCTGGAACAGGGTGGGAGCTAGCTGACTGCATCCTCAAGATGGTTCCCTGCTCTATTTTTACCAGTTCCCTTTTCCCTGCCAGAGTGCACCGGAAACAGGTTTATTCTCATATTTCCTTTTCTGCATTGTTCTCTGAAGCAACCTGGAGAAATATGATCCTGCTTTTGCAGTTACTCAATATCTCCCCTGGGGGAATTTGTGTCCTTTATAGAGCTCATATCTTTGTATGTGGGCTGGAGTTTTTTTCTTTCTTGTCAGTCCGTGAACAGCAGCACCTACAGAGAAAAGGCAGAGCCCTCTCAGAAAAGGGTTAAGTGTAAAAGAGGAAAAGATTATGTAGGTTTTTGCCATATGTAGAGTAACTGAGGGGAAATTGCTAGAAAGGAAAGGTGGATATTGAACTGACAGTGGGAAAACTCCCTGCTCTGCCATCTCTCCTGTGTTTTGGGGAGAAGACTGACATTGGTGGCTGAGTTTCCTATCCAAAACTAGAAGTAAAACTGTTTTGCATTTGTCTTGCTTTGCAGATGTAGGGGTTTTTAACTGCATGTTCTGAGAGGCCATCCCTGTCCTTCTGTAAGGAGATCTTGAAACCATCATGTTAACATGATGGTTTCAAGTGGGCAGTCTCACTACTATTTTAGTGCAACTTCTGCTACAAATATTACTGTTCAGGTCTGCTGGGGCAGAGATCGGTTTTAATCTTGATTTCCTTGTGCACGTGAAGAATGCTGGGTTAACCACAAACATCCATATGTCCAGTTCATGATGTGCTTCTATTACTCTGAGAGAATTAAACTGACTGTTAAATGTGGGTCTGTCAGTGCCTCATAGGAAGCCTCTTCTGCCCCCTCACTCTGTAGCTCTGGAGATTAAATAGCCAGTCTGGTACCAGCGGCAAGGGCCCTGCCATAATGTGAACTCTCTGTTACCATCCAACCGTATGTGTATCTTTGGGCCTAGGTTCACCCTGAGAATGAAGAGTGGACTTGCTTTGAACAGTCTGCATCTCTTGATATCAAGTCATTTTTTGGCTTTGAAAGCACAGTGGAAAAAATTGCCATGAAGCAGTACACTTCAAACATCAAGCGGGTAAGATGGGATTCCCTTTGTGCTGTAAAAACAAAATCAAACGCCTGCTCTCAGTGTGCCTCTATTTTCTTTTCTGTAAAATAGACCCACTATAGTTTTATATACTCGCGTATGTCTCTGAAATCCCTCAGTAGGGCAAACAAAGAAAAAGCCAGTGTGCAATGAGCAAAAACAGCCTGCTCGCTGGAATGTGTCTGTGCAGGGGAGGGAGCAGGCTGTACCAGAGAAGGATCACAGTGGATGCTGTGAGTGCCAGGCTCCTCAGACACTGAGGACACTGTTCTTGTGCAGGAAGAAAAAATCATGGGTAAAAATCAGCACCCTGTCTCTCCAGTAGCTTGAGCGGAGGCATTTCCTTTCAGTGGCCTTTTCCCCTGGGCTGCAGAGGAACAGGGCAGCTAACTGATGGTTTGGGAGCAGGATAATGGGATAAAAGTGTTGTTATAAAGGTAGCTGCATCCATAGCATTGGAATTTGCCTGGCCAGCGTTATAATTCATCATTTGTGTGGTGCTTTCATACTGAAATTTTTCTAACAGGGTCATGCAGGTGGAAGGATACAACTGTTTCATTTCTATTTATCTCTAACAGCATTAGTCATCTGTCCTGAGGAAAACTGTTCTGCACCTTGCTGATTTTGGGGAGATGGGATTGTTTTTTCCTAATGGGAGTTTTCCCCTTCAGGGCAAGGAAGTGATTGAACACTATCTGAAGGAGCTGATCTCCCAAGGGATCACCTTCATCCCCCGCTGGACACCTCCCCAAGTGTGTGGACAGAAAGATGAGCGAAACCTGGCTGTTGGACACAATGCTGATGATGTGCCACTTGAGTCTGGGGCTCGTGGAACTACCAAAGAGCAAACTGGCAGCTCCTGCCCTCCAGCAGAGGCTGTCAGCCCTGATGGTATGCACTGTCCAGGCAGTAGCAGCTGCTGGCAATCTAAATGCCTTGAGTAGGACTCACTAATGAGTTTATTTTTATTTTTTTGGCATGAGGTTTTTCTTCTGGATTGTGGGTGGAGAGGAGAGAAAGTTATTTTCTTTCTTCAAGAGAAACACCAACAGTGGAACTTTTTTTCCCAAAAACTGAAAAGCCAAGAGAAACTGTGCGTGCAGTATGGTTTTGTTTGAACTTAGAAAAAAAAAACTTGGGCTTGATTACTTTATACCTTAAATTGGAGAAACTTAAAGGTATCTTGAATATGCTATAATAATGAAATATTTTGGCTGTTTCAATGTTAATGTTCTTGGGGATCGGTTTGGATGTTTTTTGCCCCTATATTAAGCCAAGACAAACTTGCAGAATGTTGCCTAATGCATTTCTCACACAAAATGTCTGAATTGGACTTTATCTTTCTGTGTGTTGATCTGATGAGATCTTCTAGACTACATAAAATTCTTCTCTGACAAAAAGAAATAGGAGGGGCCTTTTACTTTAGAGCTGTGGTATTAGAAATAGGAGCTGTCATTCCTCAGAAGGAAAGACAACACTTGTTTTGCTGAGTGTAACTAGGGAAAAAGCTTGGAATTCGGTACTATCAATGGTTCTGGTCTTGCCAGACCTTCTCCGATAGCTTCTCTGTGTTGGAATCCATCTGAAAAAAGGATCGAAATCCACACAGGAGCTGATGATAAGAAATGTTCATGTGCTTTGAGGTTAAAGTTAATCTAAGAGTGGCAGAGCCTATCTAGCAGAAGAGGAGAGTAGCTCTTATTTTTCTGCTTATATTCATGTTTAGGAAGTGATTAGCTTCACTGGGACTGCTCCCCAGCTTACTAGCTCTGTGGATTTGGTGGGGGTGTAGCACTTATCCAATATAATTTCTGTATTATCAGTCAGCCACAGCATATCCTGTGGGTCTCCAGGCCTTATTCTATAGTTAAGGGTATCTGCTGAAAAAAAATCCTGCCTGATGAAGAGCTAGCTTGGAGGTCCTCCTCTCAGCCTTCCTCCTGATGTGCCTGCATGCTTCCAGTACAGCTGCTGACCCGTGCTGCTTCCCTTTGGGTACCACGTTCTCCTTGCTGGCATCTGCACATACAAGCATCAGATGACACATCTGCTTCTATCTCTGAATGCTGGCAGACTTAAGCCCCTTGTCCTTTGTCTCTGATCTAGAGGGACCTTGAGCTGGTGGTATGCACAGGACTTCTCATGCCAAAAATCTCCCTTGCTGAAATGGTAGTGTTATTCTCCCTTTCCATCTGGTGTCTGAAAGTGGAATAACATTTCAGTTTTCAACTATCTGCTTTTTAGCCTCTTGTCATTGGAACTGTGTGTGAGATCTTTAGGACACCAGGGGATTTAAGTGCCCAGGTCTTAGAGTGGTTAATGAGATGAGTGCCATAGTCCTGGCTTGTTCTTTTTTTGTTTGTTTATTTTTTTAAAGCTCCTGCTGGAGCAGTTCAGGGCTGAATGAAATATTAGTGTTCTAAGAGACAGGCAGAGTGATCTAGCTTTGGTACCTTACATGCTGTCTGTGTCCTTCATACCCTAATCACTGTGAGAATATCACTCACTTCCTGCAGGCAGTTAAAATGAAGGCTTCTGTGCTCTTCCAGTGTAAATCATAAGCAACCTGATGTGTAGAAACAACTGCACATGTCCTTTCTGGCTATGCTAAGTCTCCTCTGAATTGTTTTTTTTTTTTCTCCAGCTGACAAATTGGATGCTGATTATATTGAGAGGTATCTGGGCCAGCTCACTCCAATGCAAGAGAGTTGCTTGATCCGCCTTCGTCAGTGGCTTCAAGAAACGCACAAAGGCAAGGTGGGTAGGTGAGGCAGAGAGTACCCCTTTGCAAACCTGAACACAGTTTTCTCATAGCTTGTGTACCTTCAACCCCACAATAAAACTCAGGGCTGTGGACAACTTGTGTGTTGAGACCGAACTGTTTCAGCAAGGTTAGGTAAAAGGCTAGGCATGGACAATGGTCTGTGTGACCTTACAGTGGGATCCAACAGTATCACAGGCTGCACCTGCATTGCCCAGTTCAGTCCTCTCAGTATTGAAAAGGCTACTCTGTGGTCCGTGAGCATAGTGCGTTTGCTATGTACTTAGAGTAGGCATTGACCAGGGCTTGGTGGCCCAGACTGGCCTGTCTGGATGGGTTGTATTTCCCAAGACGTGCAGGGTGGGGTGGGATAAATGGTTAGCTGCACTGGTGGTGCCTCCCCTGTCTCTGGGCAGATGCTGCTCAGCAGAGAGGCAGTTGGTAGCACTGAGCTCTTGGCTGCTGCACATCAGCAGCGTGCTGTGCATGTTACATAGAACATCAGGCAGGTTGTATAAGCTTGTACAGCCAAGGGCTGAATTCTTTTGAGGAGAATTCATTCTGTTCTTGTTTTAATCTCCTTTATCAAAATGTACTATTTCAAAACCACACAGGATTTGGGAAGTAGAGACAGTCTCACCTTATGATGTGAGGTACATTGTGTAAGCCTCCAAAATAGAGGAGCTGAGGGCACTAGACTGGGGGAAGTACAGCTGGAGTTGGCCAGTTAGTATGGGTGGAAACATTTTTCCCCTGAAAAGCAACATGGGTACTGTGGGCTATATGTATCTCTGCTTTGCTGTAGGATTCAGCAGCTGCTTGTGCTCCTCTGGGTTGAAGGGGAGTCTCTATATCAGGCCAAGAGGGTAACTGGTATGTGGCTGAGAAAATAAAAGACCCAATGCAGCTTGAATCCCTCTAGAGGGATCTAACTCCAGATTTCCCAGTGGAGAGAGATTGGGTGGTAAGGAAAGGAAGGACCAAGGATAGCAACAGAGTAATTGGGTGGGCTGGATAGGTAAAGAGTGCTTAGGAAGAGGGGAAAACAGGAGAAGGATGGTTGGAGCAAGTGATCTCCCTTGAAAACAGAGTACAGCTAGATAAGGTTTTAATAGGAATAGCTTCCTGGCTTAGAAGCTAACTGCTCAGTCAGTCACATAGAATGGGTTAGGAGGTACTCCACACTCATGAGCTTTGGAAGATTTTAATTTTTTTTTTCCTTTAACTGGCCTTTCCAAAAGGGACTACTGTTTGCAAGGAGCTTTGCCAGTACTTTCTACATGCCTTGCTGTATCTTTCTCAGAGCTGAGAAAGAGTATGTCTCATCTGAGTATAAGGAGTTTAAGCATGATTTTTAAAACCCTGTTTTTTCTTGGAAAAACTGTGTATCACCTATGTAGAAATAAAAGGTAACAAAGATTTAGGGCTATAGTTCTGTTGTTACTGAACTCGTGAAGAAGTCCCCTTCTGTGTGAGTGTGCATGTGGATTTTGTTGGTACCTATGAACGTGGATGGAGAAACAGTTACCAGAAAACTGCAGGCTGAAGAAGAGAACAGTACACGTTGAGGTAGTGTGTGAGTGTCTCTGAGCAGCTGATAAGCTCCAGAGACTAACAATGCTGTTGAATCTGCAAGAGCTGATACATTCAGAACACCAAACATCTGCCAAATCTAAGGCCACTGGTATGTGGTGGCATCAACAGGTTGTATAACATGGACCATGTCCAAGAGTGGTGGCTGCTAGATGCAGGTAGAGACTACAGGAATATAAATACATCTGATGGAACAAAGAACCCCTTGAAGGACTGTCTGAACACCTACTGCAAGCTGCTATCCTGTCACTGTGATGCTCTGCCTCTGAGTAAACAGCTGGGGCTGGCCTCCCAACTAACAGGTAACTGTGAGTATGTCTGAGTGAACTGTGTGAATGTTACCTGCTGATAATAACAGATTAACTAATAAAACTTGATCTACTAGATATTGTTTGTGATCCATGTCTCCCCCGATTCAACCTCCTGTCAGATAAAAGGGGCTTGACAACAAGCAGACACAGAACAAAGTGGGCAGGGATGAATTCCCAAGTATAGTGATGCTCTGAAATATAGGACATGAATCTTTTCAGGTCTACGGTATTCTGTCTGGTAAAAGTGTGGACTCCTGTGTGGTAGGAGATATCTCAGCTATTGGGTATCCAGCTGAAAATGAGCCCTAGGTGAGACTAAGACAGTGAGACTATCCATGTGTGATCTGCAAGGATCTCGGTTTCATTCTAAATGCTTGCCTGTTGTCTTCTGTGTGTTGGTGTGTCATGTTCTGTCCTGTGTCCCCCCCCCCCGCCCCCCCCAGTCAGAGCCTGGGGAATGGAAGCTGGAGAAAGTCAAAGTGACAACACATGAGAAAAAGTGAAACTGCCTCTTGGGTGCTTGGAGCTCTGTGAGTGTGCATAAGCACTTCTGCTTCCTGACAGCTGCTTGCTGTGTTTAGGTACCTTGGCAAGGTAGAACATATTGCTGAGCGCTCTTAGTGACAGCTGGGAGCTGCCTTGGACCCTTTGCGTAGGCTTTGTGAGCTCTGTTCCCTACAAGGTCTTGAACAAGTAGGAAGGATGATGGTGGCTATTGAAACGTCATTGTAAATCCACTTACTACTCACCTGTTTGCTTCTCTTGCTTGCCTGTCAGAATAATAGAAAATCAGGAACTTGTCCTATGTGACTTGAGTTTTCTCTGGAGAGGCTGTTACTGGCTGTGACTATCTGTTCTTTTAATTTGGAGCAGGGATGTCCTTATTCTTCTGTCAAAAAATATTTGTAGATGTCCTGTTTCTTGGAAAATGTCCCTTCTTGTTTTTGTCCTTTTCATCCTATTTCACTATCTATTCCCTGTTCCTTCCAAAGCAGACATTATTTTTTCTAATCAGATTTACTATGGCTTTAAAAAAAACTTCAAATGGTGTTAAAATTGCAGATACTTAAAGCTACTAATTGATGGCTTTGTACCATGTAGAACAGTACATGTAGTTTCACTAATAAATAGAAAAACAGGCTGAAATTAAAACTTCATTTTCTTGAATATGGCAGTTACTGCTTTGGACAAAGATAATGAAGAGACTAATTCCTCTTGGAGTGGAGTAACTCCCCTTAGAGCTCCCTGCCATTGGTCCAAACAGAAGCGCTGAGCTTGCCTCTTACCTATAGCTGTGTACAGTATAGGTTTAAGATATTAAAAGCAGCAAAACCTTCTAACAACCATGCCTTCTCCTGCAACTTACAGGAGATCTAGGGGCTGTTGTAGATGTTTGTGTTTTTTGTCTGTTGTCTTGTGAACAACAGCTTCCTCTGAGCAGCAGAAATGCAAATGTAAATAATCTGATAAAAATTCTGCTGTCTTTTTAATCTTGCTATGATGCAGAAAATTTTGGTGGCATTCTAAATACATCTGACATCCTATTTGGGAAGGCTGCCCTTTTCTATGACATACAAATGCAGTACTTGCAAAGTGTTAGAATACGCTGAACAGTGTTAATCTCCCATCTCTTCAGGTGCTTCTAGGCTTGGCTTTAGGCTGCCTGAACTCTTTTCTTTATGTGGAATCTTGCAGTTTCACACCATTTTGTGAAACTGAGATTGCTCCCAGCCTGACACTGCTCTTTGGTTTCTGTTTTCATGAGCATGTCAGTGAACAAACAAAAGAGCTTTGACTCCTGAACATGTGCTTTTTTTGTCTTACAGCAGGGCTCAGATTGCTTGCGTTGTTCTAAGCACAGTACAGATATTCTGGAGGAGACTGTCCCTGCTGACAGAACTTGAATTTTTAATGGAAATTTGATGTAGTGAATGAGGTCAAACAGTTTTGGGGGAGTTGGGGTGAAGGGACTGAGAAACCACAGCATCTGCAGCTGTAATCCAGTTGTTTTGGCAACTGACAGACTTTTAGTCAAATTTGGCACTTCTATGGAATCTGTCAGGATTATTGTTGATTCCTGCTGTCTAGTATTACTGGCAATTTTTCTTTGGTTTTCAGCTAGGGGAACACAGGAGAATTGGAAGGAGGTTGGAATAAGCCATTCTACAGACTTGATTTGGGAAGGCTTTTGTGCCTGTGGTGCTAGAATTACTGATAGAAAGTGTTGGGATGAGTGATAGAGAGAGGAAGATGGTATCTTATAGTTCTGGTTGATTTGTTTGTTTTGGCAAGAGCTAGTATGATGTGATGGGGCAGGGAAGCCTGTGGAAGAACTCAAAAGCTTTCCTGTTCGAATACCACCAGGGAAGCATGGTCAACAGCAAAGCAGAAGAAGGGCCTGTAAAAGAGCTGAAATTGGTGCTACTGGGTAATCATTCAAAGACTGTACAGTTGTGATCCCCATCCAAACAGTGTGTGCTTAACTTGGTTAACTTATTACCTGTGGATGCTTTCCATCATTTGCTAATTTGCCCTGTGGGGAGGTAAGCTTGCAGCTCTATTACTTTCATTCAGAATTTTGTTTGTCCTTGTAGATAGCTAGCTGAAGGAAATGTTAGCCAGCCCAGAGTTTGCTGGGGCTTTTTGCAATTGGATCAGTGAAAGGCTTCTCACAGGCTGTGCCTGTGCACATGCAATGCTCAGATAAATATCAGGCCCATATCTCTGAAAGGGGCATGAACTGGTCACTTCTTTTGTGCTCCTAGCACCATCTACTGTATTCAGATGGAATAGTTAGGGAGGGAGAGGGAATGTAGGTTTAATATTTGTTATCTCAGTTTTAAGAGATTAAAAACTGGTGCATGCTCTGCAGGCTTTATGAACAGTGGTACAGGTAACATACCAGTCCTGATACTTGGATATTCTCTTCTCTCAGATCCCCAAAGATGAACATATCCTTCGATTTCTGCGGGCTCGTGACTTCAACATTGACAAAGCTCGAGAAATGCTCTGTCAGTCACTGTCTTGGCGAAAGCAGTACCAGGTGGATTACATCCTACAGTCATGGAGGCCCCCAGCCCTCTTAGACGAATACTACACTGGAGGATGGCATTATCAAGACAAAGGTTAGAAGCTGCCCCTTACATTGATACTACAGCACCATTTGCATTATATGACCTCATAAGTAACCTGGGATTTTTGGCAGAAGTTGTACTGACGCTTTAAACACTAACAAAGCAGTTGAAGACCTGTAAATAGTCACTCTGTTTTGCTGTGATTTTGTTGTTTTCTCTGCACAGATCAGGCAGACTAGAGCTAGCGCAGAGCAGCATCTCTTTGATAAGGTTGCCTTTGGATATGATTTTTATCCTTTTCAAATATTTAATGTGGCCTTTATAAAAGGTACTAGAGTGATAGACTGGGAGACTAGAGTACTTCCCTCTTTAAACCTTTATGTTTGTTTTGAAGATGGACGACCGCTCTACATCCTTCGTCTTGGCCAGATGGACACAAAAGGTTTGGTGAAAGCTCTGGGAGAGGAATCACTGCTGCGACATGTAAGTTGTACCTTCATTTATATCAGAAATCGTGTGGCCAGCAGGAGTAGGGAAGTGATTGTTCCCCTGTACTCAGCACTGAAGAGGCCGCACCTTGAGTACTGTGTTCAGTTTTGGGCCCCCCACTACAAGACAGACGTTGAGCTGATGGAACATATCCCAAGAAGGGCAACAAAGCTGGTGAAGGGTCTAGAGCACAAGTTTTATGAGTGGCTGAGGGAACTGGGGTTGTTTAGCCTGGAGAAAAGGAGGCTCAGGGGAGATATTGCCACTCTCTACAACTACCTGAAAGGAGGTTGTAGCAAGGTGGGTGTCAGTCTCTTTTCCCAAGTAACAAGTGCTAGGATGAGAGGAAATAGGCTCAAGTTGTGCCTTGGGAAGTTTAGATTCAATATTAGGAAAAATTTCTTCACCAAAAGGGTTGTCAAGCATTGGAACTTAGGGATATGGTTTAGTGGTGGACTTAGTAGTGTTAGGTTAAGAGTTGGACTTGATGATCTTAAAGGTCTTTTCCAACCTAAATGATTCTGTGGTTTCTCACCTGAGTAACTCTATTTCCCTTGGGGTGTTTCGAAGTCTTGTTATAGTGTAGCAGGAATCTACCTGCCTGACACAAATAATTCCTGTGTTTCGTGGCTGGCATCTCAAAGTTGCCTTTGACTTTGGCATGGCACCACTTTGCTTGCTTTCTGCAGAGACAAAAGTGAAGCTTTTGTAATGGTATGAATGGACCAGAAAGGTGTTTTCTGATAATCTGTAGTTTATCCATGGACTCTTCATGCAACTCAGCTAATAACATTTGATCTCGAGACTCTTCTATTTCATCTTGGATTTTCAGCTTCTGTACCTTGTATGGTCAGCACAATTTTTCAGTAGAGGAACTTTTTTTCCCCCCTGTAGACTCTTATTCTCTGTTTTGCACGCTGCAAGTTCTCAAACTAGTATGCTTCTGGGTTCTGTATTTTTTTGAAATAAAGTCTCTGGGCTATCCTGGTTTCTCGGTCATACTCAGGCTAATCCTAGTCTGTACTGTCTTTGATTTCAGGTTCTGTCGATTAATGAGGAAGGACAAAAGAGATGTGAGGAAAATACCAACATCTTTGGCCGCCCCATCACGTTAGTATAATTAGTTTTCTTGTACCTTTACAGAGCTTGAACTGATGTGGTGAGAAGAATGCTTCTGTGAAGGTTTTCAATGATGTCCTTAGGGTTAAACTGCAGACAACAGTGTCTCAGTTTTATGGGCTGTTCCTGGGCTTGGAGTACCATATATAGTGGACTTAAATGCAGATAAATTCTACAGCTTCATATGAACGCAAGCATTGGTCCTTCCTTACATCTTTTTATGTCCCATTTCAGATTAACTTAGTCTTGCTGTCTTGGTGATTTTAAAGTAGATCCTTGAAACTCTCTTTTTTTTATACAGGAAACTGTCTGCTAGATTCCACTTTCATTTAAAATGCATTTTTTAATTATTTTTAGCATAGGCCTGCATACCTTACCCTCTTCCATACTGACACATATGTTCTTGCCTTCAGGGTTGGGTGTCTATTTTTACTGAAAGCTCAACTGTATTCAGACGTTTGCTGCCTGAGTGGAAATCTTTTTATTGGAACTGCTGATCTCCCTTGTTGGCTTCACTAGATGCTGTACGGGCTATGGTATTATTTTGTGGATTGTGAACTGAGCAGCCACTGTGCAATGAAGTTCTAACAGGTTTTTTCTGTGTGTTTATTTTAGATCCTGGACATGTCTGGTGGACTTGGAAGGGCTAAATATGCGGCATCTCTGGCGGCCTGGAGTTAAGGCCCTGCTTCGGATAATTGAGGTTGTAGAGGACAACTACCCTGAAACTCTGGGGAGACTATTGATAGTGCGAGCACCCAGGGTTTTTCCTGTGCTCTGGACTCTGGTGGGTGAAATCTGGACTGCAGGATCCATAAGCACTTGTGCATATACAAATAGCTAAATCATCTAGTCAGTGTAATTCTGCTTATTTGAAGAGTTAGGGAGGGAAAAGCTTCCAGATAACTTGTGTCTGAAGTCCTGAAGAGGTCACAGCATTGCTACAGAGCAAGCTATAGCATGCCTGTAGCTCATTTGATTCTAGTGGCTGTTGTCCACCAGGGCAGGACAGGATGTCAGACCTAAACTGCAAATCCTCATGCAGCACTGGTAGCCCAAACTTCGTGGGTTTTCATGTTGATGGGAAAATATTTTTTTAATCTCATGCTGGAGGACACAGAAGACGAGTAATAATATGGTTCTGCCTGGTGCCTGCTGACTGTTCTGGCAATGTGAGAATATGCTTGTTAAATTTCTTATGAGGTTTATATGTGGTGCAGTGACTGTAAACTTATTTTACATGACGTAGAAAATATTGAGAGATGATGATATAGTACACTTTCCATTTGTTGCCCCTTTCTTTGGGGAAGTGCTTCAGAGTTGCAAAGCTCTGCACTACTGCTGGTCTGCATTCCTGCTGATGAGGCCTTCCAGTCTAGAGCCTAAAGCATCCATGTAAGATGGTATAAATGTTGTCTCTAACATCACTCAGTGACAGTGATGTCTTCTGCCCACTTTTTATTTCAGGTCAGTCCCTTTATCAATGAGAACACAAGGCAGAAGTTCCTCATTTACAGTGGGAATAACTACCAGGGTCCAGGAGGGCTGGTAGACTATGTGGACAAAGACATCATCCCAGACTTCCTGGGAGGAGACTGCATGGTGAGTTTTCCTTCCTGTTGTGCAGGTGGAATCTGCAATGTGCAAGCTCCCTTGATTCCCTCCTCCTCAACACCCTGGCCTTTCACTCCCTTCTGAAAGATGGTTAAACCTCTGTTCTGGCTGGGATACTGTTGCTCTGAGCACAGTGCAGTCAATTTGTGCACAGGAGACTTTGCCCTGAAGTGGTTGGTAATGCTGCACTGGAGAAGGGGGTTAGAGGTCAGTTCTCTAAATGAAGCTTAGACAAATCATCGTAGTTCAAGTAAACTTAGTGTCACAAGTGCAGGGTTTGTGAATCATAGAATGCTTTGGGTTGGAAGGGACCTTTAGAGGTCATCTAGCCCAACCCCCCTGCAGTGAGCAGGGACAGCTTTAACTAGATCAGTTTGCTCAGAATCCTGCTGACTATGTTAATTTATTGTGAATGAGTGACTTTACAGTTTGATTTAGTAGCAGTTTAGAATTTACTTGTAGCAAATCACAGGATTTGATTGTAATATTTTAACAGCACTCAGTCATCAGTGATTAACAAAGTGATTAGACAAAATTGATCAAAACAGTGACTTAGGTACAGATTTGAAGATGGCAAGGTTCACTCTATTACTACATGGAAGTGCATAAAGGAAAATTAAATTACACTCAGTTGGAATGATTCACAAAGGGATTGTGCATGTAGGGGATAAGGAGGACCCTCCTGTTGAGTCACGAGGTTCAGAATAGACCCCCTTGCTTTCTAAACTCCTCAGAGAGGAGTCTAGGTGTGGCTAGGTCCACTCTTAGTCTCAGACTTGGTCAAAGGTTTATAGGAATAAGGATAATGCAGCAAGACTCACTTTGAAATTAAATCATACATCTACAGACTACTTAAACTGATTCACACATGCATACGCACAAACATGAATGCATATATATAATAGTATAGCTGTTAAAAATTCCCCTTGAGTTCAGTGAAATACTCATGTCTAATGTCTTGGCATTTCTCAGCAGGCAAGGGTTGAGCCTCGAGGAGTGAAGGGTTTCAGCCCAGGCTCTGCTGTCGGTCTTCGGCAATGGATTTCTGGTTGTAGCAAACTTTCAGAGTTTGCTAGCTCTGAGAGGCGTCTCGCTCAGAGGGAGATGCTGGTGCAGCCCGCAGCAGTCCAGGAGAGCTCAAAGGGCCTCACTTAGGACTGCTGTTATAGAATTGTGAGATGATTGACTTTAATCACCAGTAAATTTCCATCTGAGCCACAATTTGGGTCGGTAGTTGCTGGAATTCTAGTACTGATGATACCACTCTGTTTCAAGGCTGTCAGGGGTAGCTGTTTGTTCTTGCTCCCGTTGTTAGTCATAATACAAAGATTTTGATAAGGACAGGACCGCTCTCTGCTTCAGCCATGTAGGAGTTTCTGGTACAATTAAGGGGTGCTTAACTGACCAACTTGCCACGCAAAGGCTGCAGCCTGGAATTCCTGAGGTCGTAAAGTGGTTGATGAGAAAGAGGAATAAGGGGGGAGATACACCACCACACTTAGTCCCATTGTGAAATCCTATGCCAGCTGATGGTGTCATCCTCTATGTCTGACAGCAGGCAAGTGTTCATGGTACAGATGACTTGATACTTTACCCCTAGATGAGTATGAACCCTCATATTTGTTTGTCTGACTCTTCCAGTGTACTGTCCCAGAAGGCGGACTTGTTCCCAAGTCACTTTATCAAACAGAAGAAGAGCCAGAGAACTCGGATCATATCCGGTTATGGACAGAAACTATCTATCATTCTGCAAGTGTCCTCAAAGGAGCTCCACATGAGGTACAAACCAGAACTTCATAAGGCTGAAGGAGGTGCTGAACTGGTATCAGTGATGTGTTCTTTTTGTTAAGGCTAACTAGAACAACAAAGGGCTCCCAAAGTGTGGGCACGAGATGGTTTGGTAGCGGTGTGCCTTTCTTGGGAAGGCTAATGCTAGCTAGAAGTGTGGAAATAAAGAACTGCAATTTGAGAAAGTGTCTCTTGTCTCTACTATGGGCTGGTCTTCTGGACCTCCTCTTGGGGAAATAAAGCTCCCTCACTTTCCCTTCTGATAGTACAGCTTCCATTTTCAGTGGCATAGCTAGGACAGTATCGGTGGTGATATAAGAAGGTGTGTAATGGGAAGAGCACACAAAAGAATGTGCAAAAAAGGAGCACTTGAATGTCAAAACAGTCTACCAGCTTCACTGATGATGAATAACTCTGGTTTGGCCTGCTAATACTCCTGAAAAAGCAGTGGTGCCTTTTGGAGTTCATAACCACACAGAAGGTGCTCTTTGCTGTGTCCTGAATGCTTTGCTTCAGTTCCACTGAGGTTTTCCTAGAACTAGCAAATGATTTACAAGCAACTCTGATACAGGGGAAAGATTGGCTAAAAAAGATCTACTGGGGAGGAGAGCAGCAGTGGAAATCGGGCTGGATCGATGGGCCGAGACCAATTGTATGAGGTTTAACAAGGCCAAGTGCCGGGTCCTGCACTGCAGTCACAACAACCCTATGCAATGCTATCAATGCTATAGGCTTGGGGAAGAGTAGTTGGAAAGCTGCCCGGTGGAAAAGGATCTGGGGGTGTCGGTTGACAGCCGGCTGAACATGAGCCAGCAGTGTGCCCAGGTGGCCAAGAAGGCCAACAGCATCCTGGCTTGTATCAGGAATAGCGTGGCCAGCAGGAGCAGGGAGGTGACTGTCCCCCTGTACTCGGCACTGGTGAGGCTGCACCTGGAATACTGTGTCCAGTTTTGGGCCCCTCAGTACAAGAAGGACATTGAGGTGCTGGAGTGTGTTCAGAGAAGGGCAACAAAGCTGGTGAAGGGTCTGGAGCACAGGTCTTATGAGGAGCGGCTGAGGGAACTGGGGTTGTTTAGCCTGGAGAAGAGGAGGCTGAGGGGAGACCTTATCACTCTCTACAACTACCTGAAAGGAGGTTGTAGTGAGGTGGGTGTTGGTCTCTTCTCCCAAGTAGTTAGCAATAGGATGAGAGGAAATGGCCTCAGGCTGTGTCAGAGAGGTTTAGATTGGATATTAGGAAAAAAATTCTTCATGGAAAGGGTGGTCAAGCATTGGAACAGGCTGCCCAGAGAGGTGGTGGAATCACCATCACTGGAGGTGTTAAAAAAAATGTGTAGACGTGGCACTTGAGGACATGGTTTAGTGGGCATGGTGGTGTTGGGTTGATGATTGGAATGATGATCTTAGAGGTTCTTTTCAATCTTAATGATTCTTAGTTTTTACTTTCATTATAAATAATCCAGCCACCAAGCCAGGAAACATGAAATTGCTACTCTACCCGGAATTGGTTTAGTGGTGGACTTGGTAGTGTTAGGTTAATGGTTGGACTGGATGATCTTGAAGGTCTTTTCCAACCTAAACGATTCTATGATTCTATCTTCCTTAGCAATCAAGACCAATTGATTAACTGAAGGCTTATAGAGAAAAGCATGTTTGCAGAGTGGGGAGGAAGATGCTGGCTGCTATCTGAAGACCTGACTCTTTACAGTGTGCTTGTTCTGTTCCCTTCTTAGATAGTTGTGGAGATTTTGGAAGGGGAATCTGTCATTACCTGGGACTTTGACATCCTGAAGGGAGATGTGGTGTTCAGCCTCTTTCACTCCAAACGAGCTCCTGAAACAAGTCATAAAGAAGCCACGTTACCAAGTACCTCTGCTGCTGGGGACAATATGCAGCTAATTGATAAGACGTGGGTCCTTGGGGTGGATTACAGCCGTATGGAATCTCCACTGGTTTGCCGGGAAGGAGAGAGCATCCAGGTCAGATGTGTTTGTGTCCTGGCATGGGTCTTACAGTCCTAGCAAACTCCAAAATGGTCTGGTGGTGGGGAGGGAATCAATGGTATGGGAAATCATGTATTGCTTGGAAATAGTCACTGTGGTGGTCATTCTCTGGATTCCCTGTGAAAGTGGCTGCTACTGCAGTCCTAATTTAGAATGAGCCATTGGAAAGAGATTCCATAATCCATGATGATAAGCTAATTGAAAATAAGCAGGCTTTTTTTAATAGCATTACAGGGGCGTGTGGCTCAGTCATGTAAAATAAGTGAATGATGTATGCTCCCCAAAGTAGTGTTGTGGTTTAGCCCCAGCCAGCAACTCAGCACCACGCAGCCACTCGCTCACTCCCCCTACCCCAATGGGATGGGGGAGAGAATCGGAGGAGTAAGAGTGAGAAACACTCCTGGGTTGAGATAAGAACAGTTTAATAATTGAAATAAAGTAAAATACTAATGATAATAATAACAATATAATAATGATAATAATAATAATAATGATATACAAAGCAAGTGATGCACAATGCAATTGCTCACCACCCGCTGAGTGATACCCAGCTAGTTGCTGAGCAGCGATCGCTGCTCCCTGGCCAACCCCCCCCCCCCAGTTTATATACTGAGCATGATGTCACACGGTATGGAATAGCCCTTTGGTCAGTTTGGATCAACTATTCTGGCTGTGCCCCCTCCCAGTTTCTTGTGCACCTGGCAGAGCATGGGAAGCTGAAAAGTCCTTGACTAGCATAAGCAGTACTCAGCAACAACTAAAAACATCAGCATGTTATCAACATTCTTCTCCTACGAAATCCAAAGCACAGCACTATGCCTGCTACTAGGAAGAAAATTAACTCTATCCCAGCCGAAACCAGGACAAGTAGTCAGCTCAATAGCTTCTTTTGACTTTGCCCAGTCATTCATCTATTTCTTAAGATGCCTGGTAGTCACTTGATGGCACTCTCTCTCTCTCTTCCAGGGATCTCATGTGACTCGCTGGCCTGGCTTTTACATTCTCCAATGGAAAATGCATGGCCCTCTGCCCTGTTCTGGCACTAGCCTCCCTCGGGTGGATGATGTTCTTGCCTCTCTGCAAGTTTCCAGTCACAAGTGCAAGCTTATATACTACTATGAGGTGCTTGCATCCAAGGACTTCAGGTAGGAGACTTACTGGGGGGTGTGTGTGTGTGTACTATAAGACTTGCAATAGGGAAGCCAAATGAGGACTGCGTGCGAGTTAAACATCCAGATACCAATGACCTCCACAGAGTATGTTTTTCATTGATAATAAGAAAGATGGACACAATCTTGGTGCCATTTTGTGCAAAAAAATCTCCTTTAGTGCTTGTAGGTAATAAGGGACCCTTAGGCTGTATGTCCACCAGTGGAATTTGTGCTTCAGTTCTTGCTTACAGCTGCCTGAAGAAGGGGAGGTTTTTGACCTTAGTTGGGAACATTTTGAGAACTTACTTTTGGAGCAAGTTAACATATCAGCTGGGCTATTTTGTACGTACTTTGTTTGGCACTTGAGAAGGATGCCAGTCATGACTTGGAAAGTGCTTTCTGAATAGGTGAGTACATCAACCTCGGCAGGATTTGTCTGGTCTCCTTTCATGTGAAAAGTAGTTTTCAAATCACCCAGTAATTTGAATTCTTTTCAAGTGCTTGACCTTTCACTAGGAGTTCAAGGAAGTGTTAGGTAGACCAGACTTGCAGATGGGCAGGTGGCAACCTTGAGAATGTGACCTGGCCAGATTCTGTGGAGTCAGAGCAGCAGTAAATTCCTCACTCCGATCATTCAAACCTGTTCCTTGTTGCTCTACCTGCATAAAATGTGTCAGGAACAGCAGGCAGTCACAGCTACAGTGAACCTAGTCTGCTTTGGCAGAAGGAGCTGAAGACCATGGCTGGACATGCTGAAGCTGGGACCCTCGTGCTTATCAGGCTGGAGCTCTCGGGTTAGGAGTGGCAGATGCATTCACTGAGCTATGCTGCATTCAGAGTGCTCTTTCATTTCCCTTTCTGCTCAGGGGCTGTGAATGCAGCCCCACAGAGGCTCCAGCTGTGTCCCATTCCCAGAATAACTGCAAGACAAGGTATAATATCTGTAGCTAAGAAAAAAAGATGTCTGTGACAAATTAATTTTTCATCAGGACACAAAGGAACCCTGAGATTCTTAGAGACAAAGTTAATCATGGGACAAAAAATAAAATACTTTTGCAAGTGTTATAGTGTAAGTTGATCTCCTGTCAGATGTGTAGAGTTATCCATTAATAGCTGCCTTCCTAACAAATGCATCTGTTTTGTCCATCCCAGGGGATCCATGTCAAGCCTGGAATCTTGCAACAGTGGCTTTTCCCAGCTGAGTGGAGCCACGACATCTTCCAGCCAGTCCCAGAGCAGCTCCCATCTTTCTAGATAGCAGGACCAAGACTATGCCAGCAAGGAAAAAATTGCTCGGGGCTTCCTGGCTGCCCCAGAGCTGCTCTGTGCACCAAACCAAAGAGCCTACAGGGGCTGATCCTTGAGGCAGTCATTTGTGTGACCACAGGTAGCAGCCATTTGGACACAGAGAGGCTTCTGTGAGCTATTTTAAACATAAAAACTTAGAACTCAAATAGCAGATTTAGAAATTTTATATCAGATGCCTACTTCTCAGTAGTCTTTTTCACGAATTGTGTTTTTGGGTGAATGTCAGTTTGCATGAATCTGTGTATTATTCAACTTTAAAGGGCTCTTTCCAATCGGTCCTTTTCCTACGCATGGTAGAGGAGACTGTTGCCTTATCTGTTTGATCTGTAGGACTAGATTATTCACGTGTAGCAAAACTAATCTAGTTTTCTGGGTGCCCAGGGTACCAATTACACATCAGAGAGTAAAGTAGGCATTTCAGGTGCAGGGACTTGAAGCAAACTGTAAATACCTTAATACAGATAGCATGTTTCAGAAATCAGTTCCAGGTCAAAGCTAAAACCTCTTCCGATCTGATAGGATGCTATTAGGATATGTGTTGGATTTTTTAACCCACTGAGACACAAAAGTCAAAATGGTTTTCTAAAAGTACAGGCAGAGAACCTGCCTTCAGTAAGCAGCATCTTTCTTAAAGATAGAATATTTTTCCTTTTTCCTCAGGTTTACAAGCAATAATGAGTAGATCTGACCCATCTCGTCAAAGTAGATGGGAACTGAATAAAATTCTAAAGGGCTAATAAAAGCAATATTTTATTTCCTGAAGGCACAAAATTTTACAGTGGTATTATAGAACTTGCTTCTTTAAAACATGAGCTAACTTGAAGAGAAAACTTAAAAAAAAAAGCATGTATGTATTTAAGCACTTACTGAAACATATTTATTCAAATACTAGCTTATTTTAAATTAATTTTTAACTTATTTATGATTTTAAAAATGACTATTTATTAAATCCAGTCACCTTTTTTAATGAGATGACCTTTGTTTTAGAAAGGAATAACTGATCCCAAGAAAACTTTCTGCTTCAGTTATAATCTCTTGTGATCACTGGATGTTTTTGCATAAAGGGCTGAATCATACACAGCACTTGGGGTAGGGACTGTGTCATCTTCTTCTGCAAGGCAAGGTTAGAGTCCAATGCTTTTTGGACTCTAGAGGGATGTTTCGTAGGATTAAGAAGCAAGGATTGAGTTCAGGAGTTGTAAGAAGATAGTGCATCTTTGATACACCAAAAATACTGTGTTTGTCCATAATCTCCACCGATTATTCCAGAGAGTAGATGTGTAGCAAAGGTGCTAGTGATCCATTGATCAGGTCAGCAAAGTTATAGGTGGCAAAGTTATAGTCTAGGTGGCAACAAAGTGAGAATAGGTGTCAAATACTCAATTGCCCTTAGGCAGTATTTGCAGCTAGCAGACATGCAGGACTTGTGATGTGGATGGATGTCTGCTTTTGAGTCCAGCTGTGCTGTGTGAAGACTCCTCCCCACCAGCTGGAGGTTACTTCTGCACAGATCTGCTGCCTACAGAAGGATTGTGTGGGTACTGCCCCTGCAATTGCTCAGGTTATCCCAGCTGAGTGGCTCATGTCACATACTATGGCGAATGTGGTCTAAAATGAATGAGGTTTCCAGTTCCCCAGCTGGGGAGCAGCACAAACAGTTCTGGGCTTGGGGCAAGGGCAAGCACAGGTGGTGGTGGAAGTGTGGTTTCTTCCTCCAGCACAGCAATTTGTATATCCATGGCCATCTTTCCCAGTAAAGACTTGGGGTTTCTTTCCCTCTCACCAAGTTTTTATTAAGGTTGATGGAATCTGTGCAGCAAAGAGCAACATACATGTAAACCAGTTCCTTCTAACCCTGCTTTTTTAATTACTGGTTTTGAAGCACCAGGCATTAATAAAGGAGAAGAGAGACACAATATTTGGAACAATGGGAGATGAAGAACTTGATGTGTTTATGTAAGTTGCTTGGTTTTTTTTTTTTTAAAAGGATTGGAGTCAAGGAAATTACTCTCCCACCTTGCATCTCTCACTGTAAGAGCAGAACAGGTAACTTAGTTATGCAGGCCTCTGGGAAAGTTCTGATTTCAGAGAGTTCCCCAGTTGTTCTGTGGACTTTACCATTTCTCCCAGATGAGTGAAACTTCTGTCTCTGGCATTTCAGCATAACTGGAGTCTGATAGAGAGGGAAAAGTACTCTCTCTGCTCTGGAAAATCAAGAGTTCTGGAGTTAAAAGTGTATGTGTGTATCCCTAATATAAAAATCCTTTACCCATAATTAATTCTGATGCTATTAATTGAACATATATAAAACTATACATGTTCCTTTTCTGGGTTAAGTAAAGGTAGCCTGTCCCCCTTGGTAAAGACTGGTAATTAATGTCTTTTGACAGGATAGATCATGTGTCATGATTCCAAGCCCATTATTGTCCCTACATACTATCTCAACCCTAATGTGTTGCCCTCAGCACTCTCCTTGACCTTAGATAGATAGAAAGAGTCAGTTTATTTACAGTTCATTAAGTAATACAATTAAATTCATTAATCCATTAAAATCTTAAAGCAGTCTGTGCTTGACTAACAAATATATGTACAATATCTACTGAAGAAAATAATGCCTGATTTGATAAACAACAAGCAACCTGTTGCTGTCGGGAACTGGAGAGTCCTAATTCTTTCAATAACTCGTAATTGCCATGATACCATTTCCCATGTGCTCCTAATGGAAATCCCATAAATGTAATAGTGTTGGTATTTATCAATTCTTGAATTTGATCTTTTAAGTGTTGGTATTTCTTGACTTCCTCTGCTGCTACGTCCACCAAAGATGTTGCTTTACTCTGATACCTAACTGTGATGTCTACTACTAGGGCTTCATCTCCTTTAATACCAGGTCCAGCTTATATAGTTCATTTTGTTCATCTTTCAGCAGTGTCTCTTGGAATACTACCCATTCCTTCATTTTGGTCTCTTCCACCAATAATTCACATAGTTGGTTATGTTTCTTAATCCTAGTGTCTTGTACCACTGGGAGTACCCATTAATACGCTAACAGGTCTCATTCTCTGCCTGACAATGTCAGCATGATTTAATTTGAGTTTCTTGTCTGCCCCTTGCTAAAAATTCTCTTGTGGGGTAGACATTAGCTCTCAGCCGTTACGCCATGATGAGATTTCTGTGGGGAATGCCTCTATAAAATTTAAGCCAGTTGTTACTGATTTTATCCTTCTCAAAGTTGGAAATTCCACAGCCCTGGATACCAGCCTGGTCCAATTCACAAATTCTAGTTTTCGCCAGTTACAGGGTCTTGGAAAGATAACTTTCAGAGTGGGCATCTCCCATTCTGAGGCTGGTTCCTCACTGCCTAGCTCCTCTGACATTACCACAACCACTCTTGGGTCCCAAACAGATGGAATTTTATCCTTATCTCCTCCTGCTGCAATCCACAATCTCTCAAATTCTTCCTCAATGCCTTCCTGCCAAACGACTGCTCTTATTGTCTTGTCTGAAGACTGCGCAATTCTGTGTAGTCTTCAAGCCTGTACACTGGGTATCAAACCAGAGAGCCTGGTAATACCTAAGCCTCCATCCCAAGTGCTGGAATACAGGATGTAATAAGTACTTGTTGGAAGGTGTAACCATTCCTTGATGGCCACTCAAATTGCCAAGTCAAGCTTTTCTATGTATGTCTCTTTCATGTTGACATGGTCTGCCAAGTAGATCAATTGCAGAATAGTATATCCTTTCAAGATGTCAACCTCCTGACATGGTTTTAATGCAGCCTTCCCAATTCATTGTACCCATCCCTTCACTTTCTCCAGTAGTTCTGCTTTTGATATTCCAGTCCATAGGTCAATACATAAGCCCAGATACTTCTCAGAGCTCCAAGGCTCAATCATATTGAGGGGGGTGCCGCTGATCATCCAGAGAGCACAGTCATTGATTGTATATGAGTCTTTCATTGTCTGGATGTCAAAGCCACGGCACTTCTCCCCTTGCATCTTGAGGCTGGTTAGTTTGCAAAAGGCCTCCAAAATGTCAGTATTTCTCTGTATTCCTTCCCATGATCTGCTCAGCAGTATCAGGTTGTCTGTGAAGCCATAGTTGTTATATTCTTCAAACAGTGTTGGAAACAACTTACTTCCTCTTACAACTGCAGTCACCGAGGCGAAGGGCTCCGGAGCGGACACTCGTGCCGGGGCACCCTTGCTGAGGCGGCAAAAACAAAGCGCGAAGGGCAGGAGCGGGCAGCCCAGCCCCCCTCCCAGAGCGGGAAAGAGCGGGAAAGGGTGAGCTGCTGATGTGCGGCAGCTCTGACGCGGTGTGGGCGGCGCCAGGAGTGACGGCGGGCAAACCCCCCCCACCTATAAAAGCAGCACCCAGGGAGCGCGAGCGACCAGGATGGGCAAACAGGGCGTGGCGCGTCAGGAGGGCGTGGCGCGTCAGTTTGCGCGTCAGTTCGCGCGGTCAGGGCGCGCAGGAAAGGCTGAGTGTCCCCCCCTCCAAGTTCCCAAGGGGAACCCAGGCAGTGGTCACCGTCCTCCCAGGAGAACACCTGGCAGCCATGGTCACCACCCGCCTGAAAGCCGCCGCCAAAAGGAATGCGGCGACCCAGACGGAGCTCCCGCACAGACACGCGGCCGTCCAGGTCACTGGCTGCAGGGAGTGCCTGGGCCTGTCGCTTGTGCCAGACGGCAGCGGGGATGGCAAATGTCTTCGGTGTGAGCAGGTGGATGATCTGCTCAGCCTGGTGGCAGAGCTGAAGGAGGAGGTGGAAAGGCTGAGGAGCATCAGGGAGTGCGAGCAGGAGATAGACTGGTGGAGCCGCACCCTGCTGTCCCTGGGGCCAGGGCAGCAGGCGGAGGCCCCACAAGGAGCAGAGGATCCCCTACCCTCTTGCCGGCAAGCAGAAGGAGGGGATCCAGGAGACGGGGGGGAATGGAAACAGGTCCCTGCCCGGGGAGGCAGGCGAATCCCCTCCCGGCCTCCCTCACCTCCCCAGCTGCCCCTACACAACAGATACGGGGCTCTGGAGGTTGAGGGCCAGGCAAGCGGGGAGGGAGGTGAAGGTGCAGGTCCAGCCAGGGGGTTGCCGAGGGTCAGTCAGTCACCCCCACGGATTACGACTGCCCCTGTTAAGAAAAAAAGGAGGGTGATTGTGGTGGGGGATTCCCTCCTGCGGGGAACTGAGGGCCCGATCTGCCGCCCGGACCCATCCCACAGGGAAGTCTGCTGCCTCCATGGGGCCCGGGTTAGGGACATTACGAGGAAACTGCCTGACCTCGTGAGGCCCTCCGATTATTACCCACTGCTGGTTATACAGGTGGGCAGTGACGAGATTGCAGAGAGAAGTCCTAGGCCAATGAAGAGGGACTTCAGGGCACTGGGGCGATTGCTCGCAGGATCGGGAGCACAGGTTGTGTTTTCCTCTATCCCGTCAGTGGCAGCAAGGAACACTGAAAGGAATGGGAAAACTCACCTGATTAACAGGTGGCTCAGAGGCTGGTGCCATCGCTGGAATTTTGGGTTCTTCGATCACAGGGGGGTCTACATGGCACCGGGCCTGCTGGCGGCTGATGGAGATCAGCTGTCTCCAAGGGGGAAAAGGATTCTCGCCCAAGAGTTGGCGGGACTCATTGAGAGGGCTTTAAACTAGGTTTGAAGGGGGAAGGGGATATAAACAGGCCCGCTAGTAAGGAGCCCAGGGGAGGCATGGCAACATTGGGGGCAAAATCGACAGCCCAGCTTAAGTGCATGTACAGCAATGCACGTAGCATGGGCAACAAACAGGAGGAGCTGGAGGCCCTTGTGCAGCAGGATGGCTATGACATAGTCGCCATCACGGAAACGTGGTGGGACGACTCTCATGACTGGAGTGCTGCACTGGAGGGCTATAAGCTCTTCAGAAGGGATAGGCAGGGTAGGAAAGGCAGTGGGGTGGCTCTATATGTTAGGGAGTGTTTCGACTGCATAGAGCTTGACAGTGGTGATGACAAGGTGGAATGCTTATGGGTAAGGATGAGGGGGAAGGCTGGAAAGGCGGATGTCCTGTTGGGAGTCTGCTATAGACCACCCAACCAGGAGGTAGAGGTAGATGAGGCATTCTATAAGCGGCTGGCAGAAGTGTCGCAATCGCTAGCCCTTGTTCTCATGGGGGACTTCAACTTGCCAGACATCTGCTGGAAATACCACACAGCAGAGAGGCAGCAGTCTTGGAAGTTCCTAGAGCATGTGGGGGATAACTTTCTAATGCAGCTGGTAAGCGAGCCTACCAGGGGAGGTGCCCCGCTTGACCTGCTGTTTACCAACAGAGAAGGGCTTGTGGGAAATGTCGAGGTCAGAGGCCGTCTCGGGCTTAGCGACCATGACATGATAAAGTTCTCAATTTTGGGTGATGCCAAGCGGAGGGGCACCAAAACTATTACCATGGACTTCTGGAGGGCAGACTTTGCCCTCTTCAGGACCCTGGTTGGGAAAGTCCCTTGGGAGGCGGTCCTGAAGGGCAAAGGGGTCCAGGAAGGCTGGGCCCTCTTCAAGAAGGAAGTCTTAAGGGCGCAGGAGCGGGCTGTCCCCGTGTGTCGTAAGACCAACCGGAGGGGAAATCGACCGGCCTGGCTGAATAGGGAGCTTTTGCGGGGACTCAGGGAAAAAAGGAGAGTCTACCGCCTTTGGCAGAAGGGGCGGGCAGCTCAGGAGGAGTACAGGGATCTTGTTAGGTCCTGCAGGGAGGAAATTAGAAAGGCAAAAGCCCAGCTAGAACTCAATCTGGCCAGTGCTGTAAAAGACAATAAAAAAATGATTTTATAAGTACATCAGCAATAAAAGGAGAGCCAAGGAGGATCTCCATTCTTTGCTGGATGTGGGGGGGAACATTGTCACCGAGGACAAGGAAAAGGCTGAAGTACTTAACGCCTTCTTTGCCTCTGTGTTCAACAGCCAGACCGGTCATCCCCAGGGTACTCAGGCCCCTGAGCAAGAGGATAGGGATAGGGACCAGAATGGAGCCCTCATAGTCCAGGAGGAAGCAGTTAATGACCTGCTATGCCACCTGGACGCTCACAAGTCTATGGGGCCGGATGGGATCCACCCAAGAGTACTGAGGGAGCTGGCAGAGGAGCTTGCCAAGCCACTTTCCATCATCTATCAACAGTCCTGCTTAACAGGGGAGGTCCCTGATGACTGGAGGCTTGCCAATGTGACGCCCATCTACAAGAAGGGCCGGAAGGAGGACCCGGGGAACTACAGGCCTGTCAGCCTGACCTCGGTGCCGGGGAAGATTATGGAGAGGTTCATCTTGAGCGAACTCCACAGGCAAGTACAGGTCAACCAGGGGATCAGGCCCAGCCAGCACGGGTTCACAAAAGGCAGGTCCTGCTTGACCAACCTGATCTCCTTCTATGACCTGGTGACCCGCCTGGTAGATGATGGAAAGGCTGTGGATGTCATCTACCTCGACTTTAGCAAAGCTTTTGACACTGTCTCGCATAATATCCTCCTCGGGAAGCTGGCAGCTCACGGCTTAGACAGGCATACTCTTCGCTGGGTAAAGAACTGGTTGGGTGGCCGAGCCCAGAGAGTAGTGATAAATGGTGTTAAGTCCAGTTGGCGGCCGGTCACGGGCGGTGTTCCCCAGGGCTCTGTTTTAGGGCCAGTCTTGTTCAATATCTTTATCAATGATCTGGATGAGGGGATCGAGTGCACCCTCAGTAAGTTTGCAGATGACACCAAATTGGGTGGGAGTGTCGATCTGCTCGAGGGTAGGATGGCCCTGCAGAGGGACCTGGACAGACTGGATCGATGGGCCGTGGCCAACTGTATGAGG
Source organism: Pelecanus crispus (assembly GCF_030463565.1). Taxonomy (NCBI): domain Eukaryota; kingdom Metazoa; phylum Chordata; class Aves; order Pelecaniformes; family Pelecanidae; genus Pelecanus; species Pelecanus crispus. The sequence goes on from NC_134653.1 coordinate 18,820,997, forward strand.
TTCAACAAGGCCAAGTGCCGGGTCCTGCACTTTGGTCACAACAACCCCATGCAACGCTACAGGCTTGGGGAGGAGTGGCTGGAAAGCTGCCTGGCCGAAAAGGACCTGGAGGTGTTAGTAGATAGCCGGCTGAACATGAGCCAGCAGTGTGCCCAGGTGGCCAAGAAGGCCAACAGCATCCTGGCTTGTATCAGGAATGCTGTGGCCAGCAGGAGCAGGGAGGTGATTGTCCCCCTGTACTCGGTGCTGGTGAGGCCGCACCTGGAATACTGTGTCCAGTTTTGGGCCCCTCACTACAAGAAAGACATTGAGGTGCTGGAGCATGTTCAGAGACGGGCAACGAAGCTGGTGAAGGGTCTGGAGAACAAGTCTTATGAGGAGCGGCTGAGGGAACTGGGGTTGTTTAGCCTGGAAAAGAGGAGGCTGAGGGGAGACCTTATCGCTCTCTACAACTACCTGAAAGGAGGTTGTAGTGAGGTGGGTGTTGGTCTCTTCTCCCAAGTAGCTAGCGATAGGACAAGAGGAAATGGGCTTAAGCTGCGCCAGGGGAGGTTTAGACTGGAAATTAGGAAAAATTTCTTTACGGAAAGGGTGGTCAGGCATTGGAACAGGCTGCCCAGAGAGGTGGTGGAGTCACCATCCCTGGAGGCGTTTAAAAAACGGGTAGATGTGGCACTTCGGGATATGGTTTAGTCTGGTCTACCCTTGATTAGTCTAGAGTGGGCTTGGTAGTGTAGGTTAATGGTTGGACTGGATGATCTTAAAGGTCTTTTCCAACCTAGATGATTCTATGATTCTGTGATTCTAACTTGCACAGCAGGGGGTCCACAGATAAGTTAAATAAAACTGGGGACGTTGGATCACCCTGTTTTACACCAATCTGAATCCCAATAGGATCCGACTGTTCATTCTTCAGGTCAATATGAGTACTGATGTTATACAAGTTTGTGATCAGGACAATAATATGATTGTCCACGCCCTTCTGTTTAAGAGCCGAAATGATGTGACAATGGCTCACGCTGTCAAAGGCTTTCACTAAATCAATGAAGACTACCTCCAGGGGTCAATGTTCCTTTTTGGCATTATGAATTAGTAGGTGTAATAGCTTCAAATTTTCTGTACATTCTGATGACTTTGTAAACCCCCTTTGTTGTGGATTAATGGGACATGCCTTAGTCAACCTTGCTGTTCAAATCCTGTAGAACAACCTTAAAATAGTTGATCCAATGGTAATTGGCTGCCAGTTATTGATATTATGCTGGTGCTTTGGTAAAGCAGATGTTGATATTAATGCAGTCTGACATTCTCGTACTATGTCCGGTATAGAACCAGATACCAACCATAGATTGAAAAGTTCCATTAATTGGGTATAGCAAGGATCAATCTTGATGAGATCTCTCAAACAAAGCCCGTCCAGTCCTGGTGCAGTGTTCTTACTCATCACCTCTCCTCAACTCTGTTGAATTGTCTGCCTAGCAATAGAGTTTCAAACTGACTCCCAAAGCATCAAGAGCAAACCCAACCTCATCCTCCCCATGCTCTTGCAGGATTTCAGCTTCCTGTGGCTTGATTCTTATGTGGTTGGTCAAGTCTCGTGCTGGTAACATTCCTGTTTCCTTTGGTTTTCTCTGGGTAAGAATCTCTTCCATTGCACCGGATATTTTTTTGTTTGGCTTTGTGGTTTTTTTTTTTTAATCTTAGAATGTGGCATGTGCTGTTCTCCTCCCACCAGTAAATGTTTTGGGTGTTTAACTCTTGTCACTGAGGCACCTGGAACTTGGCACCCTCTGGCAGGTCTTGGAATGAGCCAGGAAGAGATGAAGGGCTGGTCCTGTATAATGCTCCCTCCTGCTGGCTCTGGGGATGTCACAACCGTAGTTTTTCCTCTTGTTCCTTGGTGGTACCGCTCTTCTGCCCCACAACAGATTGCTGCATGCTTCTGTTTGGGAAGCAGCTTGTGATCTCTCCCTTGTCAATTTTAAGCAAAATTGCCTGGATTATTCTACCTACCAATTTACTGAGCTACCAATTTCAATAATCCAATATGGATTTTTTTCCCTGAATGTTAACAGGAGAAAGGGGGCAACAGCCTGGATGTTGCAGCTGATGCTGTGCTTGTTAAACCTGACTTTGTGAACTGCAGATACAAGAGAAGCAGAATTCTTCTAAAACACCTTTTTCCCCCTAAAATGACAACAGTGTGTTTTAGAAAATAAACCATGCAGTTAACTCACAAGAGGTTTTTGTGAAGAAGAGACTGGGAGGAGTTTGGGGTTCTGGCTCCCTGGGAGCCACTCATCTCTCATAAATCTTGTAAGCCAGAACCTTGAAAAATGGACTCCAGTTTTGGGTGCTGAGCTAGAGATGCAGCAAGGCCCCCCTCGCCCTCTCCAGCAGTATCCTGACAGCTGCTCTTCAGTGAAGTCAGTGAGCTTGGGCTGTGTTCATGTAACTAGCTGGGTACTTAAAAAATAGATCCTTGGTAAATTGGGGCTTTCCCCCATTTCAGATATTCCATATGCAGAACACAATACCTACCTCAAAGAGCTGTTGCCATGTTTAATGTGTGATATGAAATCTCAAGAGAAAAGATGCTATGCTGTAGGTACAAAGTGTTGTGCCATTGTTTACAATTAAATATGGCCGTATGTGAAACCTTTATTTTTAGCAACTTCTACAGGTTTGACCCATCCCACCACTTACTGGCTTCTGTCCCAGTAGGACTGGGAAAGGCAAACACAGAGTGTCTCCAGTGAGCACACATTAAAGGTGGATGTCAGACTAGACTGGGGGCAAAGCTGGAATGCAGTTAACTGAGTCATTTTGGCTAAACATTTTGCTGTCTTTCAGGTTTGAAAAAAGGTGCTGTGGACAGAACAGATTAGCCTTGTGGAGGGACCAAGGGAGGCTCTAGCCCAGGAAGGTGCAAAAGCAGCAGTTCAGGCTGCTTTACCACTTCCATGTGCTAAGGGTTAAGCTGTAAACCGGCACTCTAATGCACTCTCACACTGCCAGCAGGGAGGCACTGAGAGCATGTCCTGGTTGTTTCTCAGCTTCCTGTACTTGCTGTTGGGGGAAGAGCAATCCTGATTGCTGTGTGGTGAGGGAATTTGGAGTGACTGCAGTCTTATGGCTGGCCCATTTGGTTGTATCAATTCCCTTTCAGTAACAGGAAAAAAACAACTTTAAAAATTTATAATCCTGCTTTTGTTTATTCATCAAAATATTTTGAAAATGCCATAATCCAGGCATCTTAAATCTGTAACACTTACTGCAACTCAGAATTCCCGGTAGGAAGTGGTGAGCCCAACTGTCCACTCAGCTTGGGTGTGAAGCTGCTATGTACTGAGGCAGTAGCTAAGGCCAGCCATGCTAGAGTCAGAGGAGTCCCTTATTTCAAAATGCATTTTACTAGCTCACACTTCTTTAATATCTGAAATGTTTGAACTGTGAGCCAAACAATGCAAGAAACAGAGCTATTAGACTCTTAAGGACTGAAATTGACAAGCATTTGTCAAAGATTCCTGCATGCTACTAGCTTTAATACTCTTCCAACGTTTGTGATGATTCTTCTCTCTTGGAAGGCTAAATTGGAATCATGTGACATGCATTGGCTTTTAATGACATCAACATCCATTTCCAAGCTATTAGTTACATATATTAATTAAATGGGCATTAATTTTTTTTTAGCAAGCACTTACTTTCTCTCCCTTGCAGCTGTCTTCATTTTTATATATTGAAGTCCTGATTTTTCTCAGCCAAAAAAACCCAAATATTCTTGAAGAGCACACTAGCAAAATGCAGAGTGCTTTGTAATGTGTTACTTGACAACAAATGTACTTAGTTACAGTATTTGTAGGTTCTGGTAGGAGCTGTACATTTCTGTATGTTGGAAATAAAGCATCTTTAAAGAACATGTCTGTTTGCAACTGTTCAAATTACAGTAAACTCTGAAAATTTAAGTGTGTGTGCTGCTCTCTTTACTCACAGAAATGGAGGTAAGTCTTGCTTGTATTCAGTCATTCCTACTTTTTACTAAAATGTTCTTTAATTTTTCCTGTAGAACCAGCATTTTTTGTTTATTTTCATACCACAGAATAGGCTGGTACACATCATCCTGCAATGTAGTTGGTTATTTAAAAAGGGCCCACTGGGTTTGAATGGCCAACTGAGATTAACTGGGAAAGGATTGTGTCTTCCTTCTGCAACTGAGTATTAAGAATTTGAGTTTCAGACAGTTATTACTACAGACTTTATTAAAGTTTCAAACAGTCTTCTGTAATAGAAAAATAGAATCTGCTGTTTACAGGTTCATCTGACTCCAACAGTGGCACAAAATTTACATATCCTTTACTTGGAGAGATAAAAACAGTGCATAAAAATGTTAATGTTCAGGCTCAGGCAGGCTTTGAAATCTCCTTTGCAGCATTAAAGTAGCACACTAAAGGCTAGTTTTCCCTCACATGGAAGCAAACTCAAATACATTGTTTTTTGGTTTTTGGGTGCCTTTTTTTTAATGCATTGTGCAAGGATGTATTCTAGTAAAATGTCTGATTTCTAGCTGAGATGTTCAGGATCTTGGTTTCCTTGAAATACTTACTGATTATAGTCCCAGCTCACTGCTGGTAGTCATTCCCTCTGATGAGGGAAGGGCAGTTCTAGCAGTGTTGAGTGCGGGCTGCTGCATGGACTGTCCTGCTGGCTGAGGGCAGCACAGGCTGATCAGGCTTGGGTAGGGTGAGCCCAGTCCCATGGCTCTGTTTTGTGCTGCTGCTGTCTCTTCCCTTCCCCAGGTGGGAGAGTGTGAGGCTGTGGTACCTTGGTGGCAGGGCACCTCAGTGGCAGCCCACGCAGCTGGGCAGAGCATGCCAGCTTCTGGGAGGTGTGAGAGAATGCAAGAATTAAATTTTTGAACTGACAAGGCTTTTTATGTTGTTGTACTGCCAGAACCTACCAAAAATGCAGACTACTCCTAGGACTAAGGATTCAATAAGAAAACACTCTGGCCTTGCAGTCAACATGGGCCAGGTGAAGAAAGTCAGGTGCAAGAAAGCCACAACCCTGTGTGTCAGCCTTGGAGCCTACCACTGTGGCCAGAAGGAGGAATGTTGTGGTTTCATTGTGTGCTGCACCTGTTTCAACATTCTAAAACAGCTTTTTTCAGTTTTATGATAAAAGTCTGAGCCTGCCAGGGGAGGGCAGACAGTTATAGGCTACAACGTCTTTAAGCCAGCTTCCTTAAGCCTAGCTTTATGCTACAGGCAATTTATCTTGCATCTTAAAAACACTTAAAACTGCTCAGGTGCAAAGGGACCTTTCTGAAGTGCCTATGGCTTGCATTCCTCACCTGTTTCCCTCGAGTATTGGATGGAACCAGCTGATTTCCTTTCCTGCTGCAGCAGTGGAATTCCCTTATCCACCTGTGTGTGTGGAAGCTGGTGCCACGGCTTGTGCCCTGCATCCTCCTATGGCAACTAATTATGCAGTTTTGTTTGCTCCAGCCAGAGCAGCAGAGGAAGGGAGGGAAGCTAGCCATGTTCTCAGCAGGGCTGGGCCAGAAACAAGGGAGTTGTTTGGACTGAGGTATGTTACACTCTAGGTGTGAATGGCCTCTGTAACAGTCAGTGCTGAGTGGCGCAGTACAAGGTCCAGAGTAAAATACCTCATCTCTTCTAATCTGGGACTCTAAAGGAGTGCCAGACTTTGGTCCTGAGTATCTTCTGTCTCGGCGGCAGCAGATGTGGAGGTATGACTGGCTTCCCCATTCACCTTACTCAGAGGGTGGTAGAGGTAGTCACCACTCCCATGGTGCCTCTCCAACCTGACCTTGAGAAAAAGGCCTACATTTCCCATGGCACTAACTGTGAGAAGCAGAGCCAAGACAGAGGTCATGGAGATCCAGGTTTTTCTGTCAGACAGAAGAAAAATCTGCATAAGCAACATCTCTTGACCTGCTTTCACATGTTCCCAGTGTGCAAATGACTTCTCAAGCTTTGTACTCCCTTCTCTGTCATCAGAAGCTTGTGGTTCTGCTCTCAGGCAGGTGAGAACATGCTCTGTGAAAGCCTCTGAAGGGCTGCTGTGGCAGCCAGAGCAAACAGATGTTTTTAGCTTTCCACTCAGTTAGAAAGTGATCAGCTGTGCCTGCAGAGCAACTGTAGCTTCACCAATACTACAGAAGCTGTGCTCTAGTGTTGGCACTGTCCTTGTCCATTTGTTGCATGTACACCAGTGAGAGAGGAAAGGTGGCTCTTGTTTAACTCTAAGCTGCAGAGTGCTAGGCTCAGAGCACAAACTGTTAGTGACAGGGGGGCTTCAGCTCAGCACCTGTCTTATGATTAGGTTTTTATCACCTTGCCTTCCCTATCCTTATCTTTCCCATCATGAGGGCTGTAGGTGATATAAATAAGTCAGAACACAGATGCTTTGGGCAATGAAGCAGCAGGTCTCTAAGCTTCACTGACACGCTGCCCTGGCCCTCAGGAGGTGGTGTGAACAACTCCATCAATGAAGAATTGATGGCATGGCCTTGCTGTACGTGTGTGTGTATATATATAGATGATGAGTATTACACACTTACTCTGACAGAGAGAATTTTTCATTGCTCCTTCCCTTATTCTGGGAAGCCAAACACCGCCCAGCTGGAAAACAAAGAATAGATAGGAGAAAGGCAGTGTTGGGGGGAGGGTGTAAAATTCCACTGAAAAAGCGTAAGCTTAAGTAAGATGACAGCCAGACAGCTGATGACTTAAGCAAACAGAACATTATGCACCAAAACAGCTCTTCCAACTTTTTTTTTTTTTTAAACACAACCACTGTAACTGGAGGTACCTTTGTTTAACTGGTCCTGTACTGCCAATTCATAGGTGATGTTGCAGCTGCCTGTCTCCCGGTTGCAGGGACACATGTGTTCACATGCACATGGTTTCTGGCAGTTTGGCCCATACCAGCCCATGGGACACTCTAGGGAATACAAAGAAGTCAGTCATTGTCAAAGCTCCACATGCTTAGAAAACATCCAGTCAATCACTGCAGCTCCCCCTGCCCCCAGCTCAACTGTGCCTGTTTCCCCAACTGCACCAGCTCAGTGCCAGGAAGGATGGGCACACTCAAAGCTTTAGGAGAGGCTCAAACCTCACCTACAGCTGACCGAGGTATTCGTGTTGCTTCTGTCACCACAGCAGTCCCTGGCCTTGTTGCTTCCCATGTGATTTTCTCCCCGCCTTATCTGAGCTACGGCCCTGCTGTTTGGCTCAGAAGCAAAGGTGGAGGGGGGCATCAGCAGCTGGTTCCTAAAGGGAAGCAAGTACTCATGTTTGAGTACAAGCATCCAGTGGGCTCTTTGGCTGTGCTGAGCAGTCGGGGCCCCAAGTTTCCTGCAGCCTGACAAAGCTGTTCTGCATTCCCACCCTGCTTCCTCCAGCAGCCCGAAAGCACCAAACTGTGAGTTAACTGCTGTTATTTTGTTTACTTCAAGGAGATTTTGTAAAACAGGGATCAGACTGACTGGGAACAAAGCAGCGCTAGCATAACCATGCACGTAAGAAGTTTACACCCACGCTGCAATTAACTTGTCCTGTTACCAGAGCAGGCTATTCAGTCAGAAACACGGGGTCTGTGAGCATTTCAGAAAAGCTGGAGTGGTTACACAATTGAGAATGTTGCTTGCTCTGCTAGCACTAGCGCCTGCACAGCCCGAGTTCAAAGGTTGTAAGCCACAATGGCCCTTTGGAGCATTTCACACCCACTGACTTGGATCACCTGAAGCCCAGGCTACAGGCAGAGCCTGGTGCAACACCCTCAGGTCAAGGATGTTCAAGCATTGATGTTCTACACTCACGAGCTTGGGAAAGCCACACGGTTCTTTGGGGCACAGACTAAATAGGCATCCACAATTTTCTAATGATGAAGAAAACTCCTCTTTCCTCTCTGCTCCCTTCTTTTCTTTTTAGCCAATTCAGGTAGGGCAGGCAAGCCCTTAAGAGCTAGGAGCTGGCAGGTTATGCTCCACCTGTGAAGTTCAGGCCTGAGCCTACCTGGCTAGACCTCACACTTGCTTTGTGTGGCTCAGATGTGATGCAAAAGCCTCTCCCCAGCCCAGGATGTTATTCAGAGCAGCCCTTACCTTGCTCACAGCTGGTGCCATAGTACCCAGCTGGGCAGGAACAGGCTCCGTGCACGGGGTCACACAAGCCACCATTCTGGCACTGGCATTTCTGGGTGCAAGCATCCCCATAGAAACCGCTAGCACAAGCTACAGGAGACAAGCAGAGATCCCATCAGGGCCCTCATTACAAAGGCAGCAATCCCACCCCATGTTTATACCCACAGAGTAGTCGCTGGCACAGGGTGCTGATGGCTGCTCAGAGAACAGAAGCTGAGTCTGTGCCTTCAACAAGGAGCAAGGGCTTAAAATGCTTCGCACCAAGCCAATCTTAAGATACTCAGGCTGCAATTAAACTCATGCTCACAAAAAGAAGGCACGCTGTGTAGCCTTTCCCTTCACTGCTCCCTCTTGGGGAGCCACCCATCACTGCAGGCAGCCAGCTGTTAGGAAGTGGTTCACATTATCCTCTTGGTGGCTATGAAGTAGTGGAGTAGAAGTCAGCATTACCTTCACTGCAGTTGCTGCCAATCCAGCCAGCATCACACAGGCATCCAGCTGTGCAAACACAAACAGGCATTAACAACAACAGAGAAAGACACAGAAACAGCAGGAACTCAAAATTAGGAGCCTCTGCTTCTTGGGGTGCCCTCTTAACCTTCCCTGCCTCTGCCAAGGAACCCACAGAAAAGGAATCCTGAACTCACACACAGGTTAGGTTCAAATACCCACCCACTACAGCTGCCAAACACAGCAGAACTTCCTGCTGATTGGGTTTTGAGAGGTTAACTCTGGGTCAACATCTGTAGCCACTGAGCTCTGCCCAGTCACTTCACTGGTGCAAACTTGGCTGTGAGTTCAATCAGGGAGGTAGCAAAGAAACAGGAAAACAAGGTTGACCAGGCACAGAAGAGCAGAAGCCAGAGGTCATGTATGATGGAGTCCCTAGATTCAAAACAACTTTACAGAAGAGTTGCAATTGCTCACTTGTAAAAATCGTGAAGCAGGAGAGTCAAGAAGGAACAATAAGGGGAGGGGGCAGAACTCAGCTGCTTTGTCATACAGGGTAATACGCTGCCTTTCCCATCAGCAGATTTACAAACACCCCACGAGCACAACCCCAGGGGGCAGAAAGGAAAACTCAGACACTGAGCAGGAAGTCAAGTACTATTACAGGTCCAGCTTCCAGATCTGACTCCCAGCCTAGCCCCGCTGCTGTCTCCTAAAGGCAATGTATTCTGACCACCTCTACTGCTGATTCAGATGCTGGAGGGAAGGGGGAGAGCAGCTCCATACATCCAGAAGGTAAGACAAGGGCTGAGGCACACAGCACCAGCTGGCTTCCAGAGTCAGGGCATGGGCTGGCCAGACAATCAGCACCTGCAGCCCTAAAAGGCTGGGCTCCCGGGGCTGGGAAGCCTCTCGAAAGACTGCTGCTCTCTACAGTGAAGGAAGCGGCTACTGCTGGTGCCAGTTCATGTGAACTACACTCCTTCACACCAGGGAGGGAAAAGGCTCCATGGACCAGCCAGGACTGCACACAGTGATGCGCTGAGGCTCCATGGTGGTGCCTCATGGGCAGGTACGCGATATTCCCCATGTATACACTGGCCAGGTCTGTGCTTCTCCTAGAGCTACCCACAGGCGTCTCCATGTTAGAGGCCTTCTCTGCGCACCACAGTGACTCACAGTCAGTGCAGACACCATGCAGGCTGCAGTTGGAAGGGCCACAGTCCAAGACATCACAGGCTGGGCCTCTCCAGAAGTCCCCAGTGCAGTGGCACTCCCCTTGCACGCAGTCCCCATGACCGCTGCAGTCTGCGGGCTTGCAGGCAGGCTCGTGGATACACATGATGGTCGAGATGCTCCGAGGGCAACGCCACATGTTGTCAAAGGAGCTGGGGACAGAAGACAGGTCCCATAAGGCATGCAAGCATTGTGCTGCTGCCAGCCCTACATGAAACCAGTTGATATAATCCACATTTTCATCCTGATTATCACTGGCAAACAAGAACATTAATAATGGGAAAATATAAACATAAAACTAGATGTGAGTCAATGTTAACTAAGCGTTAACTATTACTGGATAGGAGTAATTTCAAACGTGGAATTACAGAAAGCAACATGCAAGCAAAGTCTCCCTTTAAGCAGTCCTAGCTTCCCTAACTTTGGCATTCAACACGCCTTTTCTTGAATATTATTTGCTTTGATATAAGTGATGTCATTGCAGTTATAGCAACGCTTAGCTTTCAACTGTCAGACCGCAAACTGAATTTTAAATCCCTTCATGTTTACAGTCAGAAATGACTAAAAAGCTAAATTTAAAGTAAAATATTCTTTCAGCTTCTCATGTGAGGCAGGGCAGGGTCTCCAAGTCAGTGTTTCTCTTCCATAATAATAAGCTGTTGACAGAGCTCTGCTAATTCCTGTGAATGCGCAGCTCTGAATCTCCCGGTCCAAGAGCTGTTTCCTTATCCGATTCCCACATCAGGCCACTCAGTCATGTCGAACAGCTTTGCTGCATGTCTGAAAACAGCTAAACTTTAATCCCAGATGACTAAGTGGAAAAAATATGTAGTCACTAAATCGCTTTAAATTTTAGAGTCACTCCCTCCCTGAAAACCTGTCACTTGCCTTCACATTGTGATCTTCCAGCAATGCAGACTGACTCCCTTGCAGAGCAGAGGGGTAGGACTGAGCTCTGCATGCTAACAGAAGCTGCGTGGTTGCTTGTACAGCCCTTGGCATGTGCAGCCAGCACCTACCAGTGCTCAGATGGGTAGCTTGCAAGAGTCCCATTTAAGACAAGTGTTGCAGACCCTCCACCATCCAGGTTGATAGCATTGATGAGTCCCTGCTGCTTCAGAAATTCAGCCATTTCCCAGAGGTTGACCCTGCAAAAGCAAACAGTTGTTCGCTGCTCATTCATGCTATCCGACTCCAATGAAACTGCTATACTAGAAGCTTGGTCCCTCTCCTCAGTGGAAGGGGGGAAGTTCTCCTATCCCAGGTATGCTGACTCACTGCCCGAAGGCTGCATTAGCCTCTTCTGGCTCTGCCAGAAAGACACCAAACAACAGTGTCTTCAGCTGACCTCTTCAGCTCTGTGAGTCTCTGCCTTAAAACGTATTCCTGGCAGCTGCAGAGTCCCTCCAGTTCCAGTGACAGAATTTAAAGACCGATCTCGCACCTGCCCCAAGACCTTGCCACAACCCTGGCCTTACCCTCTGGATTCTGTCTGTCCGTCCACATGAACCAAGACCAGCTGCCCCTGACTGTCGTGTCCAACCGCAGTCCTGGCTGATATCACATTGATGAACTTGTTGAAGGTTCCTGTGCAGCAGAGGGAATAATTCACACACCAGATGGGTGACAGAACTGGCTGTTTACACACATCTGCCTGCAAAACAGTGCCCAGCAAGGAGCTAATCTAAATTGAAACACAATGAGAACAGAGCCCAGGTACCTCTTGTTCATCCAAGTCCATCTAGGAATAACATTTCCAGAAGCACTCTTGTTAAGTTTTTGTCTGGCACAGGGACAAAGAAGGGGATTCACAAGCACTCAGTTTTAAACTCCTGTAAGAGGCATCTGCTTTGAGTTTCTCTGGACAAGTATTAATGCCAATCATGCCACCACTATTTACAGTCCTCAGCAAATTCTATTCAACAACCCTGAACAGGCGAGTGCAGCCTCATCTTGCAGGAAGCCTATTTCTTGTACTGCACTTGCCGCAGACTCGGGGTAAAGTAGCACAGAAGAAATATGGACTTCTTAAGTGAGTAGCAAAGTGCAACTAGACAACATAGTTTCCACTGCTATCCCTTCCTTGCAACAGCCCCATCAGAAGGATAATCTACACCCAGGCTGAAGCTAGGCTTTAACATATTTACCTGTGGTTTGAATTTCACCACACTCAGCCATTTGACTCTGACTGACGTACACTTCTCCATCTCTTAGGAGCCAAACTACCCCACTCACAAGCTGTACAAACGGGTTTGCTTGATCCAAGACATCTTCCTCAGACAGGTAACTAGGAAAGAGAGAGCAGGAAGGGTTACCCAGTCACAGCAGTGTCATGTAAAAGCCTCTTCTGCTGCCAGCAGGCTCCAGAAGCAGGGAGAAGGGGAGAAGGTGGCTGAATGAAGGCTAGATACATCCAAAACTAGAGGCCAAGCAGTGCAAAACATTATTTCAGCAGCCAGACTGGACCCTGTTCTCTGCTATTCTGCACAAAACCACTGCTAATGATGGTCCCAGGCCACTGTGCATGAAACAACTCCTGCCAACCATGTGGCCAGTGGACCTGAGCCACGATAATAAGGGGAGAAAGCAAACGGCAGAACATGAGGGCAGAGACATTGCCAAATACTCAGGGATCTGTGGAAGCAGCTGTAACATCTTGCTGCCTGTCAGCTTCCATTCTGCAGAACAGTGATACTAAACAGCTTTTGAGAGTTTTCAGCAACAGCATCCAGTCTGCCTACAGCTGCACTGAGGGGAAGACACTGCTGGATGCTACCTGCTCCCCTCCGTCTGGGAAAGAGCTTCCTCTACTCTTCCAGACAGCAAAACCTTCCACTGAACAGTCAGACAGTAAAAGGACTGTTCAACAACCATTCCATGATGGGGCGTCGTGTGTCACTGTTGTGGGGTGCTTCCCAAGGGATATTCTTCTCTCGAGATTTAAGGTGCTGAGTAACATCTGCCTTATCAGAACCTGATGCTAGGTGACGTTTGCAACTGACAGGAGAGGACAGCAGCAAAGGTTGGGGATGAACAGCTGTGTTTTCGCTGTAAACTCTGCCAGTGGTTTCTGGTTTAAAACTGCTTGCTCTGCATGCTCCAGACATGTCTTGTGGGAGCTGGATGCTCAACTTTTAGTTTTCTAGTATCCATGATTGCAGCCAAACAAAGCTTCATGCTTTGTAGAAAAGTGTCATTGAAAATACCTGAATGGAAAACAGGCAAAAAGAAATCCCTTTACCCATGGGAAGGGGACTCAAAGACAAAATGAACACAGCTGAAAACGGATCATATTGCACAACAGCTTGAGCATGGATTAATCAACTGTCAGCTCTTAAAGCCTGCAATTAACCACTGCCAGTCTAGGTGGTAGAGGCAGCATCTTTGCTAGGTGGGGCCTAACAATGTGCCCTGGTGCACCATCCTGCTGATCATGATATGGTGTGAAAGGGTCAAGTGCAAATTACTGCCCTGACAGACCAAATTATTTAGAACAAAACTATTTCTAGTCTCATGTTTTGGAAACCGCAAAGACACCAAGCAGACAACTACTCACACAGTGCCATGACTGTATTTAACACGGGAAATCCTGCCAGAGCAGGAAAGAAGCAGGGCAGAGCTGAGATTAAGTACTCAACAGTGACCTTGCAGTTGCTGATGGTCCCCTTGGCAGAAGCCCCCTCACTAAAGCAGACAGGTCACCAACTCTGCCAGCCCCTCCACCACAGAAATTAAGGCCATGGTTCTCAGGGCTATCAGAGAATGCCTGAACACTAAAGCCCCGGCTTGGTACAGTCAGTTTGGCTTTGCAGGGACCCTTGCTGAGGTCTGCAGGCTGTGGGAGTGGGCTAACAGAAGGGTGGAGAACGCAGCAGCTTCCAGACTGCTTCTCAATCTTCTGAGACCATCAGAAGGACCTCTGGGAACCCTCCTAGGACTTTAGGGTGCCTGCTGCTGGGGAAGGGTAGCTACCAGGGGCCTTTACTTCCAGCAAGCACTGACAGTCCCTCTGTCAGCTATTCCTCACTGAAGGGTGCTTTGAGCTTTTGTCTCCAGCTGATTAGGGAGTATCACACACCCTTTCACCTGGTGTCAGGAAGAGGCCTATGTAACTGCCAGGCCGAGACCACAGCTCCCAGCAGCCAAGAGATGCTGTGGCTTGTGCAGTGGGGAGCTGGAAACTCTACAGAGAGCAGTGTCTGTGGTCAGCTGTGTGACACACCACAGGGAACAGCCTCCAGCACTGACTTCTATAACCACCCCCAACACAACAGACACCTCAATTCAGCCAGAGTAGTGGAGGGTGAAGGCAGCGCTCCAGCACTCAGGCTGTGGGGATACCTGGTGCCTCTTACTTGAAGCTGGGGCCAAGGGAAACAGTGTCCTAGTGTGTGCCAGCTGAGGAGCTATGCTGCCAAGACAAGGAGCTACAGGAGGTCTGCATACTGCACAGCAGCAGGAATGACAAGAAAGAGATAGACAGATCTTCCCTAATAGCCTGCAGAAGCAAAACCCTGAACCCCACAATGCCCAGGAGCACCCAGGATCTGCTTACTGGGGTGGTAAATCCTGTGATGATGAAAGCTGGAACTCCATGAGCTCTGGCACCAGGAGGGAGCTCTTCCTCCAACCAGGTTCAGTGCCCTGGCAGCAGGCAAGGGGCTGGGAGCTCTGTGAAATGATGTGTCTGTGTTAGCTGAGCCTGAACCCCACAGCAGCACCAGAAGAGGTGGGTGAGTGATGGGGGGAAGCTCCCTGCTGCAGGGGACAGAGCCCTCACCTGCTAACCTGTCTAGGGAGGTGTGCTGAGAGCTCAGATCTAGGATGGTGTGGGGAGACTGCTGAGGCTTCTCCAGCCCCAAGACTATTACCCCCTGCTGCTCTTCCACACAGGCAACAACAGCACTGCCAGGGGAAACCAGGATTGTATCAAGAATGAGTGCATGGCTCTGGGGGTGATAGCCAAGGGTGGTCCAGGTGGTCCTCTCCTCAATCCTGCTGGTGAGGAGGAAGGGCTTGAGAAGCAGTGGATGGATTCTGTGGGTCAATATGCAGTAGCACAGCTGGTGTTGACAATAGGAATATGTCTTTTACAAGGACAGAACCCTCTCTGAGGAATAAGGACCTGACCAAGTGAGGCAAAAGTAACTTCTGTAAATAGGTGATCTGTTGAGGAGAGCTTCACACTAGGGAGGAGCTTTACACAGGAGGGAGATGATCACCCACAGTCAAGTGAGGAAGTGGTAGACCAGACTGGGAAGTGAAGGTTGCAGGGTGACATGGGCATAAGAACTTGAAACAGCAAAGTATAAACAAAAGCGGATCTCAACCATATGCACACAAATAAGGAAATGGTGAGAGGACTTATGGGGAAGGTCTCACACTCATTCTAGAAAATCAGAGTGGGTGCCTATGTGAAGTTGCACAGTAATGCAAGCAGTATAGGCACAAACAGGAGGAATCAGAGGTCTGTGCAGCTGCAGGGCTACAACCTCACTGGGATCATCCAGACACGGCAGGATAGTGCATGTGACTGGAGTGCTGCAATGGATGGATACAGGCTCTTTAGGAAGAGCCTGTACCCAGGGAGCGTGGTAGGAGAAGCGGGGAGCAGTTGCCCTTTATGTGAGAGAGCACTGGGAACGCCTGGAACTTTGCCTAGGCACTGACCACAAAATAGCTGAGGGTTTACGGGTTAGGATTAGAGCTCTGGCAGATCAACATGGGTGACATCATGGTGGGTGTCTGCCACAGACTGCCTGGTCAGTAAATAGTAGATAAGACCTTTTCAGAAAACTGGAAAAAGCCTCATGTTCACAGGCCCTGGCACTCATGGGGGACTTTAACTATCTGCTGAAAGGGCAACACAGCAGAGCACAGGCAATCCAGGAGACACCTGGATTTCCACTTAAGTAGCTTTTTTTTTTTTTTTTTTACCGTAAAGGGTGGTCAATCACAGGAACAGGTTTGCCCACAGAGGTTGTGGAGTCTCCATCCTTGGAGATGTTCAAAATCCAACTGGACATGGCCCTGAGCAACTTGCTCCAGCTAACTTGTGCTGAGCAGGGTGCTGGATGAGGCACCTCCGGAGGTCCCTTCCAACCCAACATTTCTGTGCTGTAGCCAGAGCAGTTATGCAGTCCACTCTGCCTCTCATCTGTGGGGAGGACAGAAACCTCTTGTTCTTCTACCATAATCAAGTGTACCTGCTGCATGTTGGGAGAGGAGACACAGGAACCTAAGCAGCTAGAGATCATCAGAGTAATTTATCCAGCTTGTCTTCATCCTAGGAAAAAAAGCCAATGGCCAGAGATAGCTCAATGGGGTACAGGTAGGACAGCCCTAATTTAAGTGTTCAAAGCATCCTCATGCTGTAACTGGGAGAGGCCAAGGAGGCAGTGCCTGGGCAGTGCTTCCTGCCTCAGTGATTCCTACTGGCATTCAGGGAAGAGAGCGTGCCCTCCAAACATCCCCCAAGTTCTTACCCAAACACCATGGTGCCATCCTTCCGGATGCCGAACTGAGCATTTTGCAGGCCTCCAGAGTTTCTCACCAGCTTTCCATTGCTCACAACATTTCCAAGGCACTCTCCAGTTCCCATGTCGAAGTACCCACCGTTCTGGGCCACCAGACACTTCCCGAGCTTTGCGGTCTCTTCCACAGGGGCCCTGCGGTTAGCCTGGCAGCCTCCCACACCGCCCGGCTCTAGCACAGAGAAGGTCCTCAGAGGGTTCCTCACAAAAGTGAAGTGGCCATAGACTGCCCTGTGGTCCTTGCCCCCCGAGGGGATGTAAGAAACAAATGTTCTGGTGGTAGCCACTGGGCTGCCCGTCCTGTTGTCGCTGGGCCAAGCTTCGTGTGTTACGTTGCCATACTTGACGGGCTGACAGTCTCTGACGTGCCGGTGGTGGTGCCGAGAGCCGTGCCGGGAGGGGAAATACGGCTGCAGCAGAGGGTCGCCCGGGGGGGTCCTGCAGTGAGAAGATGCGGTTGCCCCAAGGCTGCCCTGGCAGAGTGCGCCTGCAACCCTGCGCGGTGGGGCAAGAGCTGCTCCGCTCGGGGCGGCGGGCGGGGCAGGCCTCACCGACACCCCGGGCCCCGCTTCTCCCCCGGCCCCGGGGAGGCTCCGGCACCGCTGTAACCCACCCCGGCTGTAAGGGGGGCTGTCCCGCTTCGCACCCGCACCACCAAGGCGACCTCGGGGCACCGGCTCAGCGGCGCCCAGACTGAGCGCCAGGAACGGAGCGGCGCTACGGGCCGCTAAGGGACCCCCGGCGCCCTCCCGTGCCGCCCGCCCGGCACGGCAGGGCTGGCACCGCCCCGGGCACCCGCGCGGACACTCACCCGGCGCCGCGCACCGCCTGCAGCCAGCCGAGCGCCGCCAGCGCGGCCGCCAGCACCGCCCGCCCCGCCGGCACCGGCGGCCGCCGCCGCTCGCGGCCCCCGCCCGCGGCCCCCGCCGCCCTGCAGGCCGCCATCTTGGCGGGCGCTGGCCGGCGGGCGCTGGAGCGCGCCCTCTGGCGGCCGGCGGCGGCGCAGCCCCAGCGCCCGGGGGCCGTTTCCCGCCGGGCCCCGCCGCCCCCAGTCAGGGGGTTTGTGCTGTGGGTGCGGCCTGTGCTCAGAACAGCGTCCTAAGACGACATTTACGACTAGGAAGATGGAAAGAAATACTTTTAAAGTCTGGTGTTCCAATAATAAGCTACGGCCCGTCTCTGTATAGTTGGTGCCGACGCGCCTGAATTAGCTTTAGCCTCAGGGAGGACATGCTCTCCGTTCTTCAGGGTCTGGCATTTTCCCACCACCATCTCTGACAGATTCTCACCCGTGTCTCACAGACAACGAAGCAAATACAGCCTTTACAGCCACTATAGCTTCACCATCCTCACTGGGAGGATTAGGATTTTGTCCATTTTCCACAAGGGAAAAATAACTAAACTGGGGTGTGTGTGTGTGGGGGGGGGGGTGTGTGACAATATATTCAGTCATCTCTAGGTTTTTCTAAGTGTAACTTAAGTGGCTTGGATTCTGCGATACACCATGGCTAACAGTTAGGATGAAAACTCTTGGAGAGCCTTAGTTTACGAATCTGGGAATTTTTTTCTTTCAAGAAATATCCAAGTCAAATACATGATTATAAAAAGCAAATCCTCCATTGCTGTATCAGCCTATAAGGTAATTATTTTTTCTAACCAGGAACTAGATGCCAGACCCCTCAATTTCAGTAAAAATGTTTCTCTTTCTAATCTCCATAGTTCTATTTTGAATCAAAGAACTATTTTGTTAACAGTGGTAGGGACATCTACTTTATTCGCTGTGTTTCATCTTTATCGAGTGCTTAGTCCTGTCACCTCCTCAAGCTGTACTGACTGCTCCAAACACTTGTTAAGTTTCGTATTTCTTTCTCTTGACCTCAGTAGCTTGCTCTTGGTGTTTTCAGCCAAGTTTCAGCTCTAGCCCTGACCAAACGAAAGAGACTGTTTGGAAAGCCGTAACCACTGAGAAAGCAACAGTAAAAGCAGGCATCCTTTGCTTTTCTACTAAATTCTAACAAGTTAAATAGCAGAGGAAATTAATTGGAGAGGTGTTGCCAGGGTTTGGGGGCTAGTTGCTAGGGGGATGTAAATGCTAACTTCAGGACGCTGTTTCAGTGTTTCATTGCTCCGTTCTGAGCCATACCCATCACTGAGGAAAATACTGCTGGTATGTCATTACATCGGAAATGAAATTTCAAAATGTTTGTCTTGGGAATAAAGTACATCTTTCAGGCGTGCAGGCAGCTCCCAGGCTCATGAGGCTAATCTTAAAATCCAAGCTTCTGTTCCCCCTGGAGGCATGGCTCTGGCACAGACTTTGACACCTGTGAATGCAGAGGGCAGGCCTGCTGCTGCTGTCTGGCAGCAGATGCTCCTGTCTTGGGATGGGGGATGCAATTAAACTCTTTCTTTTCCTTCCCTGCGTGCAAATAAGCAGCTTGAGAGAGAAGTTTCATATTTTTATTGCAAAAAAAAATCAAGCCTACTGCTGAGCTGCATTGCACGCAATTTCCCTGAGCTACTCGGTGAGTGGAGGAGAGGGGAATTCAAGGAGGAAGCTTTGGGAAAGCCCCATTCTTGCTGTAGAACGCTTCATTACATTTGCCTGACCTGTGTTTATGTCTGTTCAGCCTGTGTGAGGCTGATGAAGAGCTCAGTTAGTTGTCTCCTTACTTTCAGGAGTTTGACTCCATAAATGATGTGTGATACAGGGGCAGGTATCGCCCCTGTGAATGGGGGGAGTGGGGCTGTGGAGCCGCATGCCCAAGGCTGTATTGCAGAAGCCAGTGTTTCCATGGCCAGTGCTAAAGGGGGAGGGGGGGTAACGCCTCAGCTCTCCCAGGATAAGTACACCTGGTATAGGTAGGTGTGCTGCTGTCTCAGGTACCTTGCAGGTGGAAAAATGTACTTTTATTTCAGAAATAAACTGGAAAACTCCCTTAGCACAAACCAGTGCACTAAAAGATTTTAGCAAATGGGTTATTGTGCCTCCACTTTCATTCAACAGTGGAAAGCTGCATGTGTCCTGCTTGTGTTTCGAGCTGGAAACAAGGCTGCCCAGTTGAAACTCCAGGGTGGACTAACAATGTGGTTTTAATGCTCTAACTCAGCTCTGCATAAGGCAGTGAGTGGAGTACTCTGGCAGTTCATTCAGGACCGTGCTTTGGCTTTTGCTCAAAGATCTTAAACTTTTTGCAGGGAACATGTACTAAAGGGCTTCATCAGAAAGCTTCCACCCAATTCCCAAACTTACCCTGTGTTTTCCGTAGCTTACAAGAGAGGCTAAGATCACAATGTGGGGTGTAGAATCCACAGGCCAAAAGCTGCATTTGGAAATCCATAGGAAACAGAAACCGCATGCAAACCAGAATGGAAAAAAAAAACCAAAAACCAGCAAAACAAAACAAACCCCCAAAACAGTATTTGAAAGCTGAGTAGTCTTTCCTCTCTATATAGTGCATTTACTTTGCAATTTACTTTCCTCTCTAAAGCAGCCCCTCCCAGTGGACTAATATTACGTACTGCATGGAGTATAAGTAACTTGTTTTTCTAGAACTTTTCCAAGAGGGAAGGGTGGGCATTGTCAGAACTTCAGTGTTTGTTTGCGGTGACACAAGATTTCCCCATTAATGGAAATAACTACCTGTTGTTAAAGATAACCAGTCCCGATTTCAAGCATGTCACAAACACACTTGCCTCCCCAAAATACAAGTTCTAAAGCATGTATGTGCAGGTGCTGGCAAACCACCTTATGACCGTGCTGGAATCTCAGAAGCTAAGCTGTCCTGGGCTTTGGTATGAAGACACAGTTCCAAACCTAACCTAGGTTTTAGTCTAGGTCAGGTTCTAAATCAGAATATCTCTGTTTTCTTCACTAAGTAGAGGTCAGCCAAACTTGCCATTCTTTTTTTTTTCTGTTATCACAGTGAGTATCATGAAAAGAATGTGCATGCTGATGTCTAGATCCAATACTAGCTCCACCTCTGTCTTGAACCAGAAGTTCAGCCCAGCTCTGAAAATTATTGTGAACACAATTATCAAGTATTTGATGCTTTTCCTGTAATTTGAAAATTTTTAGTTGTGGAAAAACATGTCTAATGATTATTAATTTGAATTGCCTGTGGGAACTTACCAGGAATCTTACAAGCTGTATATACTGGCTCTTCTCTTTCTGATTAACTTATCTCCCTTTTTCTCTTCTATGCCCATATCTGTAAAACTGGATGGAAGTAAATAATTAATTTCTGTAACATATACCTGTACCTGTCTGAAAATATGCCTAAGCCACTACAAATCTGTCAGGAGAAACTGTCTTTGGGAAGTTGTGTAAAAATTTCTTCTTTTTATCTTCACACTTTCCTTAAGGGATTTCTTGGGTTGGAAGAAAATTAATAAAGCTGATAAAAAGCAGCTAGTGAGATTAAAAGGCAGCAACTGAAAGAAGGGTGCAGAGTTTGGAGTGGTAGAGAGTGCTATGTGTGGAAAAAGGGTCATTCTTAAAAGGGTCTTTCGGCTCCATTTTCCCTTCAGGAGGGAAGGTTGAGGTTGGAAAGCTTGGTGAAAAGATTACATGCTATGGTTCTATCTAGTGCTAACTGTAGTCTTAGCATAAAGGGGAGAATGGCTCACATTAGCTGAGGTTAGGCAGGTGTACAGTTCACATCACAGCATGTACTAAATAGAATAAAATTAATTTCATATTTTAGAGCATGGTGGTCCTTAGAGGAACGTTTAGCTTGGGGCCAGGGAGACCTACCTACCTTTGAAACACCATAGTCTTTTCATGCTCAGTGCAGTGAGCAAAGCACAGGAGATTCTCGGCAGCATCAAAACAGGCTGTGGGCTCAGTGCTAGGCTACCTGCAGTTGCATTTCAGGCTACTTAGAATTGCTTCCAAATTGAGCTGCTTCTGTGCCCAACTCCTTTCATCTCCACTATAGCAGGTGTTGTACTTTAGAAATTGAGCAAAGAGAACAAACACAAGAAGCAAATTACCTTGCTGTTAAAAAGGGCAATAATTTATCATATGATGATATAGCACAGCTTCAGTAGTCTGAACCCTTTGAAGTCATGTTGGTTTTATGACCACTGTTAGTCCATACCCCCACAGTGCAGGTGTGGTTAGTGCAAATAAATACTTATTACTGAGATATCCCATGTGAATTTTTTCAGTGCAAATGAAAAAAATATAATGCAATTTTTAAAAGGTTTGTACTACATATATTATGTGACAATAAAAGTAGCCAAGGTAACGGCAGGTTTTTGCGGGGTTAGCTTGAGACAGTTGAGTTGGTGACTTCTGGGATTAGTGAAGTTCCACTAGTGTCCTGGTTTTGGCTGGGATAGAGTTAATTTTCTTCCTAGTAGCTGATATAGTGCTGTGTTTTGGATTTAGCATGAGAAGAATGTTGATAACACACTGATGTTTTTAGTTGTTGCTAAGTACTGCTTATGCTAGTCAAGGACTTTTCAGCTTCCCATGCTCTGCCAGGTGCACAAGAAACTGGGAGGGGGCACAGCCAGAATAGTTGATCCAAACTGACCAAAGGGCTACTCCATACCATATGACGTCATGCTCAGCATGTAAGCTGCGGGGAGCTGGCAGGGGGACAGCGATTGCTGCTTTGGAACTGGCTGGGTATCGGTTGGCAGGTGGTGAGCAATTGCATTGTGCATCACTTGCTTTGCATATTATTATTACTATTATTATTATATTGTTGTTATTATTATTATTACTATTTTACTTTATTTTATTTCAATTAGTAAACTGTTCTTATTCAACCCGGGAGTTTTCTCACTCTTACTCTTCTGATTCCCCCATCCCACCGGGCCAGGGGGAGTGAGCAAGCGGCTGCATGGTGCTTAGTTGCTGGCTGAGGTTAAACCACGACAACTAGTCAGAAGGATTTAGGCTTCTGTGTCTCTGCTTATTGCACTTGCAGCAATCTGTCAAGCTGAGGAAGACTTGAGATGGATCCTAAGTGCCTACATGAGCATGTAGTGTATATCTGTCAGGGAGAAGAAGTTTGGTGATGTTCACAGGAACAGACATGACTCAAAAGCTGTGTAGCCCTTTGATTTTTTTAAGCGCTCTGAGGTGTAACCCAATGAATAACATAGTGGCTAACTGGTTATTCTGTACACCCTGAGATATTAACAGGCATGACAAAGGAATTAAAACCAAAAGTGACTTGAAACAAAAATCTGCTAACTTAGCACTGCTCCTGAGAGCAAATATTGCTGGGATGCATAAAAAGTGGCCGTTTAAGCCAAACAGTCTTAGGAAGCTGGTGCTGGGTCTAGATTTTTGACTCATTGAGCTTAAGTAGACCATTTCCAGAATATACTGCAAACAGCATTTCCAAATTTTCTGAAATGTCACAAGAAGAAAAGAGGGAAAAAGCCTTTTGAAAAACATAATTGTTATTCAATAAATATGAAAAATTTTACAAGCAGAAATAAGTTCTGTCACAAAATGCATTTCTCATAAATGCATTCATCTCTATTCCTATTTTCAGAACTTCAGGTATAAATGATGACTACAGCATATTCATCTTTTTCCAACTAAGTGCTCTGAAGACTAGATAGGCTAAAAGAACATTTATTACGACTCTACCTTTATAAACTCAAGTCACTGTATCTATAAAGCTAATACACTTGTAAGTAATTTTAAATAGTTTGATAACCTGCCAGAAAATACAGATATATGGAGTTCGTGGTGTTATGCCTGATAGTCTACAGGAATCAGTCAGTCACTCATTCCATCACAGGACATGATATTTGCACTCTATTCGAGGAAGTAAATATGAAAAGCAGTTTGCATTTCACATTAAAGTGATACGCAGCAAGTGGCTGTCAGGTGAGCTAGGTGAGAATGAAATGAGAGATTCCCAAAAGAACAGATCTCCTTCAGGTTGGTATGGATGTATGACTGCCCATGCCAGGGGTGTATGTGTAAAAGTAGGCTAGGGTTGTGGGACAGCGGGGCTTTTCTTGAAGAGACCTTGACTGCTTTCCCAGTTAGAAAAAGATGCATTCTGAACACGATCTTTGAGCAAATATTCCAGGCTTTATTATCTTGTTGAACCAGTCTGTCCACACTGGTAATTAGTTATATGCTTTAAGAGGGAACAATGGTTTCATTGTTACCACATACTTGGTGGTAGGCAATATGGAGAATTACAATGGAAATATAATATCTAACACCTGTTTTTGTCATAGGGATAAAAGAAACATAACCAGAATACCAGCATACCATTCAGACTGGGTGGCAGGGTCTGCAGGTTCTGTATGTCTTTATTCCTATTTGTAGTGAAGAAATACTATTTATTCTCTGCATTGTGTGACACATCTTATTTGATTCCTGGTCAGTACATCTAACCTAGTTTGAAACTCTTGAACAAGGCTCTAACTTAATGAATTTTCACCGTGGGATTCGGTTACGTCCACAGGGCCTTGGCAAGATAATGTGGCAAATGTTTCTGTCTGGAGGCTTCTATTTGCTCTCGACATCTGTATTTCCACCACAAAACAGGGATCAGCAAACTGAAAATAGCTGAAAATTGTTTATTACATACATGTATTGGAGCCCAGTGGAATGCAGATGTTGAAGGTATTTAGTACCTGTTAGAATCAGAACTTGAGACAGCAAATTGAGAGATACCACAGAAATATTCAGGATATTAATTCAGATCCAGTGAAGTTGAAGATCCCTTTAGAATTCAGCAGAATTTGAGCTCGAGAAAAATGTATGCATTCAATGTATGGTAATGGGGCTGCACTGAAATCATCCCTGACTCTCTGGGATGCTCTAAAACTTACTAGGAAAATACACATTGTGGACGACTGTCCAGTATTGCTATAATTAAAAACTAGCTCCCAAGGTGGAGCTCCTCTTTGCATTGCAAGACAAGATTGTGATTTAAAAGGTCTAATCCTATCTCACTATGGAGTGAGGACTAGTATTGCTCAAGGCCCTCTCTGTGCAAGTGGCATTCCTCATTGACAGTCTGCAACTGTCAACTGTCCTCATTATTAAACAAGGTTACATGGCTTGCATAGGTGATGATCTGTACTTATTTTAAAACCATATGCATTTGGAAGGCTACAGCAGAGTTTAGTCAGGGAGATCAAATGGTCAAATTGAGCTGCAGGTTAGAACTTCAGCTGCGCTTTATAGCCATCTCTGCCCCGTGATTTGTGTGTGACCCTGGGCTCAGCATTTGAGCTCGGATAAAATACCCAGCTGTTGAGATAAGTGTAATCCTATTTTTTTACCTAGCAGGGATATTGTCAGTCTTTACTATGATAGCCACTGAAGAAAAAAACCTATCCTTTATATAATGAAAAACATTTTATTTCATGATATGAATTTGTATCACAGTATGAATAGCTTCAGTTGATATCCATATGTGCAGGACTTCTGTAGTTCCAGAGATCAGAAACAGGAACAGACAAATAGATTAGTACTGGAGTTTCCACATGAGATGAAAATGTAAGAATTTTAAGATTTCTGAATTTCCTAGTGCTGGGCATCCTGGAGTATAACTCAGATAGGGAGTCATTTGACTCATTTTATGGATGATAACGACCATTAGCTCTCTGACTACTTTAAACAGGCTGCATTAGATAACATGTAGCATTTGTTCAAGTGTTCTATTTACAAATGCTGTATCCATCATGTCTTTCAGGAGTACCTTTTTTTTTTAACTATATTGATACATGATAAAATGATAATATGGCTAAGCTGGTGAATGTGAAATTTAACCAACTTTGTTTACAAGTCACCTGCAAATGGACTTGGTGTTTCCCAGTGCTAGTTTGTCAGGGTCCTGAGTGCAGCAGCAGGCACTAATTGCCCTGACCAGACTCACCTGGGGCCTCCGTATCCACACCCTCTGCCCGTGGGCCTAGAAGCCTCATTTAAGCTCAGGCCTGGCCTTCGCTCCTTCCCTGAGCTATGTTGTAGAAAGATTTTGGACATAAACAACATTAATGATTATTCCTCTTCCAGTGGAGATATGGGGGCACCCCTTGAATTGGAGATTTCAATAAGACTTGACAGAAATGCTATAAAACAGCCCTTTGATTTGCAGTCTGTATCTTATATGTTTAGACAAAGTATCACAACACCCCACTCCTGTGGATTAAGACTTACTCACTAGGTTCCTCAAAGCATCTTTCCTTAGGCTTCTACCAAGTGAGACTCTTCTCCAGCCATCATGTGAGTTTGTAGAAGTCTGAAAAACCAGACATGCCAAGCAACGTAACCAGGGGGAACAAAATGGGACAGAAGAACACAGGTTTTTTTGTCATTACTGCTTTATATGCTTGATCTCCAGAAAAAAAAAAAAAAAAAGATGCTCATAAAGCTTAACCAAAATCATACCACATTAATCCTAGCAATCTATTTTAACAACAGATTTAGGCAAATAAATTCCAGGTTTGGAAATGACAGCCCTTACAGTATAGCTAATGTATGTAATGATCATAAACTTTACTTTATACACCTTGCTTAAGTTGGGCTAAAGATTCAGGTTGTAAAATTTGAGATAAATTATCTGGTGCTAGTGTTTCAAATGTTGGATAATTTGTTACTTTAACAGAGCAAACATGTCTTATCTTTTGTTAGATGACTCATTGCTGCTAAAGAAAAAGCTTTGCTTTTATTATTTCACAATAACATTTACCACATTGTTGGTTAACTGAGAACAGATAACATACTGTTTCCCACTGAAGAGGTCTTGAGAAGAAAACTTGAATCCATCACTTTCAATCTCCAAGTTTATTTTCATTATGCTAGCACAGAAAATACTCTTGTAATACTCAGGAACAGGTGATCGGAGCATCTTCTCTAGATACAGAAAAGATCTGAGTATTGCTCAGCATTTTATTAGACTTTTTCTTTTCCTCTGATCTGGAGTAGGGAAGAGAGGATCTGAGAGCTGTGAATTGCAATTGAAAATCTTACATTGGATTCAAATATTCTGCAATACGTCAATCTAATAGCATTATTTTTTAGCAGGATGCATCTTCATGGACCATAGGCTCCCCAGAAATATAATCATAGAATCGTTTAGGCTGGAAAAGACCTTCAATATCATCCAGTCCAACAATTAACCTAACACTACCAAGTCCACCACTAAACTAATTAAGGGTAGAGTAATAATTAATTACATATTTCCTGGCTTGGTGGCTGGATTATTTTTTAATGAAAGTAAAAAGTAGGAATCATTAAGGTTGGAAAGGATCTCTAAGATCATCAGTTCCACCATCAACCCAACACCATCATGCCCACTAAACCATGTCCTCAAGTGCCACGTCTACACATTTTTTTGAACACCTCCAGGGGTGGTGACTCTACCACCTCTCTGGGCAGCCTGTTCCAATGCTTGACCACCCTTTCCGTGGAGAAATTTTTTCCTAATATCCCATCTAAACCTCCCTGACACAGCTTGAGGCCATTTCCTCTCGTCCTATTGCTAACTACTTGGGAGAAGAGACCAACACCCACATCGCTACAACCTCCTTTCAGGTAGTTGTAGAGAGTGATAAGGTCTCCCCTCAGCCTCCTCTTCTCCAGGCTAAACAACCCCAGTTCCCTCAGCCGCTCCTCATAAGACCTGTGCTCCAGACCCTTCACCAGCTTTGTTGCCCTTCTCTGAACACACTCCAGCACCTCAATGTCCTTCTTGTACTGAGGGGCCCAAAACTGGACACAGTATTCCAGGTGCAGCCTCACCAGTGCCGAGTACAGGGGGACAATCCTGATACAAGCCAGGATGCTGTTGGCCTTCTTGGCCACCTGGGCACGCTGCTGGCTCATGTTCAGCCAGCTGTCAGCGAACACCTCCAGGTCCTTTTCAGCCAGGCAGCTTTCCAGCCACTCTTCCTCAAGCCTGTAGCATTGCATGGGGTTGTTGTGGCTGCAGTGCAGGACCCAGCACTTAGCCCTGTTGAACCTCATACAGTTGGTCTCGGCCCATTGATCCAGCCTGTCCAGATCCCTCTGCAGGCCCATCGATCCAGCCTGTCCAGATCCCTCTGCAGGCCCATCCTACCCTCGAGCAGATCGACACTCCCACCCAATTTGGTGTCATCTGCAAACTTACTGAGGGTGCACTCAATCCCCTCATCTAGATCACTGATAAAGATATGAAACAAGACTGGCCCCAAAACTGAGCCCTGGGGAACACCCAATGTGTCCTTCTAAACAAGCCTGGAGGGAATGGAAAAGAACACCAATATATGGTATACCTACACAGCAAGCAGGGACCCTCATCATCAATCTGTTTCAAGTCTAACAATATATGAAATAATATTTTCAAGCAGCTTGTTTGGCTCTCAACACATAGAGTTGTCCCAATAAACACATATGTTGCCTGGTGCTTAAGAACTAATTAGGTGCAAGTATTATACCATTGGTTACTGGGTAATGTGTCACATGAATAATGTGCATGTTACTCTTTGCAACTGGAATGTCTTTTCTATAGATTTTTGGGATGAAGTACACAGATAAAATATTGGTGTTAGTCAGGAGGGAAAGGAGTGGCCCTAAAACTAAGTTAAGAAGTTGGGGAAAACATGACCAATAAAATTACAAATACATTCCTAGCTATCATAGGTGTATCACTGTAGTTCAGGGTATTTGCAAGTGGAATCAAGGAACCACAGGCTCTTTGCTCTTTCTAAACTTAGCTTAGAAATGGTGTTCAGAGAAACCCATCTTATGCCAGAGGGTAGGTTCATTTCCCCTTGCTGTGGCCCTTTTTCACAGCCTCTCCTTCCTCAAATTCTGAAAGCAAATCAAAGAAGAAAGCCTGTAACTAACAGTGTAGTAGAGGGAGTTCTCAGGTCCTCCCTGATTTCTTAGATTGTCTGTCTATACCCAAAGGTACTCTTGCATGCATGTGCATGCAGCTATTTTGAAGAAACATCCATTTAGCTATTTTTTTTGAGGCTAAGCTATCTTGCTGACATACCACAGAATAAGGCACTTTATTTCTGCTCAAAATGACAGAAGAAAAAAAGAGTCCCTTTAAAGTTAATGGTAGTGCCCCAGAATGATAGGATGACATTTGCAAATAACCTATATGCCAGAAAAAATAATTTTTGTCTCTCAACAGATATTGGCCAAGTGTATGACTGCAACTTCACTGCCAGCCACCAGACAGCTTGGAGGGACCAAACAGGGAAGCTATGGAAGGGACCACGGATTTAGTTCCAGTGACTTGAAAACAAGCACTAGGCAAGCCTGAAGCTGATCTTGCCTCTCTGTGGCTTTCACAGCTAAATATCCCTGCTATGCAGATCTGCCCTCAGTGCATTTCTCCAGGCTGCCCCCAAAAAATCAGCAGTAGATTCTTAACTCCAAGGAGCCCTTCTTGCCTAAGCACACTCAGGACGGATACCAGATGTTGCCCTCACTCTAAGTAGACTGTTCTTTTTTCATTAACTTTAGCATCCTTGTTTCATAGAATAGAATAGAATATTTCAGTTGGAAGGGACCTACAGTGATCATCTAGTCCAACTGCCTGACCAATTCAGGGCTGACCAAAAGTTAAAGCATGTTGTTAAGGGCATTGTCCAAATGCCTCTTAAACTCTGACAGGCTTGGGGCATCGACCACCTCTCCAGGAAGCCTGCTCCAGTGCTTGACAATGCTCTTGGTAAAGAAATGCTTCCTAATGTCCAGTCTAAACCTCCCCCGGTGCAGCTTTGAACCATAGGCCATAGCATAAAGGCAGAACACTGCAATGCAAATACCTTGAGCTTGAACAAGAACTGTTCTTCACCACCCCCACAGGTCCTAGTTATTTTTATCTTTGCAATATTTGGGGTCATTCTGCACTGGAGAATATGTCACTTTTTCAATTAGAAAAGACAACTCCTTCACCAAGCTTTCAACTCGGGCACGCTGAGCAAGTAATTCACGTTCTGAAGGCCGCTCTTCCAGGGCTCCTGTCAAGTACCCTGCAGAAAGAAAGAAAATTCATTTCGCACGCTACCATAAACTCATTTTAAAATACAGCGTTTTGGAGCCTCCCCCAGCGGCCGCTGTTCACCACCACCCCCGTCCTTTACAATGAGATTTCCCCCGGCGCCCGCCGCTGCTCTGCCGCCGCAGAACCGCCGAGCTCGGGCGACGCCGCCAGGAGGCGCCTTCCCGCCCGTTCCGCCGCCGGCGCCACAAGATGGCGGCGGGCGGCGCGGCGCTGTCGCTGGCGGCGGGCGCGGTGGTGCTGGCGCTGGCGGCGCTGCTGTGGCGGCGGCGGCGGGCGGCGGCAGCGGGCGGCGCGGGGCGGGTGTGCGTGGCGGTGCTGGGCGACCTGGGCCGCAGCCCGCGGATGCAGTACCACGCGCTCTCGCTGGCCCGGCACGGACGCGGCGTCGCGCTGCTGGGCTACCTCCGTGAGTGAGGGAGGGAGGGCAGCTCCGTCGCCCCCACCGGCGTCGGCGCCCGCGGGGCCCGGTTTGAGCTACGCTGAGGCGGCGGCTGGGCTGGACGCGGGGTCGGGCCGGAGCGGGGCGGTGTGCGGGGGCCGCTTCTCTGACGGGCACTCTCCCATCTGGCAGAGAGCAGGCCGCACGGCGACGTGCTGCGGAGCGGGAACATACGGCTGGTGCCCGTGGCGGACCTGCGGGGGCTGCGAGGTGGGTGCGGCACGGCTCCGGGTCCCGGCCCCGCCGGCCGTCCTCGGCCCGGGGCGTCGGGGGAGCGAGTCGCCGGGGCCCGGAGCGTGGCTGTGTTCGGGGGCCGGGAGGAGCAGAGCGAAAACGGGAACGGGATTTACGTGGAAAAATAAACAGCCCGAAGGGGGTTGGGGCCTCGCTGCCGCGGGGCGATGGGGCCGGCCCAGGGGCGTGTGCTGGCTCAGCCCAGCCGCACGCAGAGGCTGCGCAGCCTTGGTGCCTCCCTACCTGCTTTAAGCACTTGCCGCTGTGGTATTGGAGCACGTTAATGCAGTTCTGATGCAGGCTGAAACAGGGACATTTTTTAATTCTTATTTTTTTTTAACCTTGTGTGTATGTTTATCCCTACCTACCCCGATTTCTTTCTATACAAAACACAGAATGGGAATTTGTGGGAATTGCGAGATGTTTGTTTGAAAAACAAGTTTCCATTTTTATAGTGTACTGTTATTTTAAACCTTTCTGCAGAGGTGGCTGGTTCCGTATGAGGTGCATGTTTCTGGAGAGCTGTAATATTCTTACCAGGTTTTCTCATGTGTTACAGTTGGTCCGAAGCTTTTCCAGTATGCCATAAAAGTTATTGTGCAGGCAATACAATTACTCTACACAATGCTGAAGATAGATCAGCCATCCTATATTCTTCTTCAGGTATGTTTTCTGTTGGGACTAATTTTAATAAAATAAATAGTACTACATTGCAGGGCATTTTTAGCAGTCTCAGACTTTGTTCTAATTATTTAAGAGCTAAAACTGGCCTAATCAAAGGTGTAAACCTGTATCAAACTATTTTTTTGGCTCTAAACTTTGATATTTCTGTTAACAACTCAGTTTGTTCTTCCTGTTAATTGTTGAGCTTTCAAACTTCATTGACGTGGATAGTAGTAAAGAATAAATCTTAACAGAAATGTTTGTATGTTTATTGGAGGGGAATTTTGATCCTGATCTGATGGTAAAATTTGAAGTGCCTCCCAATCTTCAGAGGAGAAACTGGCAGTTCTGTAGTTGGTGAATATAAAATTGTCTCTGTTCATTAAGATCCTTTAAAGCAATGTAATTTCAGTAATTTGATTTTATTTTTTGGTGGTCGCTTAGTGTTTGTCACTTGACTAAAGTCTTACGCTATTTTTACTTATTTTGTTTATTAAACAGAATCCTCCAGGCTTACCTAGTATAGCTGTTGCCTGGGTAGCATGTCTTTTCTGGAGAAGCAAACTGATAATTGATTGGCACAACTATGGATATACTATAATGAGTCTGAGTCATGGAAGAAATCACCCACTAGTACAAATTGCACGATGGTTGGTACAGTAATTTCTTCTCCTCTTTATAAAAAAATTACGTACCTTTGCAGAATTCAGAAGAATGAAGACCATTGGGGAGAATATCAAAGGACTGTTTCCGTGAAGGATTTCTGGATTTTGCTGTGTTGAGCTGCTTTGTATTTCTGTAAAAGGCCTTCGTTAAACACGTAGGGAGGCAACTGTTGAAGTAGGGAGGTTGCTTTTATGTGCATATGCAAACTTTGATCTTGTTACTAGAATTTCTTTATATGTATTGGGTTTTTCTCTAATACTGCTTTACACTCCAGCTCATCCTTAAAGGTCTGTTTCTTGCTGAATCTAATTGGTTACATGTAGGCTTTAAAGGCTTTCAAGTGTGGTGTTCTTAGGCCTTAGAGGGTAAGGGAGTCATGCTGTATCTCTTCTCATAAACTGATACTGCTTCAGTATAAGGAGTCAATCAATAACTGATAATTAAGTTTCAGATACTGGAGGCAGTTGGGTTTCTTTTGGTTTTGTTTGGCTTTTAATTAGCATTGGCACTGGTGGGCAGTAACTATTTGGCTATTGCAATTGCCTGTCTGTGGTTTCTAACTAAGATTTAATTTTTGTCAGGTATGAAAAGCTTTTTGGGCGTTTGTCTGACTATAACTTGTGTGTCACTAATGCAATGAAAGAAGATCTATGGGTGAATTGCAACATAAAGTAAGTCGCATACCTCTAACAAATCGGTGTGCGCGTATGCAAAGTAAAATGAAATAACATAGCCCTGATGATTCCAGATTCATAGGAATCTTATAAAAGCAACTTTCCTGAGCCCTTTCATTACCACTGAAACGCATTCGTTCAGTTTTGTAATGAGCTAGTGGAGTGTGGGCATTCAAGAATCTTCATAACCCTTCATAATTAACACCCCATTGACTAGAAGGTACCAGTCCAGGTGTTACGGAAGTTTGCTATCAAGCTGTCTATAGAATTGGAATGAGGCAGACGTCACTGCATTTATTAACAACTAGTGTGCCCTGCAAATTTTTCTTTTGCAATCAGAGGGCTTTAAGACCAAAGTTGCTAAGGGATGATCATCAAGTAAGTTTAAAAATCAGGACAATGATGGCTGCAGTTTTTACGGTTGCATTACACCCCTTGAATATGCACACAAGAAAGGGGTCCTTTGTTATGGGATTAATATGTCCATCTTGGTGTATTCCAGTAAGCTTCAGGAATACAGAAAGTTGTAAGCATCAAAAAAGTCATTATTTTGCTGTGTTAATTCACTTAATTACTTTCTCCAATACATTGCTGTAGCCTGTTGCTGTACCATATGCATTTCGTTACATCTGTGCTTTATTTAACTTGGAAATTTATTCCATTACAGGGCAGTTACGCTGTATGATAAGCCAGCTCCTTATTTTAAGGAAACGCCATTAGAACTTCAACATCATTTGTACGTGAAACTTGCCAAAGACTATAAGCCTTTTAAACCACGGTATGTGTAAGTAAAGCATGCAGTTACAGTCCTTACCCAAATGACATAAAGTTATTGCACTTAGTTACCAGAAATAGTTTTGCATGGGGTCACAAGTTACTGAACATCAGGCAAGAGTGGTCTCTGTGCGCTCTTACCAGCAGCAGATGCTGTGCAAGTTAGCTTAATTGTCACTAGGAGGGGCCAGAATAAGTGAAATCATTGAACTGTGGTAACACAATGCTTGGTGTGTGAAATAATAGAAGTGTTTTATTTTTAAAGAATGTGTCATAAGTACTGAGGGAATCTGTAATAGAATACCTCTAGGGTGAAACTCAGCAGTTGTTGTCTAGTTCCCACTGAACTAGATGACAGTGATTAGATGCTTCATTTATAGCATCCCTTCTTTTCATATACTGTGGAGAGCTCTCAAGGTCTTGGTCTGTGTTAAACATTTCTCTTTGGCTATGTGTGGGAT